>NW_009661374.1:1449160-1540394 GCF_000708025.1 Charadrius vociferus | reverse complement strand
CCCATCCTCCTCCCCAAATTCTAATAAATACTTGTTTTTCTCTTATTCTAACAAAATCCAATCATATTAAAAATTAAAGAAAGCACTGAGAGCTAAGCATAAGGCGTCTTCATTGTCTTAAAGGCTTCTTTCTGTTTTTGTCACCAAGCATACTCCATTAGCCAGGCTCTCCTTGTCTGTAGCTTTCTCCACTCTTTCGCTATCATCTCTGGTTTAGGCACTGAAATCTTCTTTCATCTCCTGCTGAAGAATAAGATCCATCAGAGTCTGTGAACCACTATATTATTTATTTTTCATCAGATCATCCTAATTTTGTAATTGGTGCATAGCAGTAGGCTATAGAACCCTTCACGCTTCTTGTTCTCATTGGTTTTCTCAAAGTAAAAGCTGTGGGTATGTCTGCACTGCTCTATATCTGCACAAAAAAAGTCACCAGTGAATAAAACTAGCATTGGGCACTCAATTGGCCACATGGCTTTATTGTCTGCCTTGCTGACTCCACCACAGCAAGTTCCTGAGCAACCCTGCCCGCCCTCCTGGCACTGATGGCTGAGCACCTGCTGCCTCCTTGGGCTGAGCTGAGGAAGGAGCAAGTCTGCCCATACACTCGCTGGTTTTACCACCCTTGTAAAAGACATTTTACATTACTTATCCAACATATCATTGTTCAGGATCCCATATAACATTAGAACATTAGTTTTCAGTTTTGCAAGTGGAGGTTATGTGTAAAGCTTTTGCTTATTTTCTGGAAAACATGCCATACATTGCATGAAAGAATAAGAAATAAAGTCAAGTGAATAATATTTTGTATACTTCATAAGATTACATCAAACAAAACCTGTTTTTCAAAATAATATTTTTCCTCATTTAAAATTGAATTTCAAGACTTTTAAGGTAGCTGAAGTGGTAGAATCTCTATTATGGATATTTTGTGAGAGGAAGGAAAATGAGAGACGCCTCTAGGTCCATTCGTGAGGAATTAATTGCACAAAGAGAGGGAGAGTGCCTGTGGACTCTTACAGACCCCTTATCCGGGTCTCTTGGTGCCTGCCCCTGGAGGCAGGTTTTGCCCCTGCCGAGGACTGTGCAAGTAAACTGCTGTGAAAATAATTGATGCAGGCAAAGAGTAGCATCCACTCCTTGAGACACTGAGTTGGAAAGGACTTTTTGCTGTTTTTTCATGTCACGCAACACCAATTTTAAATCAATATTTTTTTCAACAAAAAGAAAGGAGGAAGGCTGAATTCCCCTCTGTTACATGCAGATTAGCTCTCTGCTTGTTAGCAATATACATATCAGCTAGACAAAGCTTGGGCAGATCTCTTCTAAAGGTCTGTGTAGGTTTACAGCTTGTCCTTTTTCTTGTCATTTTCAGTGGCTTTTGGTACCTTTCTTATTGCTTTATTTAACCTTTATTCACTGGGTTTTATTTGTCCTGATCAATGGTAAGTGCACACCTTTCTGCTCTGGACTCTCTGTGGACTATAGTACAGTTTTGTTCCCTTGATTGAGTTTTTCTATTATCGCTATTTCTGTTTTCACTCTTAAAGCTTGGCTTTCTTTAATTCACTTTAAACAAACATCTGAATAGCTGTAAAGGGCGGATGATACCAATACTGTCAAGATCCCATTGATCTTGATTTCAACTGAAGTTGCTGGAAGGCAAGCGGGCTGGTTTCTTGCCGTATTTTGGTTTTTAATTTTGTGATTATTTTGATAGCTTAGAAGTTTTTGTAGCAATGAAGGTGAAATCATCCTTGCCTTTTCATGTACACCTCCTTTTTGTGTTAGTCCCAGCCAATATGGCACTGTCAGAAAGTGTTAGATACAGCTTTTTATGTTGTCTAAAACAGTTTCTCAACTGCAAGTTAGAAATAGTAGTTTGAAAGCCTGTGTCCCGGACTGAGTTTAGCATGTTGTGTTAACACTTATTTTCATTATAGTTATTTCTGCCAAATGTTTTCTGCTTTTCAGACAGTTCCAGTTTTCCTGAAGGGAAAGATCTGTTGGGCATTAGCTGTGGAGGTAAATAACTGGCCATGAAGGATGTGAGAGGACAGAATTAGTATGTAATGGGTTATATTTATATACACAGAAATTCTCATACATTGAGTTAGGTACAGGTAGCTTCTGTATTTTATATTTCTAGACTCTATTTTTTAGTATGTACTTCAGACTGTAAACTTTAAAAAATGACAACCTTTCCTAGGATAAAGAACTGTCATGACCTGAGGGTGGGTCTGCACCTTAGAGAGGAGATGCTGAGCGGGAGATCGCTGAGCAGTTGGAGCTGAGCACTATTAAGTCTTCACAGCTCAGCAGTGCCTTAGGGGTTGGCTGTATGCTGTGCTCACCAAAGACCCTGCTTTTGGTGTCAGCACAAGCAGAGCTATTTCAAATGTCTGCGTCCCTGAAGCGTGAGGCACAGCCCCAGCATTTTCAGTGTTGTTTACTTACTTGTCAGGTTCTTCCAGCTGGGCCAAAAATCAGAACTTCACGCATTCATTCATTACAATAACATGCTGATCTGATTAAGATGGTCTGTTGGCTTCCTTACAAAAAATGAAATAAATCTTACTTTCTTTGACTGAAGCAGGATATAAGTGTAATGAAATGGCTCTATCAGGCTTGGCAGCTTTGGAGTCCAGAAGGAATTTTCCTCTGTCAAATTAGTAGGCATGTTTTGTGTTGTTGCTTTGTAGCATGGTGAGATCTACGTTGCAGAATCATTTGGCAATTTATCTAACCATGCACATGGGAAACAGCAGTTTCAAGGACTGAGTCCAGGCTGTGCTTTATCTTATGCCTCATTATGTGGTGATTGTCTTCATCTCTTCTGCTCCTTTCTTCTGGTTCTTCTTTGAGAACTTGAAGAAAATGAATGGATCAAATCTGAGTTGACCTCAAAAATCTCTGTGGACTGTGAACATTATACTGAAACCACTGTATAATACAGCAGAAAAGGTCTTAAAACCACAGTTTAAACTAATGTCTGTCTGCATGTTACCCTAAATCATCTGATATGGTTCTCCTACTTTGGGATAAAGCCAACTCAGTGAATGTAAAGAAACTCTTAGGCCAAACAAATAATACAGAAATGTAACAATATGTCCTCTCCTCCTCAGTTTATTATTAAGAAAACCCCCAAACCCAAACCAGAAAAAAAATCAATAAGATACTCCGGGACCTTAGTAGTGCTAGTTTATTTTACTTCGGTATTTTTCTAATACTAAGATGCTGTAATTTCCTGCAGGATATTAAAGCTGAAGGCACAAGAAAGCTCTCCTTGCTGCTGACATCTTCACAATAATTCACCTTAGAAGGAGCTGAACTATCAAAAGCACCATGATCAGCTGTAGAAACACATAGGCCTGCCTAAATGAGAGCTGCTGATTGCAGATCCAGAATCCTAGCAGCTATGCAGATAATATAACTTCATTGTATATATTTTTTACATAGAAAACACAATTACAGTGAAGCGTGCAGGCGCTTGTATAGTGCAGATATAGTGCATGATAAAATTTGAGATAACTTATCTAAGTTATACATTGCCAAAGTAAGTATCTTTGAACTGGAGAGTAAATGAGGAAATCAGGAAAACAAGCGGAATGGAGTACTACACCTTGGAAAGCAACGTTGGAAGACAATTTGGAATTACACTGGACAAGCAACTAAACTTGTGCTTGTGTTATGCAGCAAGGAGCTGGCAGATCCTTTGGTGTATAGGAAGGGAGGCAACAAATTGGAGCAGGAGAGTGATTTTAATCTTTACTCATGGCAGTGGTGAGCCTGGTACAGGAGTATCATGTGCTGCTCTGGTATCAACATTTTTTGAAATGATGTTGGAATAGTGGTAGAGAAGAGAAGTGTAAAATGCCCTTTGGAGACTGCACAATCTCTGAGAGATAATTTGATTATAGTGTGTAAGTATCTTCAGGGGAAAAATGCAGAACACTGAACCAATGACTGGGAGCTGCAGACAGACAAGTTAAAATTAAAATGAGGCACAATATTCTTAAAAGTGAGATTGATTAACCATTGGAACAAAGGAAGTGCTTGAATTCTCATTGTATTGCAGTCTTCAAATCACGGCTGGATGTCCTTTCTGAAAGTCAAACACAACTTATGGGACTCAGAGAGAAGTAACCAGCAGAATCTGAATGACCTGTTAAACAGAATCTGCCAGAACAACCACAAAATTTGCTCCCTTCTATTCTTCAACTCTGTAACATGAGGGCATGTATTTCACTGAGAACTTCCCTTAGATAGATTGATTTCTGGGCCACATCTCTCAAAATCCCCCTCACATCAGGCAGAAGCATTCCACTTGTGTTTTGCTATGAAAATGGCATCACATTTCTCTTTAATTAATCTTGTTGATAGCAGAATACCCTTTGTACTCTGGAATGTTTCTTACATTCCCTCAAGGATGAGTATGTCCAGGTCTGGAGCCCTCAACATAAGAAGGACAGGGACCTGTTGGAGTGGGTCCAGAGGAGGGCCACAAAGATGATCAGAGGGATGGAGCACCTCTCCTATGATGACAGGCTGAGACAGTTGGGGTTGTTCAGCCTGGAGAAGAGAAGACTCCTGGGAGACCTTATAGCAGGTTTCCAGTATCTGAAGGGGCCTACAAGAAGGCTGGAGAGGGACTTTTTACACGGGCATGTAGTGATAGGATGAGGGAGAACGGCGTCAAACTGGAAGAGGGTAGACTTAGAATAGATATCAGGAAGACATTTTTCACTATGAGGGTGATGAGGCACTGGAACAAATTGCCCAGGAAAATTGTGGGTGCCCGATCCCTGGAAGCGTTCAAGGCCAGGATGGATGGGGCTTTGAGCAACCTAGTCTAGAGGGAGGTGTCCCTGCCCATAGCAGGGAGTTGGAACTAGATGATCTTTAAGGTCCCTTCCAACCTAAACTATTCTATGATTCTATGACAAAGGCTTTCTGTCACAAGTATGTCCCTCAGAGGTAGACCGAAAGATTTAACAGCCTTGATGTGAAAAGTTGTTGTTCAAAGTCAGTGTATGTCCAGCATAGTCTAATTCTAATGAAAACCTGATGGATTATGGTGGAATCAGGAAAGCCCTGCTTCCATAAATGAAATATCATAATTCTATGCTTAAAGGTACTTGTGGTATTTGTAATTTGTGTTGCACACAATCCAGTTTAGGAGCCCCAGCATATCCCAGGCAGCACTGCAATACTTACTACACAAACATAGAGAAAAGTTTTTGTATTAAAGTAATGTTCTTTATAAAGCCTTGGTGCACCATCACATACAGGGCTGACACAGGCAACCAATTTAATTGTAGAGGTCCAGTTACCGCCCATAAAATGGTCAGTGTGAACTGTTGGCCTGTGTCCTACTGAAGGCTAAGTAAATCTTAATTATCTGACCCTTGATGTGGGATAAGACCATGTATATGGACCAATGCCATGGACCACTTGATGCACAGTGACTTCCTGTAAGTGATATGTCTGAGTCTATTTTAAATCTGTATCTCTCCTGCTAGCTCAACACACCTAGGGGAGTTACTCAACTCATGGAATATATATTTATGCATGTTCAAAAGAAACAGTAAAATGAAACAGTTGATTGTAGTGAAAACCACTATGCTTTTCCTTCTCATCTATCCTGCATAAATAGGAGCTGCAGATGAAAAGAAAACTTGTTTGTTACTAGCTAATGGTAGGCATTGAACACAGATCACAGTTCATGATAATCCTTCTGAGGAGTCAACTTTTCTATGTTAAAATATTAAATACTCAGTTTTGAACTGTTTTTCCTTTAAAAATATGAAAAATATTTGGCAACTTTACTGAACTGTTGATACAGCGTGCCTTGGAGGAAAAGGAAGTGTCTGTCAATGGTTGACTGAACTGGAATACTTGAAAAATAATGATACACATACAGTTATACAGCATATAGAGCATATACAAGTGCACATCACCTTGGAGTTACCAGCAATGACAAACAAAATAATGTTACTAGCACTTATAGCCCTTGTAAGAGAGAATGGACAATGAGCATTATTTTTCTAGCCAAATCTTCAACAAGACTTTTCTAAGCACGTGAAGCACTTCCAGTATTTTTACCATCTAGTTTTCTGTTAAGCTGTGAAAAGTGAGTGAGATGCTATAAACACATCCAGAGAGTAGTAGCCAACAGCTCAATGTTCAGATGGAGATCAGTGAAAAGTGGTGTCCCTCTGGGGTCTTTACTGGGACCAGTACTGTTTAATATCTTCATCAATGACGGACAGTGGGATCAAGTGCACCCTCAGCATGTTTGCAGATGACACCAGGCTGAGTGGTGTGGTTGACACATCTGAGGGATGGGATGCCATCCAGAGGGATCTGGACAAGCTCGAGAAGTGGGCCTGTGTGAACCTCATGAGGTTCAACAAAGCCAAGTGCAAGGTCCTGCACCTGGGTGAGGGCAACCCCTGGTATCAATACAGGCTGGGGGATGAAGGGATTGAGAGCAGCCCTGCTGAGAAAGACTTGAGGGTACTGGTGGGTGAAAAGCTGCACATGAGCCAGCGATGTGCACTCACAGCCCAGAAAGCCAACCACATCCTGGGCTTCATCAAAAAAGTGTGGGCAGCAGGTAGAGGGAGGTGATTCTTCCTCCTCTACTCTACTCTCGTGAGACCCCACCTGGAGTACTGAATCCAGGTCTGAAGTCCTCAGTACAGAAATACAGGAACCCGTTGGAGGAAGTCCAGAGGAATGCCACAAAAATCATTAGAGGGATGGAACACCTCTCCAATGAGGACACGCTGAGAGAGTTGGGGTTGTTCAGCCTTTAAAAGAGAAGGCTCCAGGGAGACCTTATAGCAGCCTTTCAGTACTTAAAGGGGGCTTATAAGAAAGATGAGGACAGACATTTTAGTAGGTCCTGTTGTGATAGGGCAAGGGGCAGTGGTTTTAAATGAAAAGAGGATAAATTCAGATAAGGAAGAAATTTTACAAATAAGGGTGGTAAAACACTGGAACAGGCTGCCCAGAGAGGTGGTGGATGCCCCATCCCTGGAAATATTCAAGGTCGGGTTGGACGGGACTCTAAGCAACCTGGTCTAGTTGAAGACGTCCTTGTGCATTGCAGGGGGGGTTGGACTAGATGAGCTATAAAAGTCCCTCCCAACCCAAACTATTCTATGATGATCTTTCTGTTCCAAGTCTCCTGTGAAGTGGAAGAAAAGAAAAATAAAGGGAAAAAACAAACTTAGTCAAGTTAGTGTATTGTATTTTTTTAAACTGATAGTATTCCAGTTTAATCTTTCTATATGTAATGTCTAAAATACTGTTTTGTGGATTATTTCTGATTCTTGGTATTGTGTTACCACTTTATTAAATAATTTGGCTCACATTTCATTGAAATTTATTGGAAATAACATTGGACTATGTTATATCAAGTGAGCTTGCAGCTGTATTTTCAAAGTACCAAGATTAGGAATTTAACTTTAAAGCCCCACTTGACATGAATAAGAGGTATAAATAGTTGGTTCTCCAGTGGCTGTTTGAAAATGGATGGATACTTCCCTAAACACATTTAAGGAAAAGCCCCAGTAGATGGTACTGCGGGACTGGATCATAAACTACAGCATGTGAATAGAAGACAGGTAGAAAATCAGTTATGGCAATGGGGAAATGGAGCTTGGGTTAATTATATTATTATATTATATATATTATACTATTATTTATATCAACCTCTCCCTTTCTCAAGCACATATTTTTTTACCTTTTGTCACACAAATGAAATGATTCAGTGAGTTCAATGCACTCTGGCCCAAAAGGTACAAGTGATTTGCTGGACTAAATGAAGCTGGAGTCTTCTGCATTCCATTACTCTTCTTGAAGAGGGTAAAAATATTGTCAATTAAAAGGTGAAGATGAGCTCCGTAAATACACTTGTAAGTATTCCTAGTATCCAGCAAATTGGGTAGTGGAGTTGGAAAGAGAAATGGTGAGAATGGCTTCTGCACTTTCCTTATTGTAATGTCGATTTTCTTGATTCCCAAAGGAAGCCCAAACTGAAGAAAATTTCATTAATTAAATTCAAATGGACTCAGCTGCATAGTATAGAGCCAGCCTACTCCTCTCAGAAAAACTCACAAATCACAGAACTCAGTCCATTTAATTTGTGTCATTCCACAAGGTTTTAAGACATTTTCCAAATGAGGAGCAACTGGAATTTTCAGTACTTAAAAATGCTAAACTGAAATTAATATTAAGAATATGTGTGTTCACTTCTTAAATATTCTTGAGGAGCTGTTGCCATTTCATGGTCAATGCCAGGTCCATTCTGCTAATAATTTTCAAGCCAATTATCATCCTGAGGCTTATCTGGTCTATTACATCCTCTCTAAAATAAAGATGAGTTGCACTGGCTTGTGTCAGATATGGTCCCAAGGAAGGGAATGACTGAAGGCAATTTATCCCAGAACAGCCTCCATCTGCTTGCTTTGAACACTTGACTTTAAGTTTCATGTTTTCCTTGACCAGGGATTGTTAACTGCATTGAAGTATTTCCACAAATGGATGCCAAAATGAGACTATCAAACTAATTTTCTTTTATGACGTGAGCCCGGATTTGAGTTTAGGTCTCAAGGAAGATGAGGACATAAAGCTAATATTCTGCTTCATTCTATTGTACAATTGTTTTGTGTTTCAGTTTAGCTATCCTGTGTCTTAACCGTAGATATATGCTATAGATTTAGGTCACTTCTGGAGTTTTACATCTGGGAATAAAATTTTGCTGTAAAACAATAGCAGTCACAGGAAAGCCTATTTCAATGTCACGACATAAATGCTGCATATATTATTTTAGGTTCAGAAATAAAATGAAGGCTGGTGCTGTTACATTAAAAGAGCAAAATCAAGAAGATACAGCTTGTTCTGGTGTCATATGAAACAACAAAATAGACAACTGAGCTGAGGATTTCCATTTCAAATTCTGGGAAGCTTTTCCATTTCAATATATGTGGAGAATTCAGGGCATTCTTTGCTTCTGTCTGACTTCAGTCTAACTTAAATAGTTAGTGGCATTGTAAGAATATAGAAAATGGAGTATGAATTTATTTATTCATTCATTCCTGTAATACTTTTATTAAACTAATGTGCAGACACCACTGAGGAATATGCTAGATACCTTTCCATGTTCTTATTGAGATTTTTTATATTATGTATACCTTCCCATCATATTCAAGTTGGTGAAAAGGGAGGTTCACCTTAATAGATGAACAGCTAAATCTCCAAGATACTACACTGGAAATGGAAAAAGTCTTTGTGAAACTTGTTAATTTCTCTAAAAACTGTAATGTTCATATAGTGGTTTATTAATAATGGTTTCATTGCATATCCTAGGCAATACTTATTTTGTACATTCTAGTCATTAGACTGACCATAAGTTACTTCTTAAAAAATATGTTTACAGAGGCTTTTGTAGATAAACATGAAACAGTATCATACTGAAGAAAAAGCACCGAGACTAATGGTGTGGAATATACATTCTGTTTTCTATGTTCCTCAACTGATGTGCTTATAGAAGGGATTTTCTTCAAAGGTTTTATCACAGTCATAGCCATAAGCATAGAAACTCAATGCACAGCTGTTTGGTGTGATCTAAGAAATGAGTTTACATTATGGAGTGAAATGTATGAAATGATTCCCCCAGGTTTATGGCTTTCTTTGATCCTACACTTAAAGAAAATAAAACAAAACAAAACAGTTCCCTGTGTAGCTGACCCGACGTTTTAGTAGTAATAATGATTAAAAAACCCAACGTGCCTAATTTCATCCAGCCCCACATTTAGGTGTGTTACCCTAAAGCCCCAAAATGCCCTGAAGTAATCTGACTATTCTCTGCTTCACACCTCACAGAGTAAATAAAAAAAAGGGACAACCTGGCCCAGTTCCTAAATAAGGGCCTCTGGATTTATATTATGACAGCTAAGATCCTAATGCAATGAAAGATCATACAGAGGCATAAATAGATCTGTCATTTTAAACTAAGGTGACGGTGTTATGTGCTGGTACAACGATGCAATTCAATAATTTAAATGATTATAGAACAGGTGGCATTCAACAGCACATAAAATCCTGTACATCAATCGTTCAGGAAAGGGAATTAATTAAACATTTTAGTGAAAATGTTAGACAGAATATTAAAGTTTTAAAGATACGTTATAGAGGCTGTATCCCTCTCTCAGGTTTCTTTTTTTGTAACAAAATTTAAAAAGAGGAAGTTGGAAAAGGAATTAAAGAAGATTCACGGTGAACCCTGGGGTTCTATAGAGAAACTAGTGATCCTAAGTACTTTGTGAACTGTGCTTGCTACAGTGATATCTAATAGATATTTTTTTTTCAAATAACAACTGAGAAGTTTGATGTCTAAATATGATTTCCTTAATTTAGAATAAAAAAAAGGATTTACTTGGACTGTTTAACTGAACCTAATCATAGCTTTTAGAATCTCTTAGATATTTGAAATAAGCCAGTAAAGTAGAATCAGTGGTTTTTCCTGGTTTCAGTCATATTTAAAGAAGTTTTTCTTTTTGTATTTCAGGTCTTCTGCTTCAGCTGTGATCAGAAGGAACACAGGAAAGAAAAAGAAGTAAGGCAAATTATTTTTAAAACTTAAGAAAGACTATGTTTGCAATTAAAATGCAAATGTCTACAGCTTTTGCTGTTGGAAGACTGGTGCAGTCATTGTTTCCTGTTATTTAGGCTGCAGTTCTGTTGGGGATGGTAGCCCACAGAAAGAACAAGTCCCACTGACCAAGACGATTCCTGAAATGCAAGAATAATAGACACCCCTGAGATGTTACTAGTGCTAGTATAACTCTTAATTTAGACCTAAACCTCACTCATTCTCCCCAGTTTTTCCTTCCCCTGCTTTTAAGAGTCATTCAAGGAGTGCTTCATAACATAATTATTACTAGGCACAGTAAGTACAAAATGCCTGGCAGAATAACAATCATGTCATTGCAAAGAATGTTAGTTGCTGCTGTATCAAAAACACTCTGACATATTTAATGGAAATATTGTTCAGAACTATAGTATTGGTAGTGTCTGAAAATGACATGGCTGACCACCATGGAAGGTTGTAGAAGCCATCTTTTGTTTGATGAGCATTCTTAGTCCATAGTGTGGACTAAGATCATCTTAGAGATCATCTCTAAGATCTAAATGATCTCATTTAGAGATCATCTCTCCCCTTGTACAGGACTGCAGGGGCCAAGCTCAAATTATGTGTCTTAGTACAAGAGGGAAGTGGATCAGGGCCTATATATTCTCAAGTTTCAGAGAACTTATTCTCCTTGGCTTCTTTTATCCTATAAAATCCATCTAGTTAACTGCAATGGGTAGAACAGAAGGATTTGTTTTCTCAGTCACAGAAAGAACTATAAAGGACCTTTGATTTGTATTTATCCTTCTGCTGTTATTCTGCCCTCAATATATTTTTTTCTTTTCTTTCCTACTACATATGTTAAATGGATGCCATTCTGTATTGGTTTTGGTTGGAACAGAGTCAATTTTCTTCATAGTAGCTCGTATGGTGCTACATTTTAGATTTGTGGTGAAAGATAACATGGGGATGTTTTAGTTATTGCTGAGCAGTGCTTGCACAGTGCCAAGGCCTTCTCTGCATCTCACCCCACCCCACCAGTGAGTAGGCTGGGGGTGCACAAGGAGTTGGGAGGGGGCACAGCTGGGACAGCTGACCCCAACTGACCAAAGGGATATTCCACACCACATGACATCACGCTCAACAATAAAAGCTGGGGAAAGAAGGAGGAAGGGGAGACATTCGGAATTATAGTGTTTGTCTTCCCAAGTAACCGTTGCCCGTGATGGAGCCCTGCTTTCCTGGAGATGGCTGAACACTTGCCTGCCAATGGGAAGTAGTGAACTAATTCCTTATTTTGCTTTGCTTGTGCGTGCAGCTTTTGCTTTCCCTGTTAAACTGTGTTTGTCTCAACTCATGAGTTTTCTCACTTTTACTCTTCTGACTCTCTCCCCTATTCTGTGGGGGGCAGGGAGGGGTGCTGGGTGGCGGTGGAGTGAGCAGCTGTGTGGGGCTGAGCTGCCTACCAAGGCTAAACCCACAACACGTTCATCCCTTGAGAAAACATACATACAGCTGTTTCTGCTCCAGGTATACTGGTCCTTTTTCCTCTGTGTCTTTATAGCACACCTTCTTTGTGGACAGTGCAGCTGTGCCCAGTGCTGCTGGGGGAGTGGTTCTTCACCCTGTCGTGTCTTCCATATGTCGGCAAGCCAGAGTGCTGCACCCGGCTGACTGAGAGTGTCAGCTTCATGCCACAGTAGCCAGCAGCAGCCCATGACCTTCCATTCTTTGCTAATACTTCTTGACACCTTCCAGACTTGCAGGCTAGCCTGATAGGAAAATAAATATATAAGGATAAATTGCTGTGTTAAAGCGCATTGTTAAGAACAAAGAAACAAGTAAATGGTTGGCCCTTTAAGTTATGGATTATTTTTTTATTTTATTCCCCCATTTAAACAGGAAAAATTAGCATAGCAAATGCTGTTCTGCAAGGGAACTATTCTTCTTTTTAATAAATATTCTGGGAATAGTTTTATACATTTTGCAGGCTTGAAATCCCCTGGTTATAAATCATCAATGTTCCATATGGCACAGGCACGTTTAAAACTGTGTACCCACTGGAAAAATATGTGTATTGTTTTTCTGAATGCTTTTCCCTTGCCCCCTAAATTTATAAATCATATTGTCACCTTCCTAAGTTGTTTATTTTCCAGATTTTTGTCTGTCTGCAGTGAGGGGGAAAAAAACCCAACAGATATCCTGTCTTTTCTTATAACCGTGCTGTTTAAGCTGGTACGAGTGATGGAAAGCTTGCACTGTATTAAGGATTCAGCTCAGTTTTCAGATTGCCCGTATTGCTATTGAATCCCTTTCCTTAAAACAAGTGCAAAGAACATTTGATCGCCTACCTAAAAATAGTGCCTTTTAATGGAAAGTATGAGATGCTGAACCTGCAACGGAGAGTGAGGGAAGCAGCTGGGGCTGTGCTGGCCTGCCTGCAGCTACAGAGGATGTTATCAATAGTAACCTGGGTGATTTGGTCTGATCCCAGATGATTAGGTGCTTATGACAGTCACAACCTCTACCAGGTTTAAGCTCTCCTTCAGCAAATGACCTTCAGGATGCCCTATAGAAGAAAGCTTTTCAATACTACTTCTGAAAAAAGGAAAAGTTTGCATTGATTATTATTTTAATGTAACAGCTTTACATTTAATAAAATGCTTAGACTATGGATTAACTCTTGACATAATGATAATTTTTCTGTCCCTTGAAAAGAATACACAAATTGAAAAACTCCACTGAAGTACCATGCAGCTATTATGGCATTACTTGTACAGAGTACATTGCTGTATCATACATGCTCTTGCCACCTTTCCCTGCTGCACTAGAACCTTCTGCTTTCTCAGTGCATAAGTTAGAGCAGCTCTCAATTTAGACTTCTGCTCCTGTTCTCATGTATAACATACCCCACTTCTGGAAGTGGCCCAGAGGCTTATCCTAATGATTTTATCACCTCTCATTTAATGAATTTGAATCATATGGAAGAATATATGCTATTTTGACGGCAAATTGCAAAAACATAAACCAAATATATCGTATTACACTACTCAGAAATTCCTCAGGAGGGGGGGATTGTCAGCTTGATGCAAGTCATAGATATCAGAGTACTCTATTATAAACAGAGACATTAAAATCATACTTACGTGCAGCTGCAGATTACTTTGCTGAGCACCACTCAGAACGACGACAGGTGGCTTTAATCTTTCCGCCATTTATTTCCTCAGCTGAGTATGTGAATTAGAACTCAGTTATTTCCTAGTACCTTCCTAAAATCAGTAGCAAATGATTATTTACATGAGCAGTCAGCTTTGCAGTTCAGCCTAAAGCTGAAAAAGGGAGCGGTAGGTGAGATACATAAAAGCATATGGCCTGAAACAATGTAGGGACTAAGTTGCTAATTGATTCCATGAATTTAAAATAAAAAAATACTATTTTCCCTGACTCCACCACTTACTTGTGTGCCAAGGTGTAGTGTAACACACTTCATGACTGTCATGAACAAGGGTTTCTCCAGGAAAACAAATTCTCCCCATTCCCAGGTCCCAAATGTTGGAAACTCGAGTAATAGAAAAATTCCTCACAATTCCACAAGAAAATCAGGAGAACAAAGACACAAATATCAGTGGGAAAAAGCTGGATTAATTAATGAATCTACCTGTAGTACCTATTATATTGAGACGGGAATGGTCACATGAAAGGCACACTCTTATTTTACTGTAAAAAATAAGCACTGTAGTAACAGAAGGTGGCATCTGAAACAAAGAGAACCTGGAAACTCAGAAGGAAATCTTTGTGTTGTAAGAAAAAAAACCCACAGAATAACAGGGAGTGCCAAAAAAAGCCCAGGTAGAAGTAAAGATTTCATAGTCTGACTAAAGAAGAATAAATTTAGAGAGGGAGAACACTTCTGTCTTGGAAATAGAAAGAAATTTAGAACGAAATTAAAACACATGAAAAGGTGGACACTTCATAGGGAAAAGAGCAACAAATCTAAAAGTCACACAGAATTACAGAATGGTCAGGGTTGGAAGGGACCTCTGGAGATCATCGAGTCCAACCCCCCCGCCAGAGCAGGGTCACCTACAACAGGTTGCACAGGATGGTGTCCAGGCGGGTTTTGAGTGTCTCCAGAGTGGGAGACTCCACAACTTCTCTGGGCAGCCTGTTCCAGTGCTCCACTACCCTCAAAGTAAAGAAGTTCCTTCTCATGTTAAGATGGAACTTCCTATGTTCAAGTTTGTGCCCATTACCCCTCGCCCTATCACTGGGCACCACTGATAGAAGACTGTTCCCATCCCCCTGACACCTTCCCTTTAAGTATTTGTAAGCATTAATAAGATGCCACCTCAAACTTCTTTTCTGTAGACTAAAGAAACCCAAGTCCCTAAGTCTTTCCTCATATGACAGATGTTCTAATCCCCTAATCATCTTCGTAGCGCTTTACTGGACCCTCGCCAGCAGATCCCTGTCTTTCTTGAACTGGGGAGCCCAGGTCCTTATGCTTTAAATTATATAAGGATATAAAAGGTCTTATGCTAACAATTATAAGATGATAACAAAATGAAAACAACAATCTCTTATTTCTAGGCTACCACCAGTCATTTTAAGACTGTCAGGCAGGTCCTGGACATCTTCTCTGTTTCCAAACCTTTATTTTTGTGGATTTCAGGAGAACTGTAGTCATATGTGTATCTGGAAAGGATCTTCTACCTGAAAGGGATGAAAAGAAAAAAACAAACCCAAAAATTATATAGATTGGAACTAACAACCTGAACATCAAAGCAATATCGCACATTTTCCAACCCATCGTGTATTTATGCTACCATACAGTGTCCCTAAGCCAATAGGGACAAGCCCCTTTCAGCTTCCCAAAAACATGCTCCCTGTAGGCAAACACATAGGTTACAGAGGCTCTGAGAGTGGCTGGTTCCTCTGCATAATCATATTACTTTGTTATTACAGGGGATTATTTCAGTGAAGAAGCCAAAGCTAAAAGGTTGATCTCCCTAGGTCTGGTGACCTGTTACTGGCAATCTTTCAAGAGCTGCTAGTCAAACCAATATCCGCAGTGTGGAGCAGGAGTATAGTGCAACTGGAGGTTGTTTGTACTCTCTCTCCGAGTACTTTTTGCACTCTCAGCTTCCACTGTAGCTAGTGAAGGTACACCAGTGGCTAGGCAGCCCAGTGCTCAGACTGTTTTACCTACACTGTTGATCTCAGTAAGCTCCAGACTATGCCTGTGGCTTTACTTCCTAAAACTGTGTGTAATTTTTTGAGCTCTTAATGTTACTTGGGTTCTTGGCTTTATGGCACCTCTTCTCTGTCTCCTTCAGAGCCCGAGGGGAACAGGGTGTTCACTTAGCTAGCACAGGGCTCTCTGTTGGCTATATGCTTTGAAGAAGGCAAGCAATAATTGATAAGTGATGTACTGATTCCCTTGTGTGATTGACATCTGCTTTCATTTGAGTTAAAATAGTATTTATTGAAAAGTGCTTGATTATTTGCTCTAAGAAAGACCAAGCTAAACCAACTTGAAATAAAAGTTGTCCGGTCTTCTTCTTGAATACAGAGAAAAAGAATAGGGAAATAATCATGCTGTGTACTGTACATGTAAACTGGAAAGAGTTTGTCTTCCTTCATCTGGGATTTCAAATACTCTTTTGAGGAAGAATTTCTGTAAAGTCATATACAATGACTAAACCTTCCACAACGGGAGTTTCTTTACTCATGTTGCTTTTAACAACTCTCCTTCAATTTTTTGGTGAATGATTGAATTACAGTTAGGGTAAATGAAAGAAAGAAGAGGATTATTTTGCTGGTATAGAGAACACATGGAGATTTGTGCACCTGGGAATTTTGGTTGAAAAGTCACATGATCTATTTGGGGTCTGGTATTTTTCATTGCAACACAGAGCTTTACCTTGTTTAAAATGGTATAGTAATACTACGGCACTGTCAGCTATAGCTTATGTCTGTATTCACAACTTAGAGGATGAAGACTCTGTGACTGTTCGCCTGCTTCCTTCCCTGAAATATGCTGTGAATATTATATACAATTATTTAAACTAATTCGGCCCCAACTGCTCTAGATTGGCTGGTGCTGATTTACAAATAGCAAGAGAAATCATACTTACGGTACACACTTGTGCTTGTGTGATATAGCCTTCCTTCTGAATCAGAGAATAGGTTCTTCTTTTTATTACACATTTTCTCTTGTGGATAGAAAATTACTCTCTGCAGAACACCATCACAGCTGTGAGTCTATCTGGAGTTGGATGGAAGTCTGCTCTGCCAGATAAATGGCTAGGCCTGAATAGCCCTTTTGTGTTCAAAAACTCTTCTGGGTGGGATATGGAACAGATTTTGAACAGGAAAAGAAAGTATTTCAGGCCAGATGGTTAATCTGATGGAGCCGTATTCTGACAGAAGGAAAGAGTAGTATTGTGTCATTTAGCAGTTATGGCAGGAGGAGAAGAAAGCCGCTCTGCTAAGTTAATGGAGATCCATGATTGTGCTGGACTCTAGGGTAATATGACACTTCCTAATAATATGTAATGGGAAATTGCTAATGTATTATGATAAAGTTTTCACGCTGTTTTACTGTTTCAGCATTTCCTGATTGGGAATGGCTGAGATCCATATTCTTGCAAGCAAGTCCTTACTAGTTGGAGGTTGTATTTGTATCTGCATATGCATGATCCAGATTTGGTTGACTTAATCTATTTTTGTACTTTTTTATAAGGTGTGTGTCATCTATATGAAATCCTGAAGAGGTTTTCCTTTTAACTTGTAGTGCTATAAAGGCTTGATTCATTCCATGGAAAAGATCGAAACTGAGATTACCAGCTCCTATTGTAGCCTGTCTAACTCATCACCAAATTCATTCATTTATAATATTGGATTGGGGACCAGTAACTTATTAAAGAAGAGCAAAACCCGGTATAAAGGCTGGTTTAGGATGTCAGATAAAAGGGCTAAGAAAGCCACAGCTTCTAGGGCGAGGCAGAAGTGAAAGGCAGCAACAGCTCACCCCTGCTGAGATCCACATTTCCTGCTATCTGGGCCTCTCAGAAAGGCTGATACACTTGCTGATAAGACACCTGTGGTTTCTGAGAGGCAGTGTCTTCTGATCCTCACTGAGATTACTCTTTGACCTCTTTGATGTCTAAGTTAAGAAAGAAAAATGCAGGCTGGCATGCTTCCCTCAAAAGATCGCTGACTTTCTCATCAGAGAGTGGTCCTTGAGAAACTAGGACCTAGTTTATATGTTGGTGTTTTATTAGCACAGAAAACGAATGTCAATCTGAAAATAAAATGTAAGAATAACAGGTTTCACTACAGCATCATAAAAGAACCCTGATGAGAGAGCTTTATGGATTGTGTTTGGAATATGTCTGCGGTGAGTACCCAAGAAATGGATTTATTTACAGTATATTTAGGTAGTTTATGGAAGTTCTAATTAATCTCTTCATCTTTAAATGTGATCTATGATCTTGAAGGCAGAAGTCATTTGACAACACTGTATGATGTAAACGATGGTAGCACTCAGTAAAAAAAATTCATTTCAATGTCTCCTTTTAGTGCTTACATCTAACCATGTAAGTGATGTGATCATCAGAATAAGAAATGGGTAAGAAATGGATGAAGGGGCAGAAATTTGTTAGTATGCAGATACAGCTTAAGAATATAAAAAAAGACAAAATACAAAGAAATATGGAAATATGTACGTCAGGTTTTCCAAAGGCACCTCTAACTTAGTTCTGTGAATATGTACTTATTAACTGAAATAGGGATAGGTAAGTAAATTTTAGCTCTTCTTTCAGATAATACTTCAAAATTATCGAAGTATTGAATTGAAATAAGCAGGTTTTTTATTTTCCACATTTGGTAGATGCATAGATTACCTATTCATATAGCTATTTGCAGAATCCTAGGATAACTCAGGTGGAAAAGGACCTCTGGAGATCTCTAGTCCAACCCCTGGCACTGACCCCATGGGGTCAGCTATGGGATCAGACCAGATTGCTCACAGCTTTATGCAGCTGGGTCATGAAAACCTCCAGTGATGCAACCTCTCTGGGCACAACCTGCTACACTGTCTCCTACAAGGAGAAAATGTTTTTCCTTAAATCCAGCAGGAACCTCTCTTATTTTCAATGTATACCTGTTGTTACTTGTCCACTCACCATGCACCACTGTGAAGATCTTGATGTATTTTTGTTGACATCTTCTTGATGACCTCCTCATAGGTGCTAGTGGTCTGCCGTTAGGTCCCCCTGAAGCCACTTCTTCTCTAAGCTCAACAAGCCCTCTTTTGCCAGCCTCTGTTAATGAGACAAGTGCTCCAGCCCCCCTTCTCCCACTGTCTTGGCAGCCCTCTGCTGAACTCACTCCATTTTATTAATGTCTGTCTGGCATTGGTGGGAGCAAAACTGGATGCAGTATTTAGATGTGCTCTCATGAGAGCTAAGCACAGGTGGATAAGCCCTTCCCGCAGTCTATGTCGCCCTCTTAATGCAGCCCTGGATGCTGTTGGCTTTCCCTGCTGCCCGGGCGCACTTCTGGCTCATGCCGCCACGCCAGGGGCATTTCTGCAGTTCTGCTCCCCAGCCAGGCAGGCAGACCCCAGCCTGTGTGGCTGCAGGGGGTCCTTCCTTCCCAGCTGCAGGACTTGGCGTTTGGCTTTGCTGAATTTTGTCACGTTCCCGTTGGCCCATTCCTCCAGCCTGTCTGGATCACTCTGAATGGCAGCCTGCCTTCAGGCATATCGACTTGTTTCCCCAAATTTAGTGCCATCTGCTAACTTAGTGAGACCACAGTCCATTGCCTGCGCCAGATCACTGATAAAGATATTAAACAGGACCAATCTGGTTGTCCATCCATCTAGACTGTGATGTCCTAACATGATTATGTGAATACTCTGTGAGGCAGTGTCTTGCTGCAGAGCAAATGACATCCGCTCCTCTCTACTTATTTACAGGTGCTTTATGTGGTTGCAAGGGTATATGGGGTTTTCTTCAGTCAAACTCTCCAGAGTGATCATTTACAGAAATTTCTCCACTGATCAGGAAAAGTTACTCAGAGATCAAATCAGAGTTACTAAACTGCTAAAATTATGTGCAACCTGCTCACAGTTCCTAAGCTGTTGATCATAACAAACCTTTTCACTGGGAAGATCCAATAAGAACCAAATATGGAAGAATATATACATAATATATTCCAGATGATAAACACTATTTTTGTGACAATTCTTCCACAAATATGTTTTGGATCTTACAATGGACTTGTCACAATAAAGGTTGTATTCAAATACGAAAGAGATGAAAATTTAGATGTCTTAATTTCTGGCATTTGATTAGGGCAAACAGTGCAACAGGATGAATTGTACATGTATGCAAAGCAGTTGCTCAAAGGAGGTGTGTGTGAAACTGCTACTCAAAGGACAGCAGGCATTTTTGGTGCTGGAGCCACTGTAGAAACTTTCATGAGAATGATATCCTCAGACACTTGTAAGATTGTACAAGATGCTTTTATCTTCTCAAATACACACTGACAGTTTATTATTTTCTGCTGGTTGTGCAGGTTTCAGAGTAGCTCCTCTGAAACATTCTATTATATCTATGGAACTTTCTCGGTAAGGTTGGTTTGCTATAGATTTAACACTTATTTGTGGTTTGAAAGCAGAGTAACCTCAGACTGGCATCCTTTATAAAGCGTAATAATTATATTATTAATGGCTTATAGTTGAGTCAATATTGCTTCTAGAAGCCATTATATGAAGTCCATAACCTTGCAGCATCATCTCCAAAGAGGAAAAAAAAAAAAAAAAGCAATATATCTAATTTAATTATGAGCAAAAATTTTTGAAGTACTGCCTAGTTTACCAGGTATCAAGTTATGGTACAATGTTCCTTGCGGAACCGGAGATAATTTTATGGTCAAAATGGTTCTGATCTTGGGTAAGCTGTTAATTTATTATCATAAGTTAATTTATTAAACACTTTAGCAGTTGTTTAATGAGCTGTCTAAAGTAGAGAGATGAATGCTACCAGCAGCAAAATATTAATAAATCCTATGTAGAGAAAGGATTTTACACCTTTATTGAGTCTTTCCTCTTCTGGGTGAGGGTTTTTATTTTCTTATGTGAATTTCTCTTGCTACATACTTCCTTTCAAATCCAAGACATGAATAGTACTTAAGTCACAAATAGCAACAGAACATTGAGTTTTATGCATTTGTATGACAGGGCTCTTGCTGTGCTTTCGTATTGAGGTTTTTGACATTAACTGGATCAAGTATGTCAGCACAGCGGCTATGTTTCTGCTGCCAAAATGCAGCTTTAGAACTGTTTAAAAATGTAGGAAACCCCCAACATCCCTGCAGAAACCTTGCCTATATTTATTTATATTCAGACAGAGGAAGCAGAAGGTTTGCCAGACACTGACAGATGCAGACACAAGATTTGCCACACAGATTCAGAATGGAGGTCTATTATCCTGTTCCTGGCAGTGGCCAGAACCACCTTTTTAAAAGAAAGATGAGAGAAAACAAAAAGAGATGACAGCAGCTTTTGGAAGAAATATTCTTCCCCTAATAACCTAATACTTCCTTCTATCCCAGCAAACAGCTTTGTTCATAGAGGCTGAGCTGTGGCTGCTGTATCCAGATGACAGTGGAAGGCTCATGTATGGGGGTTAAAATATGAGAGGGAACCTATGATCTTTGAGAAGATCCTACAGATGAAATTTAACCTGTAACTACAGCTATAAAAGGCCGGACCATTTTGATGAAGGATACTTTGTGCTTTGATGTATGAGAACATGTCTAGCAAAGGTAGCATTATTTGAGGTAGCATTATAGTCATGGGTTAGCAGAGAATCCTATTTTTATTTGTATTTGGAATATTTTTAGGCAATAAAAAAAAGTTTGATTTGTGAGAGTTGAATTGTAACAAGAGTTTATATTATCTAAAAGACTGTGAAATTCACAGGGAACAGAAATCCTAGGGAACGTATGCAACGTTAGGTGGCTTGGGCAATGAGTAACAGCACAGAACAACATAACTGCCTTAAAAACCTGCTTTAAATAATGGTTGGATGAAGATAAGCTATCTCAGTAAATTTGTACTAAATCAGGACATTGGTGGAGAGATTTGATGATGTATTATCTAATATCAAATAATAAATGTTCTTAGGTACTTGATAGGCAGCTTATAATATTCTGTATAACGTTGCCCATAATGATAAAGTATGCTTTAGATTGCAGCCACATGGGAATGACCATTGATCTAATACTTGTGATGACAGTGATATTATCATTGTGTGTACCAGATGGAGGCATGTTCAGCATTTGGAGCAAGGTCAGGAGTCTTGGTAGTAAAAATGCTGGATCAGCAATAATAGTCTAGTATTCATTATCCTTTCTACAGCTTTATTAGGTTCTACATATGCAGTAATTGCAACATGTAAAGCTCTTTTCTTCCTTCAGAAATAATTTCTAATTTTGGCTCAGATATTTTCACTACATTTTTTGTTATCAAATCTTTATTTTGTCAAAAGCAAAAAATTATGGAGAAATTTACAGATTGGATTTAATATTTCACTTTTTCTTATTTATTTTGGCAAGTATTTTCCAAACGGAAAATTCTTCCACGCAATATTGTTCCTGTCTGATACTGAAATATTTATTTTGATACTACGTGACATACTTTACTACATAATTATTGCATTATGAAAGATTAATTATTCAACATCTTCATATCAGAGTTTTGATTTCAGAAAAAATAGTGTCCATATTGTGGGCTGCGAATACGTTCTTGAATGTTCAGGTTATAAAAATGACATGATTTGAGCAGATCTGTTGGCATTTATTACCATTCTAGGCACTGCATGACTATTACAACACTTTCTAAATGGTGGGTTACTGTACTTTCATCAGTCTAATTACTTTGATCACATAGTATTCATGATAAAATTCATATTTAAAAAAAAAGAAAGCACAAACCTTTGTGATGATTTATCCTGCTTATCTCAGGAAGTGATTATTATGTCATATACAGGATGTTGCCTCTGAGAAGCATTTGCTAGTACAGAAATCCACAGTGAATAGAATAACTTTAAGCTCGTCAAGTCAAGAAGATTAACTATTCTCAGTTTGATTAGTTAAGCTCTGTGTGATGCTCCTACCTGGGTCTAGGAATATACTCAGACTGGGCCGCAGGGAAGGAAACTCGCATAGTAATTAAATGAAAATTTATTTTCCTTCTCTAAAAATTACATTTACCTTTTTCTGTTATATTAGCTTTTGAATTTATTTTCTAGGTTTTTAAGATTTTCAAGGGCTTGTTTTTTATTTGCTCATGAGAAAAGATTTTGGTTTTGTTACTGATGATAAATTAACTGTTACCAAAGCTATGTGTTCAGAATTGTTCCTTACAAAAAAAGGAATTTGCTTTATTCAGTGCAGTTAGCATCCTCAGTAACCCCAATAGTGTGTACAGAACAGTTATAATGAGATGACATCTACATCCAATTTTGTCTGGCATCTTTATAACAATGTGTCACTTGTCACATCTTTTTGATCATGCAGACTTACATGTGTATCAACAACGTGGATGAAGACAAAAGGTTTCAGATTTAGAAATAATTTGTCTTCACAGCCAGACTCGCTTCACTATGTGAATGCTGTAGTACAGATTTGAATTGTAGTAAAAATGAAATGAGAATAAGACTAGTACACAGGGTTTTGTGCTGAAAACAATATTTCCGAAGCTTTGAAATTGTTTACCTTTTTGCCCTTTGACCTGTTCATTCTAAACATAATTCAAATTTTCAATGCTGATTTTGGCTCTGGACAGTCACACTTTTAAAGGTACAGAAGGAACTCATTTTCAAAGATGCAGAATAGCACTCCATGAAAATGCCATTTATAGGTACTTCAGTTTTACTGATCTACTCCTTTCATAGTTCCAGAGTACTTGAACAATATTGCTTGCATTAGGCATATAACTGGGAGGGAAGGAGAGTGCAAATAACTCTTACAGGCACAATTAGCAGCTTCCATTTTCCTGTGTCCCTGCATGACGATATCCTGGGGACCATCCAATGTTCCAACAGAAACATAAGTGCCAATCCTCCATCCTGTCATATATAAGATTATTTTTCTTCTTCTGCATTATGTATTTTTTTCTTAATATGAGCTGACATATTTATAAAAGGAAACAGCCCTCTGGATAAGCTACCAGCCAGAGAAGGTGAATGTGAGTGTCTGTAGCCAAGTCCCTTCCCTCAGGCCTTTTATCTTGCCAAAAACAACACAGCCCAAATATGAAAGCATCCTGATTTGCCCTTCAAGAATGCTTTTACAACCTTAGTCTTTTATACCAACCTCAGAATATCTCTTTCGTTATCACTGAGGCAAAAGCCACCGCTCAGGGTTTGCAAGACAGAACATTTCAGTTCCTTTTAGGCATCCTGCCATGCAGCTGTATTCACAAGCCCAAGTTAAATGCCAGGGCCCTTCATACATGTTATAATGGGAACTAAGTGCCGAAGAATGAAACTTGCAGTTGCTAGCAAGTGTTAACTGGTCACTGGAAAATGCTGAAGAACTAAGGCATGACCTTATCCCAATCATGCAAACATTTAGGAGCATACCTCACGATCAGAGAGATGCACAAGTGCCAAAATGATCCTACAGCTCAGTGTCAAAACCAGGTCAGACATTTATTTCAAAAAGAAGACAAAAAGGGGAAGAAGAATACATTTACCCAGAAGAAAATCCCCCACTGATACGTTACCCAGGGGCCCCACCAACCAGAGAGTTGTAGGTTCAAATTCCTATGTACCTACTGCATAGGAATGAGGGATTGACACAAGTGATTTCTCTGTGCTTTCCTTTCCTAGGAAGTGAAATTACATGTCTGGATTGCCACTTTTGACCTCACCACACTGAATCATTCCCTAGATGATGAGGACAGTGAGCTTAAGAATAGGCTAAAAATAGAGCTGTCACAAGTAGAAAAGAAACATATTTCTCTCTGGATATTTCAGACAGTCATGTAAGCTGTTGATTATTATCTAATTAGAGAAAAAGATGGAAGCGAGAAAGTAGTCAGCCTAGATTATATGTTTGATGTGCTAAAATTATTCCTGAACTGAACTGCAGGTTTGTGTTCCACACCAAGACTTGGAGTACACTATTGAATCCTGGATTCTGAATTTATAATCTCCTTGTAGCAGCTGCCACTCAGTCTTTCAAATCACACACATCTTTGATGTCAGGCCATTGTTCCATTAAGGTGCAGCTCACTGCTTCTTTCAACTCAATCTCTTTTAATCTTGCAAATCAAATAAAGCTCAGTAATGCAGATAATATGTCAAAAATGTCCTTACCTCATTGACATTCCCATTGGAAGTCTACTTTTGAAATAATTTCTCAGCTAAGTTCAGATATGTTCTGCAAACCATGAAACATCATTGAGAAGTACTTATTGCACATCAATAAAAGGAAAAAGATGGCCAACAGGTATCGTAATAATAGTTAACCACAGGGTTTTTGTGCAGCAGAATTTAGGTGTGCATAAAAATAAAACCATATTTCATGTGCATGCCATTATTGCTAAATACCACTTCTTTATAAAAAATAATATCAGATTGTATTTCTAGCGTGGGTAGAATAATATTTGACTAAGCCTGCTAGGAAAGTTTTGATACTACAAGTAAATGGCTGTTGCACGTCTTTAAGCACTGTAGCCTATTATGAGATTTATTCTTGGTGGTGAATATTTTCGTTGGCAGTTTGAAGACATAAAAAAGCTGTCACCTTGATATAACATCATATGCATATCTGAGGTGCCAGCAGTTTTTCCTAATGTGTTTCTACGAAGCAAGATTTAGATAGGAGGGATATAACAGCCTTTAACTCATATAGGGGTGTTTGAGCCAGGAAAACAGGTCAACACCTGGGAACTCTGCTACTGAACAGTGCTGCAATGGGGCTCTGATTTTGTGATGCTGTGAAATATTCATGGCATGTTTACATATTTAAAATGACATACTGAATATAAAGAGTAAATAAATAAAAGTCACATAGAAAGTGACAGCCAGAAAATATTCCTCATGCAGTTTTGTTGCCTTATCGATGGAGGAAAGGTAGGTTTGTCAGATAGAAGGCTTACAGCACCTTATCCTGGTGCAAAGTCAGTGTCAATTGAGTACAGGTGTCACAGAACCACAGAACCACAGAATAGCTGAAGTTGGAAGGGACTTCTGGGTGTCATTTAGCCCAACCACACTGATCAAGCACGGCCAGCTGGACCCAGTTTTCCAGGACCATGTTCAGATGGCTTTTGAATATTTCCAGTGATGTAGACTGTGCAACCTCCCAGGGCAACCTGTGTCAATGCACGGTCACCTTCTCAGTAAAAAGTGTTTTCTGATATTCAGATAGAGAATGATCAGAGATGTACTGGATTTTCTGTCCCAAGCTGTCCCTCTGCACAAGGCATGATGGTGCTGGAAGTCTCAGCTGAATCCTTACGCTCCCCTGATAACGATACAGAAATTTTGATAGCCTTTGTGGTCACAAGACTGCCCTTTCTCCTTGGGACTGAAATACGTTTATGTTGCATTCTTTAAAAATTCAAGGATGACAGGAAGAAACTAGATTGTGAACTATGGAAGCTGGAGAAGGAAAAGACTCAATAAACAATATAAGCCACCTTCTTGATAGTGTGGGGTTATTAACAACAGTGTATCCTTTAGTATTTAGTCCTGCCTAATCTGTTGCATTCAGCTTGTAGATTTCTGTCATTTACACTAATAAAGCAGTCAGCAACCTGCCCTTTATCACTGTTAAAAATCAGTTTCTTGAGACTACCTAGGATTTTCAAGGAATCAAACTAGTTACCTACAAGCCTTATTTCCTAACATTCCTTTTAGAAATTTTTTGTTCTGTCTTAGTAACTGAACACTTTCCACACAACTCCTGTTATATGTGCTGATCTTGCTGTTAGCTCCTTTTGGCTCATCAAACCCCTGGCCAGTAAATGCATACCCTGATGAAGCACTGGCAGCAACTGGTGGTAGACTTACCCTGGAAAATGTATCTTTAAATTTCTCTCTTTTGGAAGGACAAAATTGTATCCTCCTCTAGCAAAGAAATTCAAGGAGACATGCTGGTTTTATTTCATTCAGTTAGTATTTAAAATCAGCTTGAAATGATAAATATATGCTCACTGTCCAGTGATCTGTCATCCAGTGGCACATACCACAGTAAAATGTACTTCTAAGAGGGACACAGAAGAACAAAAGCAGGAGTGAAGGGAGGCTTAGCTCAGTGGTACTAAATCACTTGTAAGTTGTCTCTGGTGGTGTTGCAGATCTAAAGGTGCAGATATAAATGTGCTCTGCAAAATATTTTCTTTTGATTTGTCCTACAGAAATTTCAGACATACTGTTTGTTATATTTGTGCTCTGAGGCCATCCAGGATATTAACATATCTTACTTCAGTACAATTAATGAATTGAGATACAGTTGCTATAAAACCAGTATTTTGGTTTCCTACTACATTTCTTTTTAGAAGTTACAGTAATTCTGAAAAAAAGTGAAGTCTTTAATTTTAGATGAGTCTGTACAAAGAAAATCAGAATTTTAACCATTATCCAGTCCTTTCCTAGCTGATATTGTTTCGGAGTGAATTTACCATGACAGTGAAGTATAAAGTGGTGATAGACTATAGATTAGGTAAAGCAGCACTAATCTTAGAATCACTGAATTGTTTAGGTTGGAAAAGAGCCTTAAGATCATCAAGTCGAACTGTTAACCTAACACTGCCAAAACCACCACTAAACCATGTCCCTCAGCACCACATCTGTACTTTTAAATACCTCCAGAGATGCTGATTCAATCACTTCCCTGGGCAGCCTGTTCCAATGATTGACAACCCTTTCTGTGAAGAAATTTTTCCTAATATCCAATCTAAACCTCCCCTGGCACAACTTGAGGCCATTTCCTCTTGTCCTATCACTTGTTACTTGGGAGACGAGATCTTCCCCCACCTCTCTCCAACCTCCTTTCAGGTAGTTGCAGAGAGTGATAAGGTCTCCCCTGAGCCTCCTTTTCTCCAGGCTAAACAACCCCAGTTCCCTCAGCCGCTCCTCATCAGACTTGTTCTCCAGATCCCTCACCAGCTTCGTTGCTCTTTTCTGGACACACTCCAGCACCTCAATGCCTTTCTTTCTGTCTTTCCTTATTAGAAAACAATGTGGCAGTTCTACTGATGCCTCTCCTTCTCCATGAATCAAAAACTCTATCATTTTGTGACTGCTATGCCTAAGACGGCTTCCAACCATCACATCACCCATGAGTCCTTCTCTGCAAACAACAGGTCCAGAGAGGCACCTTCCCTAGTTGTCTCCCTCACCAGCTGTGACACTACAGGAACCTCCTAGACTGTGTCATCTCTTCTGTAGTGGTCCAGAGAGGCACCTTTGGTAAGTTGAAATTCCCCACAAGAACAAGGGCTAGCAATTGTGAGACTTCTCCCAGCTCCTTATAGAATATTTCATCTGCCTCTTCATCCGGGTTGAGAGATCTGTAACAGACTCCCATCATGATACCTGTCTTTTTGGCTTTCCCCCTGGTTCTTACCCATAAATACTCAACTCTGTCATCACCATCATTAAGCTCTAGACAATCAAAACACTCCCTAACATATAGGGCCACCCCACCACCTCTCCTTCCTTGCCTATTCCTTCTGAAGAGTTTACAGCCATCCATTGCAGCACTCCAGTTGTGGAAGTCATCCCACCATGTTTCCAAGATGGCAACTACATCCTAGTTTTCCTGCTGCACAATGGCTTCCAGCTCCTCCTGTTTGTTGCCCATGCTGAGTGCATTGGTGTAGAGGCACCTCAGTTGGGCTATTTATCCTGCTACCTTCTTGTGGGGAGAAGCCCTAATTCCTACATGACTGTTTACAGGCACTTCCGTGGTTTCTAACACATCAATAACCCTTGTGTCTTTGCTGTCACATGGATCTCCATCCCCTACCTCCACTGAGACAGCAGACACACACTGTGTTTGCCTCCAGCTTTGTTTCATAAAATGATACATGGTGAAACTCTGAAGAATTTGTCAGAATTCTCATTTGGGAACCTAAAAGTGCTGATGAATGTAAGAATCCTTAAATTGCCTTAAGCCTTCTTAAATGGTAGTTCCAATTAAGAACAACCACAAATCCCAGAAATCTTTTGAAACTCTGGAGTGTTAAAATCTGTAGCCCATGACTCTAAGATTGAAAAGATTCTCACCAAATTGGACACATAGTTCTCTTTGGTATATTCATAAGCTTTGTTTTTTTTTTTGGTTTTGCACAAATTATGTAATTTATTGATTTATGACATTTTTGATGAACATATGGTTGAAAATCATAGGATTGAAAAATCACTATTGAAACATTTGTGCTCAGAAATGATTCTGAACTATTAGTTTCAGAAAAAGCCTAGAAAACATACATGAGGAACTTATGACCAGTTGGACTTGTGTTAACTGGACCATGGTGCATGTTGGTGTCCTGCATGTTGCTATAGTTATAGCGTTCATTTTAAAATATTTTTTTTTTCTAACTGCTTTTAGATCTCAATTATTAATTTTGTTCCATTTTGCTTTGAAAATTATCATTGTAGTTTCCTTTTCATTACAATAATAAAGCCTTTTTTCTCCCATGGCATTATTAGTAACTAACTAATTTGACTCAGACCAAAAAGCATCCTGTCTTAAAACTAAAAATGAATTCTGCAGCAAAGCAGTGCTTAAAATTGTAAATATATTAAAAGTTCCTCTGCTAACAAGAGAGCAGACTTGTGTGAAAAACAGATGTATTGCCCATACAGGAAGAATAACAATTGTTATTTAATACATCTGGGAAAATGCTGCAAGAAACTGCTGTTTTCCAATTACCATTTTTGTTTTGATTGTGTTAAATTGTCCTTTATGTACACATTCTAAAAGAAAGAGATTGAGCTGAATTGCTATTGTAAACACTGCAGAAGCAGCATTTCAATATATATGAATCTGCGTCTACTTAATTTATGATTATGAATCCTTGCAATAAAATTTCTTGAATTTATATAAGTGGCCAGTCACAAGCAAGGAATTCTTTCACGATTTTGAATATGTCAGAATTCATAACAAAGAAAGGAAAAAAGACATTATTTAAGTAAATGTTGTACAGAATCTGGGCAGTAAATGTTTTTAAGTAGAAAGAAGGTTAAGTTTGTTCAAATATATTGTTCAGAACAATTTTTTTTTTTCCTTTTCTGATGATCAGACAGTGCTTAAAGATTAGAAGAAAGATTAGTGAAATCAGAAAACGTTCTTGGAACACTTCTTCAGCACCACTAATCTGATCTGTAAAAGTCTGAAGAGCTTTCTAGCAAATTTCTGACCTACTGCCTTGATTAACAATGAAGTGCTAAAGTTAAAAAATAAACGAACAAAGCCAAGCAAAATATAAATAATAATTGTAAGTATTAAACATTAAGCTTGGCTATATACAGATGTTAAAGGCTTTTCTCATCCTGATAAAGAATACCAATCAACATGCAAAGATGGAGTATCATTTGAGGACCACCTTGATAGTTATTACACTTGCATCAATAAAGAAATGCAGATGTTACAAATGAGGATAGCAGTTGGGGATGTATTTTTTCTACCTAAAACAAAAAAGAATTTGTCTTTGTTTCTGCATAAGATCATCCAGAATATAGCATTGCATCAGTGTAATATAATTTTGGTAAATTTATGTTGAAAGTAAATACTAGAAAAGTATAGAAAGTAGTTAATTACGGGCAACAATTACCTTTCATGATTATTGTATGCTTATAAAATCAGATTTGTGGTGTAACTAAGTGTGGGATGAGTGATGACTCTTTAAGTAGACTAGAAATTTCCCATGATGTTTTCCATTAATATCTTTTCAGTTTTTGTGAATCTTTGGATTTCTGATATGCACTGGAAAGTGAATGCTAAGAAAATAATTGATTGGTTGTAGATAATACTGATGAATTACTGTCATAATATTTGTGGATAGAAGAGATTTTCTATTAATGAAATGGAAGATGTATATTTTTTTGAAATGGTATTCAAGATTATTGGTAAATAACTACTTGAACCACTCTGAATATTAAAGACAATCATTCTCTGAGTTTGTGTAGTATCTGGCACAGCGATGAAAACTGAGGCTTCCAGGTGCACTATTGGAAAGTGAATAATTAATAACATGTCAGCTATGAAAAGCATTTGAAGAAAATGAGATTTGGTATGAGCAGGTGGAATTGCTATGACTTCCATGCAAATTCATCCAATTACATCAAAGGTTATTGATGATTTACTGTTCCAGTTTTACTTCAGTTTCATCAGTTAAGCTTTGACTGAGTAGATTTCTGTTATTTTCAGCCAGGATTTTTTTTGTTCTGTGTATCAGTTATCGCAGATGCTGATTCCCCCAGACTATATTTTGTTGAGGGGTCTATTTAGTGAAATTCACGTTGCAATTTCTGTGGAAATATACCATACTCTGTCCTGTGTACTTTATCAATTTTACTTAGGAGGTCTCCAGGCACAGTAACTCAGTTTATGGAAAAGGATACTGGTCTTTTTAGTGCACACTAAGGACAAAGGACAAGCCCAGAAGAGAGCTGGTGGTACTGGAGGGATCATTTTTTTTTTGCCCTCAACACCAGTGTGCTTTCGTAATCCCTTTGTGCAACTGGCTGCTGGAGGATTGTGCCCAACAGACAAAGCCTGGCTCTGAGAACGTGATGTTGCTCCATACAGTTCAACGCTTTTTGATACATATAGCTCCGGGTAGTGAATACAGCCAGTATTCAAGGAGGCCACACAAAAGTTGCTTTCAGTTGAGATGCTGTAATTCATAAGCAATACTTTTCAAGGCCAGAAGGAGCTGTTATGGACATTGTAGTCTATGTCACACCAGACCAACAATTTTGCCTGGTATTCTCTCCAAGTTGAAAGAGCATGTTGAAGTACAGCACATGTATTAGGAACATGTCCAATCTTAAGTTCAAGATTTCTAATGATGGAGAAATAACTTCCTTTGGCAGATTGTTTTGGTGGTGAATTGCTTCCATTCCTGAAACTATGCACAACTTTTTTTTTTTAAATTTGAATTTATACAATTGCTTCTAGCCACTGGGTCTCTTCTTTTGTTTCACCCAACCATGGCCAATACATCTGTGCTTTTCAGAACATATATCTTCAACTTCAAAATTTGTTTTTCTAGGGTAAATGTCATGTCATATGCAAAGAAGAGTTGGGAGTGTGGAATGGTCTGTTTTTTATTTAGTTGGTCTAGGAGACTTTACTGAGAGCAGTTAATTATGTAGGTGGTGACTGTCAGCCTAATCAGCTGACTTTATGAAGTCTCAGGAAGTTTCTGCATAAACCTGGGGAATTCCCAATATTCTTAGCCTTTCTTTCATGGACCATTATCAAACAGCATTGGCTAGCTTAGGTTTTGTTTCCATTTTGAACATCCATTAAATGGCACGTGCAAATATCATCAGTGCTTCTCCCAGGTTTTGATGAACCAAATTTATTTCATTAAACAGAAAATGGCTGGGGATTTTTGTGATAATGAATACAAAGTTTAGAATATGTTCTCTCAGAAGCTGGTGAAGAACATTTTATGAATCAGATTACCTACTTGGAGCTTACGCGAGACTGAGTTGATCATGGTGTCTTCTCTTACTTATACAAGAAATAGCTAAAGTATAGAGGGTCATTTCACTCTAACCTCTGTAATTGTTGAGAGTTCAAGTAGCTGGCAAGAGGGCCTGCGTATTCAAAAGGCATATTTGGCCATAGTTTTGAGCTGTAATGGATAGCAGAAAATGTAATATTATCACTGTGATGAAGGTTGTAGGTAGAGATTTGAATAAACTCAAATCCCTCCCTGGAAAAAAAAAAAAAAAAAGAAAGAAAAGAAAAAGAAAGAAGAAGCAGCAGAATTTGAAATGTGGAATGTTTCATAAACTTCCACAACATCTTTGAGGTCAAATTAACAACATTGTGATTCATATCTCATCTGAACTCAATGCACTTTGGACTACTTCTTACAGTAGTCCAGTGCTTTGAGGTACTGAGTAACTGTATTACACAATAAAGATTGCTATTTTTTACTTATTTTAGATTCAGCAGATTTTGGAATATGATCTATTTAAGCGTTGTAGTTAATTTTTCTAGCCTTAACTTATTTTGTGATACAGTGAGGGTCAGATCACAATTAATATAACAAGACTTCACTAGATGAAAACTGTTGCCACTCACGGATGTAGACTAGTGTAATATACATCTGACAAAATTATACTGTGGAAATCATGAGTCGCATTGTATTTAAGTTCATTAAAAGTTTCAGCTATAAGTCTGTAGATTTATGTATTTAAGCAGAAAACTTGCACTGTGGAAACTGATATGTCATTCTTTACAAAGCGAAGCAAGGCAGCTGGTGCTAGAAAGAGGGAGTACATCCCCTGAGAAAACTCTACTTTTGCAAACTTCTTACATGTCCTGGATTCAAATTTTCCTTCCACATACATTTGTGAAATTTTTGCTCAGCGTTTCATCCAAAAAAATTCTCACAGGAATTGGACTAAAAGTTATGTAGAGCTCATTGTACGTTTTTAACCTGATTTTTCTCCCTCATAAAAATAGGTTCTATCCAAGAAATTTAAAACAGAAGAAATTACATTTCAATAAAATACTAAATTCTACATTTCTTTTTCTTCAGCTGAAATATTTTCTTGTCCAAATTGTCATTATTAATTTTTTCAAAGAGTACCTATACTCAATAAGGACTTCAGATTTGGCTTATTTTTAAGTATGCGAACATTACAAGAGGATCTGGTCTTTCCACATCAGCAGTTGCTACTTTTAATCCATTCAGAAAAATTAGAAGAAGCTGAAGTAGGTTGTTCTGAAGGGGATAAATGACTGTGGATCCTCTTGAATCCATCAGACATCTCTGATGACCCCGGTCCTTCTCTGCTGCAGTAAATCCCATGGTATTGTGGGGGCCCTACTTTCTGGTGGGGAAAAAAGGAGACCTGAGTGGGACAGCGTTGAACAATTTTTTAAAAATTTCTTCTCTGGCCTTGTACACGGCCCAGGACAGCTCCTAACTTTCTGGTATTTAATGGGTCCATTTTTCATCAATGGTTCTTTTTCTCCTGTAAATCAGTTCTGTGATCCTGTAGTTCCAGGGCAGAAGTTATAGAAATCAAACCCTCTGAAAGTATTGTGAGCAAATTATTTCACTGGAGTAAAACAGAATGTCTTCATTTCCACGTAAAAAAACTACTGCCTCCTCCAACAATGTAGGAAATTTCCTGCAAGAGTATAAAGATTTTTTTTTAAAAATTCATGTACATTAGGACATGCTAATTTTATAGTTTTATAGTTAATTTTTAGCTAATTTATAGCTAATTTTTATAGTTGCCCAAAGACTTTAATTATGTAAATCACCTTGCAAATCTATACTAAAATAGTGCCAAGGTGTAAAAATAACATCTTCACAACATCTGTACACATAATGGACATAAAAAGGCGATGACCAAAGATGAGTTATAGAACATAAATATATTTCTGAATATTGTATGTTATAGTATATATAAATATACTATCATATATATAAAAATATACTGTTATATAAATTTTTTCAATATACAATATACAATTTTCTTACATTTCCACTGCATGTAAGTATAATACCTTCTTTCCATTCAAGTATTTTTATACAAATTCAACTTTCTAATGGATTCTAACAATTGCAAATAAGTGTGTGATTGGGTGTACATGTACTGAGGGCCATATAATGAAGGACACCCTCGAGACTTTATTGATGCTTTCACTGAAGAATGAAAAGATTAATCGTGATGTCAACAAAACCATCACTGAATGTGGATGAAAAATGACCAGAATGATGCTTGGTACTCAGTATGCTTTCCCCATTGTTTCTCTGGGAAGTCAACACTCTTATTAATATGATTTAGTTAGAACTTAATCAGAGCTCTTCAGATATTCATCAAAAAGGAAATGTACAAATAAAAACCTGTTGCAATTAAGGGACTACAGCTAATGGATTTAACTGGAGTTCAGCCACCTTTTTTTGCCCATGGGAGAAAAGAAAGAATTTTCAACTCAGATTCTGTGATTTCATTCTGGGATGTTGGTTGACAGCCAGCTGAATATGAGCCAGCAGTGTGCCCAGGTGGCCAAGAAGACCAACAGCATCCTGGCCTGTATCAGGAATAGTGTGGCCAGCAGGGCTACGTAAGTGATCATGCCCCTGTACTCGGCACTATTAAGGCCCCACCTCAAGTACTGTGTTCAGTTTTGGGCCCCTCACTAAAAGAGAGTGTCCAGAGAAGAGCAACGAAACTGGTGAGAGGTCTGGAGAACAAGTCTGATGAGGGCTGAGGGAACTGGGGTTGTCTAGCCTGGAGAAAAGGAGGCTCAGGGGAGACCTTATCGCTCTCTACAACTACCTGAAAGGAGGTTGGAGAGAGGTGGGTGAAGATCTCTTCTCCCAAGTAACAAGTGATAGGACAAGAGGAAATGGCCTCAAGTTGTGCCAGGGGAGGTTTAGATTGGATATTAGGAAAAATTTCTTCACAGAAAGGGTTGTCAATCATTGGAACAGGCTGCCCAGGGAAGTGGTAGAATCACCCTCCCTGGAGGTATTTAAAAGAAGTATAGATGTGGTGCTGAGGGACATGGTTTAGTGGTGGTTTTGGCAGTGTTAGGGTAACAGTTCGACTTGATGATCTTCAAGGTCCCTTTCAACCTAGACAACTCTATGATTCTAAGTATGAAGGAATAAATCTTTAAAATCAAATATGACTAGACCAGTATTTCGCTGACAAAAGAAATACACAGATTATTGATTGGAAAAATAAACTGATGTTGGAAATTCCTGACTACCCTACAAGGCAGGTCAACTCACAGGGACAGGTTCCTCATTCTTTGTCATGTTCTTTGCCCGGGTTGCAGAACTTTGTTAATTAGTGAGATCCTGCTTATAGTAAGTGCAGGGAGAGCAAAGCTCTTGCCAGTATTTTTGCAGGTTAAATTACAGGCTGCTGGGTAAGTCTTTAACATTAAGCTGGTTAGCAGAACTCTAGTCACGCTTCTAGCAGACTACTGAAAGCAAGTCTTTAGGAGGCATGAAATTATTCAACAGTCAGGGAGGCAAGAGAGGAAAACTGCAGAGAGGTGTGGCATTTTCCTCCAAAATAGCAGTGCTCAGGTTGGCATGGACTTTTGCTTTTGTGCTGCTGTTTGCTGTCCTTCACAGGCCTTTCTCCTCTGTCTTAGTTTGGTTCACCTCAGAGCTGTCTTGTGCCATTTTTGAGATACAGCTCAACACTTACAATAATAAATATTGACCTTTTATGTCAACGGTTACATTTCCAAGTAATTTCAAGAGGCAAAGGTTTTCTTCCTCACACTATAAAGAAAGTTTGTGAGTCCCGATTTAAATATTCAGTAACAGATAAGTTACCATGTTTCTCGAGAAGTAGTATCAATAATTAATTTACCTTAAAATATTTTTTAAAAAAAACACACACTGTACCCTATTTTAAGAGGTTTCCTCCTTCTAATTCTATTCAATGTGATTTCCTTCTACAATTTGAAGTGTTCCTTTTCTGCTTACGTTTGGAGTTCTGTTACTGCTTCAATTTCTTTTATAATATGAATTTATTGAACTCCTTAAATTGCTTATTCTCTGAACCCACTCCCATTTCTCAACATTCCCTTTTACAGTAAATAAATAAGAACTAGGCAGAGTGGAATCTGTTTGGTAATATTAAGTATCTTTGGGTTGAAATCTGATGTAGTTTCTTTAAGTTCAACAAGGCTGTATAGCATTATTTCTCTCCTTCCAAGGTGATAGCAGCCTCAATCAAATCCACCTTTATATAGAGAAGTAAGACCTATAAAATCCTCAGCAAGACAAAGCATCTTTTCCCATTTAAACCCATAGCAAAATGTAACTCAGTTATCTTTTTCCCTCCAATACTAATACAACATTTACAATGTAGCCCAGGTGTGAGAAAGGATGAAATACTTCTCCATTAGCTTTGGCTAAGCATAGCACAAGAATCTGGTTTAAAAAATGGATGTTTCTTTGGAAATAAGTTTTTGAGTTACTTTCCTAAAATCTGGAAAGTGCTCGAACGTGGGATATCTGTGCTCTACACCATTTTAATCAGTTGTAGACCCTATAGATGAATGAAGACTGAATTACTCAAATGCATATTGCAAACAAGAAAACAAAAGTAAACAGATTGTCTGAGAGCTATCTTTTGAGTATTCAAGTGCAGTACGTATGTATTCTCCATAATTAAAAACTTTACTAAGCACCAACATTTAGTTGCTGTATTTGCATGTGTAACTGTGATCTGCCTATAAGTAAGCAGCACTTTGCTTTTGATATCCTTCTAAGTATTCAGTCTGTATGATTTCATAATACCTAAGAATGTCTTGTTTTGAATAGTCATTATTATTAAGATAATAAAAGATGCATTTATTACAGTAGAATTTTAAAAGATAATACCAGATACCATACAAAGCCAGCTAACTGTAAGAAAATGAAAAGTCTGTATAGCAACAATATATTATAAGTTATTAAAAGCCAACAAACAATTAACAAACATAGATATTAAAATAATTGATAATAATGCATTTTACTGATGTCTTATAGTCACTGAAAAAGAGATTATAGATGACACTAAAATATTATTTCTAGGACGCCCATCCCATGCTTTTCTTGTGTGGTACATTTCTTTTGTGTTCCGCTATACCACAAGATTTTTTTCTTCATCAATGAACATTTTTTAGTCAGTGGGCTTTTAATGAATTGTCAGGAAAATATGCTTGTCTTTGCGCATACCTAATAGACCTTCAGTAAGGCCCTGGTTCAACAAAGACCATGCTTAATGTTAAGCATCTGACTCCTCTTGTGAAATGCACAATGAACCATGTGCTTTGCTTAACTTTGAAGAAGGTTCCCCAAGTCTTTTTTGCTAGAGAATAGACTAATGACTAATTGGAAAAATAGTAAGTTTGGTTGTTAAACAAAACAGTCTAACACCCTATTTCTAACACGTAGTATTATGGTAGTCAGTACTGACATCCAGGATCCCTTTTCCTTTAATGAGCAGTGAAGAGAAATTCAGTGTTACCTTCCAGTACCAGAGGCCAGTGGAAGCTGATATTGCTGCCGAGAGAAGCAGTTTGGCTCTTTTGTCTCCTGTGGCTGGTTTCTTTTTAGTACCTGTGTCTGGATGTACAGTCCAGCTGGTCACCTATCAAATTACCTCTAACATAAGCTTTCTAAGTCTCTCATTTTCCAAGAAGATCTTGTTACAAAGTTGTATAAAACCACGTCACCTTAAGCATTTCAAAGAAGACCTCCATCACAGCAGGTGCTCTGACATCAAAGTAACAACCTTTCTGGGAGAACAGTGAAAGTTTATTCCATAATATTCTCATCTTTAGAGTCTCATCTGTATGTGCATTTCTACCATTTTAATTTTTTTTTTCTCTTTGTCTGCCTTTTTGTTTTAACTACAAGTTCTGATGCTCAAAGATGAAAAGAGAAAGGTCAGGGAAATGTCTTATGTAAGGCAATGTCTTGTATCATTTAGCAACTTTCCAGGGAATTAAACATGTGAGGGAAACTTTATTTTTATTAGAGTCTGTAGTGCAAAAAATCATACCTGCCTGGACTGAATGTCTCTTCGGGTACTTTTTTTTTTTTTAACAAATGCCCACATAATTTTTTTTATGGCTCTGTGGAGCTGCATTACTATATAGGTATAATTGTTCATAAAAATGCTTAAGCAATAATGAGTATCTGAATTCTTTCTGGCCTTACAAGATGGAAAAAGTATAAGAAATATATTAGGCAATGCAAATTATGTTTTAGAAATTGAAAAGCTAGTGCTTCCCAAGGCAAACAGCCAGTTTGGATGAATGTTTTTCATTACGAAGGCTTCAATTTTGCTATGTATGATACTTTGCATGTGTCCAAAATTAACATTTTATATTGTATAAACACTTTTACTTACATTATTGCTGAAAAGAGATTTGTCCAACATTTCTCATGTTTCAAGTGGATTTGTTTTAAATCCAAAATTTAATTACAAATTAGATTGGTATGTGTTGAGTCTTTCTCGTGCCTATCACTTAAGTGGAAAACCTGCCGTAATAATAATTATCCAGTGATGGCCTAAATCCCATTAACGTTAAAATCTTAAACATCCCTGAAATCAAATGAACTTGCTCCTTCTTTCACTTAAACTGCTAATTTCTTTTGCTGTATATTTGTTTTATAACCATTTTTAAGATGTCATTTGTCATTCGGTACCTCCTGTTTCAACTGTACAATTAAACAGTCCTAGTACATAGCAGGCTTGAAACAACTAACTCTTCAGGGTACATGAAAATAACCTTTACACCAAACCCTGATAAGATGAGTAAGTTGTGTGACAAAACAGACTCTCTTTCTGCGTGAATGTTTCATGAAGATGATAGACATCTTTATCTTATCAATATATATGTGGGCCAGTGAATCTACCTAATTCTGGCTTCCAAACCTCAAGGCCCTTTCTTTGACTCCACATAAAAGCTGCTGCATAAGAAGTACCCTCCTGTATGCATGAGGTAAAAGGGCTGCACAGAGCCTTCATGCCTCTACCGCTCTGTCCCAGAATGGAAGAACCACATCAGGGTCTGCAGCTGGCAGATTTGTTTTTCTCTTCTGGGTGGGAGAAGTTGGGAAGAATTAGTGAGAAGTCAAACTTTTGTGAGATTTTATCCATACAAACCTCTGGCTTTCAAGCAAGTGTTGTGTTTACTATCTGAACTTGGGAGGAAGAGATAAGTCACTGCCCCAGATTGTTTTTAAACCTGGAGTTTTAAGGCTAAATTGTTCAGGATTGAGCCCACTCTGACAAGTTGTGATGGCTTAATGATGATGACGGGTGGTGGCTGAGAGATGAATGTAGGCACTGCTTAGTAAAGAGCATTCAGAATACACAAGACAATCAAGATTACTACATTTTGGGTTTTAGTACCACCTGTGAGAATGAATCTGAAATCTCAAATGCCAATTTTTTTCCTTTCCTTTTCCTTTCTACTTTTAATTGAAGCCTATATCATCTATAAAGTCCTCCTTAAAACCAAAATTAAACTAAAATCAAAGAATGGCATAGGGAAACCTAGTATGATAAAGACACAGAGAACAAGTCACCTGAAATTTATTCTGAAAGGTCTTGTGTGTGCCTTGTAAGAAATGTTACTTGTAAGAAATGGAAAGCAAGCTAAACATGAAATAAGTGCACATCTTACTGTTGCTGTGCTGTTTTCTCATTGACTCAGGTCCTTAAACATGCAGTTCCAGCTCAGCTACAGAGAAGAAACAGAGAAATGTGGTGAATGCAAAGTAAATGCCACAAAATCGTTTGAAATTCATGATGCCTGCTTCTGACGCAGCGTGAATAGGTACCTGATCTGAAGACTGACACGAATATCACTGATAATGTACAATTGTAGAGGGTGACAAGGCAGGCTGGGTTGGGTAAAGAATGTTAGGTATTGGTGAGGGGAACAGGCTATGTGGAGATTCAGTGTGATGAAATCAAATGTAGTAGAGGCAGGATCACTTTCCTGTAAAAGTATTGCTCTATTTGACTCATACAGCCAAATCTTGGGTTATTTGCCCCAGAGTAGCAATCTGTTTAGAAATACAGGTTTGTACACAGGAATTTCACTGTTCTACATTTGAAGCTCAGCCTTGTGTTTTCTGCCATAGAAGACTGGCCCTATAGATCTTATGCGTTTTTACTCTCATCTTTCAGACATACCAGAGATTATAGTCATGCACAAGAACAACAACAAAAAAGAAACTTGCCATTGCAGGATGAAATTACATTTTTCAAAAAAAAAATTTGTATATGCATAATTTGCAAAAAGGAGCTGAGAATGGGCACTGCCTGAAGTGTGAATAAAAATCCTCAGTACTCTGATCAGCATAGTCGCTGAAATTTTATTAAGCTTTCATTGCTAGTGTCACATTTGGCTTCGAGTAAAAAAACATACGTGAGCTTGTCATCTCTGTTTCTCCAGAGCTCCATTTTTTTTTTTTTTGCATTGCTTTTTCTTCATGTCAAGGCTGTATATATCCTTACATTATTCTCTATTTTCTTTTTTGAAACCTTCCTCTTAAATCACAATATGAAAGAACCCATTTAGTGCCTACCACTGTTTTACACTGAATAACAGGAAAATACTAATGGCTGAATCTCAAAAAATCTACAATAGGAGGCCTTTTGAAATCTAAACCTCTGCATTTTCATTCCAGACAGAGATGATGAAAAAAGATTGCCTCTCTTAATAATCTGAAGGAAAAAAGAGAGGTAGGAGGTTTTCAGAGCATAAATGACAGTTCACCTTTACAGTCATTCAAAATACTTTGCCTATAGAGGATTTTCAGTAGGTAAAAGCATAAGGCCAGATTTGGACTTGTGTATTTAACAGAAGTCATAAAAAATGCCATTTAAGTCAATGCTGGTAATAATGATGTTTGTGGTAGAGAAAAGAATGGTAAAAAGATCCATCTTGAAATCTATTTTAAAGAATAACCTGAGCTGAAGGATACATAGTATCTCTAGAAAAGATATCCCCAAAAACTAAAGAAAAAGCCTGCAGAATGAATTTTAGTGTGTTTTGTATAAAAAACCTAGAGAATAGAGCTAGAATTTTACCCAATTCTCAGCTTTTCTTAGATGAAAAAGTGATTTTGTCATTATTTTAAAGTATTTATTCCATTATTAGTAATGTATGATGGGATACTATCTTACAATATTTGGACACTAACCCTACTTAAAATACTGATGGCTTTCCTCCAGAAGTCCAAAGGTATGTTTAGTGTTTTAAAATTTGCTTAATTTTGCTCAGATTGTATCTAGGCTACAATTTGTTGTGTAATAACTTCCTCCCTTTATTCAATTTATCTTTTTGCCCTTTAAACAGAAAATATGGTAACAAGTCAGTTGTTTTGTTGCAAGTGATTTCTGGGAGAGAGAATATGGCTTCAGTAATTGTGATCTTTTTGACTGGCAGAAATATTAAGAAGAGAGTTAGACTTAAATGAGATGAAAAATAATAAAATATTTATCAAGGGGAAGCAACTGTGTGTGATTAGTAATTATTCTTTCTAGGATTATGGAAAATTGTAATTACAAAAAAAAAAGAAAAATAAGCTTTACTGTTTTATAACAGTGAATGATCTTATCCAATGTTTCTATGGTAATAATTTAATATATGACAAGTAAGTTTTGTTAAAAATGTTAAAACAGAGGCCATATACTTTATTTTCTACAGAGGTGTAGTTAGTGTGCACTTGTTTAAAGCTGGTCAGATGTATCTTAGGTTAATAGTATTTCTATTAGAAAGATATAATTTAAAGTAAATTTATGGAAGATATTAATATCTGCCAAGCCATAAAGACTTGTATTCCTAAGGAATCTTGTGATGCTACTCCAGACCTCGTTGCTTCTTGGTCCCTTTTCCAAGTCAATCCTTTGCAAGCCAAAGGGGATGTAAAAATCAAAATCAGGTAAATAGCAAAAAGCCCAACTCACCTACTGATCTCAGTTAGATGAACTGCTCTGCTTCCAGGAGTCCTGCTTATGTTTTCTGGCACAAATATTTTTCTCTTTTTAATTATAAAAACTATCAGGAATGGAAGCCAGAGTCAAATGCTTTCTTCACGTACAATACAGTCTCACTATGCGGCAAATTTTCATGTCTTGTCTCCCTACATCAAGATCCATTTTTGCCTCCTGTCTAATACTGTTGTATGGCTCTTCAGCATTGTCCCTGGGTAGGACAACTTGTCACTCAGTTGAAAGTGCCCATTGAAGTGATAATAATATGTTGATGTATGATCCATTTAATGTGAGTAGTCACTTTCTAAAAGAAATATGGGCAGAGCTTTTCATTTGAAAGTACACTTTGTAGTATTTATTTTGAATGTCTTATAGTTTTAAATCCCACATATCAGTGTTTTCATGAGTCACGTATTGGTTTATGTGGTTTTGATAGCTTTTTTTTTTTTTTTTAATTAAACCAATTCTTAATATCACTGCGATGAACAGTAGGCTCAGAAAAGTGGCTATACAGCTGCAACATCTTCTCTCTCTTAATGTAACTTTAGGCTTGACTTATAATACAGTGAATTCCACAGAGATACAAAAGAAACTAATTTTCAGTGCAAGTGTGCCTAACCAGTGTTAGGCAAGCATTAGTCATGTGAATTATACTGATCTTAGACTTATAATCTCTCTGAACCTATCGCTGAAAAATCATCTTGCTATTTGTAGGGAATATCTTAGAAACTTGAGAAGACTTATTCAGTCATTAAATCCTCATCACATGCACACATTGAATAGGAATTTTTTGTTGCTAATCTCAGCTCAGCAGACTTAGTTCTTCCCTTGTTGCCACTATAATTTATGTCTAATCATAATTTGACGACCTTAGTCTAACACTGCACTCTGTCCTCTAAGGAAGTTTAATACATTCTGCTCTGTACACTCATAACATTTATCACTTGAACAATAGGTGTATATGACCCCTCCAATGCGTGCAAGGACTTGCTCCAGTACAACCAGGTTCCCAACATTATATTTCAGTGCTGGTTTGCATCTGTTGACTTGCAGATAGGGTGTTGTTGCTCTTTTCAAATTGAGTTAATTTTTCAAAGAATTTGTTATTTCAGTGTGTTTTCTTATCTTGCTTTCTGATGATATGCTACCAACAATAAGTGAAAGATGAGTTTATACTAATTGCTGTGCTTTTTCAAGTGTACAAAGCTGATATAAATGTTTTATGTCTCTCAGCAAGTGCGGCTAAGAAGTGTCCCGAGACACACAGGGAGATATTTCTGACTACCAGACAGGCTTTACGTATCCTTTGCCAGTTCCCACCTCCCCTGCCGTGCCAGGTTGTCCCTCGCTAGCAGCCAAACTCCCACCCAGCTGCTCACTTGTTCCCCCTCCTCAGAGGGGCAAGGGAAGCAGACAGGATGAAAAAAATCTTGTGGGTTGAGATAAAGATAAGGAGATCGATTGCCTGTTACCGTCATGGGGCAAACCAGACTTGACTTGGGGAAAATTAAATTTATGGGAAAATAAAATAGATCTGGGTAGTGAGAAACAAAAAGAAAAATGCAAACCAAACCAAAACCTTTCCTTACCCCTCTGCCCAGCTGGACTCAGACCCCCCAGCCTAAGTGGCTCAGGGAGGTTAGGGTCAGTCCACAGCAGTTTCTTGCTGCTGCTGCTTCCTTCTCATGCAGTTCCCCTGCTGCAGGGTGGACTTGCCATGGGCTGCAGTATGAATATCTGCTCTGGCTCCTGGAATATCACCTCCCCATGAGAGGTTTTCTGCTTTTTCTTAAATATGCATTCCCAGCAGCGCCACCATCTTGGCTGCAGGGCTCAGCCCTGCCCTGCGGTGGGTTGGTTGGAGCCAGCTGCAACCAGTGGTGTCTCCTCACAGAGGCCGCCCCTGCAGCCCCCGCTGCACCTGCACCAAATAAAGCTGTTACTGATAAATATCAATGGTCGTAACAGCTTTGTAAAGGTTTAACAGTGAAGGGACTGTCAGCACTTGGGATGTATAGCCATTCCTGATTAAGTATGGCCAGTGCTGCCCTGTTAATGCAGTCTGAGGGTAACTCTCACTGCTGGTTGCTCGTATGGAGCAGGGTGGTAGAGTGCCCCTGCTCCCAGGGCCTGTGCCCCACAGCAAGAGACCTGCACGGTCAGGACCTCACACCTCATCGGTTCAAATAAAAGCAGCTTCTGTTGTAGCTGAACAAACTCCATGGGATAATAATCTGGGAGACTGCTGGATCATCTGCTTTGCTTGTAAAACCTTGTAACCTCCTGATGTTTCTACAAAGGGGATATGACTGTGAAGTTTCACTTTATTGTAATGTTTCTATGTGCTTTCCCTAAGCAGTGGTTGCTGACTGGCTTTGGGTTTGGTGTACTTTTGGTCTGAAATAGTATGGCCATTTGCTCAAGTATACTTTTTATGATTTATTTGTTATGTCTCTGAGCTTTCTTATATGTGTTTGAAGGCGAAAGAGGAATACAGCTGTGTGATAAATAACTTGGGAAGTATCAGGAGACTTCTAGAGCATTCGCTTCTATATGTAATGCTATGTTGAGTAAATATTTTTCTCCATGGAAGATTGGATGTAAAGTCACTGGGCATTATTAAGCCTGGGGGAGCTGCTAAAAAAACGTGTAACTTAGAGTTACTGGTAACACTGCAGAGGCCAAGTAGCTTATACAGAGCGCAGTGATTTTTTTTAAGCATTGCTAAATCATCTTCCATGTGTGACTAAGCCAACGTGTGGTATTTCAGTTGAATTGCTGGAGGGGTATGATACTACTCTACAGGAACAGCTGGGAGTAATCTGGCCCACTCTGGGATATAATGTGCTTCTCCTGCTTTAAGATAGGATGTCCTGCTTGTCCAAGCCTGTAGTCTACCTCTCTGGGCTCCATTTGCTACGGCCCAGAGCTGCAGGTGGTATGTGCTTGGAAGGGCATGTGAAGGATGAGGTGTGCTGCACAGGCCTCATGCAGAATGGCTTTTTGAAAGGAAACCTTATGCAGGCTTCTCATTTTGTCCTAAGTTCTTCCACAGATGCGTAGATAGTAACAGCATAAGATGATACAGGAGAAGTCTGTAGTAGAGAACATGATGTAGTTGAGATAGCATAGGAACAGAGCAGTAGTTTAGCATGCATCAATAGCTGTTACAAGTAGTTCACGTCATCTCAGCATTTGCTAGGCTAGGCAGTAATCTGGTGATCAAGAAATGTAACGAGTGGGGCAGAGAAGACTTGATTGGCCTATTGGCCAATAAAAATACTTGACACTATCTTAAACCTAGGTTTAAGATGTATTTCTACATTGTTTAAACTAAGTTTATTATTAATTAAACTTTTTTTTTTAAAAAAAAAACAGTAAAACATTGAAATAGTAGTTATGGTTTTCTGCCCGTGAACCTGTGTTCAGGCAGAGAACCTACTACTTCTTAAAGACTGGTCATTGAACATAGCTAAGCTAGGTAAGATTTCTGCTTTAAAAAGCCTTTCTTAATTTTTAAATTTGTTTTTTATTTCATTCTGTACCCACATTTTAATAACTTGCATGTGTTTCATAGCACAGTAGTATATGAATTTGCTGTGTACCTACATTCTTTTACTCTTTATATTTAAATATTCTTTTTACACATAAAGAGTAAAATCATGAAATCATGTTATATTTCATGATTTATTTATTAAGCAATTTTAGAAAGTCTAGTGTCTTTGGACATGTTTTCCTCAGCTTTTATGATTTTTCTGCTAATACCTGGATGGCAATCTGTTGATTAGCTCAAATATGGAATAGGTCCTGTAAGTCTACTTTTAAATACACAGACACACTAAAATATGTTCAATATGTAGGAGGAGAGAGTGAGAGAATGAATGAGAAAGAGATTGACAGGAAGGGGACCCTGTACAAGGTTCATGGCTGAAAATAAAATAACAATTAAATGTGCCAGCCATAGGTTTCCCTAAGGCTAGCCTGTGATGACTGTTCTCAAGATTTTATTTTTTATTTTAATCATTGTCTTTAGTTTTTATTGCAACTTATTAAAGTTTCTTAAACAAATATTAAAAGATGCTGAAGAGGAATATTGTTGACAGGAATATTGCTGGAAGACAAAAAGAATTTAGGAAGAATGATTTTAGGATTGCTCATATCTTTTGGGTGGTCATCATTTAATATAATATCATTTTTGAAAATTTCAAATTTTTATATTAATTAAAAGTTAAATATAGAGCAATAGAGCATTGTTCAGTCTTTATGAAAGAAGTGTATATTGGGCACATAGAAGTGCCTTCCAATTCGCTAATTCTTATAGAGAAATTATTTGAGTAGGAAGTTTTGACCATATGTTGAATTGCAAATTCTCCTGGACCAATGTATATCCTTCACAAAACTGGGAACCAGCTAGAGGTCTGTTTGAAATCTACCCAAGTATATTTCCTTCAATTCATTTTCTTGCTTGACATCTCCAAAACAAAAATGTCATCAGTCTTTGTGCCATAGGAATAAGGAGATATTAGGGTCTTTCATCATCTTCCTGAGGTACCTAAAATAAGAGCCCAGTTGTCCTAAGTTGGTGGGAGCCTTAGGGGAGTGAAGAGAGACAGTCATTTGGAGTACGTGATTTATGCCCCTTCACACTTTTCCTTGCTTTTGGCTCAATCCTGCACCTAAGTTAGGTGAAGCGAAAATGAGTTAAAGAAACCAGCTACCAGCTCATGAGAGGAGGGAAGCTACCTTCTTCTCTCTCTCAGGTCTCTGCAGCTGGAGCAGCAGATGGTTTGTAACAGGAGACAGTCACATCACTTTCATATTTACCGAGGTGTCCTGGATCCTTTCTGATTCTCCTTTCCCGAATTCAACAGCCTTTGCTGATTTGTAATTCTGTGAAAGACTTAAGTACAGGAGACATTTCCTTTAGGTATTTTGGTATTTTTGTGCCATGCTTACAAGCTCTAATGTAAAAGTGAAATGAAAGAAGTGGGGTACCAAGAACCAATAGCAGGGCTAAATCTGTAAAGGTCTTTTCAGCCAGCTCCTGGCTTAAATGAACTCAATGTGAACAAAATATTTTTCAAGTTTTATTTACTTTGTATTTCATCTAATTTAATTGTTAATTTAGTTTGTCCATTAATGCCGGTCTGAATATGTGGTTGTTGCTCTGTCATTTCAGGGTCATATCTTGCAGCTTTGTGTGGACTATTGTAGAAGGTAGTTTAAACTAGAAGCCTGGACTTGAGGCACTGAAGTACATAAGTACATGAATCTACTGATAGCAAATGGCCAGATCACAGGCACAGTGTCATCCAAAACTGCAATATTTGTTAGAGTTTAACTCTTACTTATCTAAGCAAATTGGAATTCAGGCTTAAGTTGTGGCACAAGAGAGAATTTTACCAGTTACTTTTCTCAAGAAGTTGGAAAATCTTTGCTACTCCCCTTATATTAAAAAAAAAAATAAAATGTACTAAATAACTCCTAAGACTGGAAAGAATTGCTGCACGGTGAAGGAAAGGCACTGTTCCATGTTTCCTTTTAGACTTCAATGTGCCTGGGGTCTCTTTCTGTCTTCAGTTGTATACAGGAAGTCAGAAATACATTACATTAGTAAAGCTCCCTAGGCATGAAAACAACAAGAGATCAGAATCATATTCTTTTTTTTTTTTTTTTTTAAACTGTGCATTCTCTTTGTAGCTTAAGGTCAGCAGGTACTCACTTTATCTGCACATCATGTGAGTCATTAACCACAGCTGTAGTTGAATAAGCAGTGGCCAGTGTCTTTATACAATCAAGTGTGACAACCATTCAAAGAAGTACTTGATTCTGTCATTATTGATTTTACATAGTATCATGTCGTTTCCCTTCAAGAACACTACTAAAATCACAGTGGCAGATTTCAGAAATAATATAACCACTTAGCACACTTGCTGCTGACTTTGCCAATGTCTGATTAAAATGACTGCTGAGTTTTGCTTTTAGTAATGACTTCTGATTGCAGTATCTTGCCACAAACTGCACCAAATGAACATGAGAATGGATGGCCAGCTTATAAAGTACTGCATGACTCTTGATGATCTCAGTGTTGAAATCTCTGGGACAATGAGTGAAATTGAATTTTCTCTCATTCCATCTGGTAAACAGAAAAAAAAAAAAAGACTAGAAAATACCGTAACTTTTATCCAAGTCTGTTCAGTTCAGTATTAAATATAAATCCCTTTTGTGCACCATGGACCTTTCAAGTTACATTTGTGAACATTTAATTGCTTTATTCTCCTTATTACTAGCAACTGCACTTTGTATCCTTTTATTTTAGTGAATTATACCTCATGCCAAGGAGGCAACTGTTTGCAGGAGATAAAGTGCAGAGGCACAGACATTCAGGTCACTGAATCCCTTGTGCACAAAACACTTTTTTTTTTCTGTCCCTCTATTTTTAGATACTTTTAATTTATTTTAAAGCAGGCAAGATATGCAAACGAAAATGGAAACAAGCAAGAAAACAAACAAAACCCTGAAACACAGTTCTGATGAATACAGCTGAAGAGCCCAGTAAGTCAAAATGTGATTCCAAATAAAATTGAGCTCTGCATTTTAAAAACCTATTTCTTTTCCTAGGGCAAATAGAAGTTGTGTATTGCAACATTTACAAGAAGTGCTGTGGGCTTACTTTACTCTATGAGTGATCACTCTTTCTTAAAGTTTATTTTCTGGCAGTATGATTTACAAGAAATGAATTTGGTGATTATTTTATTACTGGTATACTTGTGCACTTCTCTGAAGTACTGAATGGTTTTCAGTTAGTCATAAAAATAAGCTCAGGGCTAAAGAGCGGAACTTATATTTCTGGGCACATTTTTTTTTGTGTGTGTGTGCACAAATCTTTAGTTTTAGCTATGAAATTGGGGTGGAGGGTGTTAATTTTCATTTATTAGAGTGCAACAAGTTGTTAACATTTTTTCTTTCAAACATTTGTCTTTTTTGGGTCTTCTATATAAGCATTGGCAGCCAAGCTTTAACATGGGCTTGGTACTTTGGGTATTGGGGAAAACTTGTACATTACATCTTTCTCATTAATCATAGCACTTACAAAATGACAAAATAAATCAGATCCTTAGAGACTTTAAAGAATATAAGATATTTGTCATTTATTGCATGAAATAAATGCACTGATACTCTGTTTCTTACAGTCAGGGAGGTAGGGTGAAAGGGAAAGGAGGCTTGTAATAATTTCCTACTGTGTTCATTTAACTTTATGATGGTTCCTCTCAGGAGACCATAATGAAAAGATAAGAGACTAATGATCCATAAATTTAACAGAACCCAGATTGAACAATCTTTCAGTCTGACAAAATTAATTAACATTAAAACACATTTTCTTGAGATATTCCTCTCAATGAGTGTGTGTGTGTGTGTGTGTGAGAAATCAAGCCCCAAGATAAGAACATTCCTTAACTTTTTGAGAAGTTCATTTTTAGACTGCAACTTTAACCTTCGAAATCTGACTAATTTCTGCTTTCATAATCTAAATTTGATATTTTTCATTTGTATTCATGTTTTATTTTTCAACAGTACAGCTGTCACTGATCATATTAATTACATAAAAATATTCACACTTCATACTTGATCTTTTCCTTGTATATCACAACTACTTATTTAAGTGACAAAACTAAGATTTTTTTCTTTAATAATTCTTTTTATTCTGATTATCTTTCTAGCAGCAACATAACCAAGATCTTGTATTTACTACAAACCTAAGCCAATCTGTAACTCAAACGTAGATCCTACATAAAGTCCCTGTGACGACAACTTCAATGTATGGAGTTTTTAAGTTGAGTTGAATGGCCTTGTCACCTACTATTTCAATGACTTTGTTATTTGAGAGTGTGGACACCTTTACTGGTGGGTATGTGAGTATGCAGAGTTAAATCCTCTGTAAAATCATCTCCAAAGGAGGTTAAATTTCTTTCCTCATTGTGAGTTACTGACACATACCAGCATGGGTAGGCCAGCTGAAAGCACCAGAGTTCCACCATTAAGGCTGAGCTTGACAAGTACTTATGCATCAGTCTGCCCACAAATACCGGCTCACCTTATCTCATTATGGTACATGCATCTGTATAAAACCAGTGTAACTATTAGGAGCGTTTGCTAAGATTATGCCAATGCCTGTGTACAACACCAGAATTTGTCATTGTACCGCAAGTAATCATACCTGTATTATCTTTAACTTAGCTACTTCTGACAGTAATAAAGTATCAGGGGCTTGTTCTTTAGGTTTGGACATATACAAGCTAAACTGGGTCTTGACTCATTCACAGGTGGCTCGTTCATGCTGGCCTAGCTATATTCAAGCTCTTTTATATGCCTGTGCATGCTGAAGACAGATTTCTGATGGCGCTACAGAATAGATCTCTGTTCTTTTTTACACATGGTTTTGGGTTTTTTTACATCTTTTTCTCTATAGCAGAAAAAGTCCAACAAGTGATTGTAAAAGTTACGTGTTATACAGATGACAGATACAAATTTCACAGACAGGAATTGTGTAGCAATAGGGTTAACTGACTTACTCGTGCTAACTTTATGAATCAATAGGATAGTTATACATATGTTGTACAGTCCTCTGAAGTTTTTTCTGTGTGTTTTTCTTTTTTTTTTTCTCTACCAACTGTGCTGCATGGCAGAAAATACATGAAATTCTCCTTCTTTCCTTGCTTTTCTCCCTTCTTTTGCTCAGTTTCTAAGAAGTAATTTCTTTCAGAAAGAAGCAGTTCACTTTTACGATGTAAATTCATAGTATCTTATCAATATTTTGCTTATTCTCCCATACTTTTTAATGTGACAGCACTCCATATGTATGCTGGAAGCGGTGCTCTTCATAATCATCCCCTCTTCAGTAAAAGTCATTAAATCTACATTGTCAAATTTTACCTTGATTACAAATATACACATTTTCCATGCTCCTAATATAAAATAAATGCCATGTAATTTTATTTGCAGCTCTAGCCAAAGCAGTTGATATTAAGGAACCATTAAGGAAACCTGAATCCCAGATCATTATTCATTCAACAGTCAAAAAAAGGCATCTGTGCATTAGATGCTATTAGCACATGCAGAATGCCAGATATAATGATCCCATTAAATCAGACTTGATTAATAGTTTATAAAGGCTGAATTTATGTTATTTTTGGAAATGCAGTTTATATTATCCTTTTGCATTACTTTTTTGGAAATACTGGTTCAGTGAAGAACAGCCCAAAGGCATTTCCTTGGCAGGTATATAGTGTTCCGTCGATTCTGATCTGCTTCCACATAGACCAGGGAGGTAGAAGGTCATTATAGGGAGAAGAATGGATTTGTCCCAGCTAGCATGTACAGAAATACGCTTTTATTACCCAGCGTCACGTTAACTGTTCTGTGTCCTTAAAAGTTCCTCAAGGATTCAGCAAAAGTTTCTACTTTCTCTATCTGGCTGTTGTGATTAGTTTTATGGTTTAAAAGTTTAAAAGTGATTATGTTTATGGTTTTAGGGTTACTGTATTAATTAAATCAAGGTAATTGTAGACTTGCTTTCATTCTACTTATAGGGGTGTAATGAGTGAACTTCACTGCAAATGGACTTAGTCCAATGGGTTTTTTGTTTTGCTGCTGGGCCTGCAGCAGCTGAGAGACTGTCTGTGTCAGGATCTTTGGTTTTCCTTTGTTCCTGCAGAATTCCCTAACCTTAAGCTCTTGTTTTTGATAAGTGGCTACATTTCCAGGGCCACTAAGAATGACTGAATAATATCCTTATTTTTCTCTGGGCTAAAACTGTCTTTGACAGTTTGACCTAGCAATTCACTCCGTGATGTTTCAAGGCACCTTGGTTGCGATGAGTTGCATAGAAAAGGTAAAGGCTCTGTGCCTAGTTTTGCTCTGCCAGCCTTGGTCAGTGATACAGCCCCCAGTGCTCTAGCTACTCAGGAAAGAAATGCCTCATCGTCATTGTCATATCAGACTTACTCAGGCAAAGGTTCACTGAAACCAACTCAATTTCTAGCAGTTCTGTTCCTTCACAGGAAATCTTGATCTTTACCTTCAAGCTTTAACAACTCATAAAGATTATATCTTTTCTCATTTTAGAGGCGCTTCAACCTCAAACAGCTGAAGACATACCTCAGTGTTTTTTTGAATTGTAACTTCTTCTCCAAATGTTGAAAACCCTTGTTTTCCAACAGACATCACCATTTTGTATCATAGCCTGAAAAAGTTTTTCCTTGTCTTGCTGTCTACTACAACTTGTTATTTGCCTGAAAGAAGTTGCTGCTAAGAACTGATGCAAATTTAAACAAAGATGCAGTTCATACAAACACCGGATGGACACTCTCGTCAAGGGGAAAGATTGACTGTTTCAGCAGGCAACACGCCCCTGACTGTTTTAAGCACAGGCCCTTCAGGAGAACTCTTAGTTTTGCTCACTGAACCACAAAATTAAAGTACCATGGAAGAAATCCAGACATGCAACAATGCCAAAATATGTATCACACTATACTGAAAGGCTTCAAAATTACTGTATTTACACAAGGGTATTACAGACAGAATAAATGAAAATTTTATGGTCTAAGAAAAGAAACACAATTTTAGTTAACTAGCATTTTTCTACTGCTCTAAAGCTTTTAATGGGAGCAGAGGGAATTTGCACTCAGTGAAGTAGATCAGTGAAATGATAATTTGTCTTTGAATGGAGTACTTTTATCCCATTAATTTCTGGCATTATGGTGTGAGATAAGATGTAAGCCAGTGACTAACTGAAAATTAAGGCCCCAAAAAAAGAGGCAACGAAACAAAAGAATAGCTTATGCAGTATTATACAAAGCGTATGCTAAAATTAATTTTTACTCAACCTTTTATTGTAGCTACTTTTAACCTCAATTCTTTATGCACTTAATCATGCTTGCTTCTGCTATATTTAAATATATTCATTTTACTCATCAGAGCTCTTTTTAAGGATATTTGATTAAAATCCTTTCTTGTTGCAGTTAAGAGGAAAAAAAAGGGCATTGTGGTGGAGATATGCCTTAGGTGATTGTATGGCATTGAAAGCCTTCCTTCCTGATATACTGCAAATGAAGGAATCATTTAATGTATTACAGCGCAAGCATAAGAGAATACTTTAACTTGCGTTATTTGCAAAATTAACCTGGCATTGTATACTGACTGCTACTATTCTTTTTCAAAGAAATTTAATCACTGCAATGTTTTGAAAGTACATTTCTTGGTAACTCAAAAAGAGGAAAAGATCATAGACATATGTTGTCAGAAAGAATCTCCGGAGTTCAAGGCATTTCATTCAATCCATTGCACTGAAGCTGGGTCATGTAAAGCTACCATATGCTTGCCTAATCTGTTCCTAAAAACAGTGAAGAATGGTTCATCACATCCTTGGGTAGCCTGCTGAAGTGCCTCATTACTCTTCATTAGAACATTTTTACTGCTCTAAAACTAAAGTCTTTGCTGATTTCTTCTTACCCTTCCCCCTATATATGTGAAGAACAAATGTTCATCTCCCTTTATAGAACTGCTTTTTAAGTAATGGAAGACAGTTATGTTTCATACTATCCAGCCCATTCTTTTTTTGGACTAAACATGTTCTATTTTTTTCTCCTAAGTCAAGTTTTCTGAAACTTTTTGCATCTCCATATTTTTGCCAGTTCTTCTCTCTGGACTGCGCAGCTTGCCAGCATCATTCTTAAGAGGAAAGCGACCAAAATGAGCCCGAATCCTCCATCTAGGAGGCCCATACTACCAGTAAACAGGGCAAAGATAGCCACCTCTCTTATCCTATGTAGGACCTCTTAGTACACATCCTGAAGTGAGATCTGTCTTTACAACACTGCCTTATGAATTTATACTATACCTCTGATCTTTTTATGCCCTTAATGTATTTTCTGCCTGGCTGATTTTTTCCCACTGGGAGTGACACATTCAGATGTGTTGTGGCTGTAATCTTCCTTGAGTACTTTCTGTTAGTCTTTTTGGATTTGTCTTGTTCAACAATCTTGTTAAGATTGTCCAGCTAAAATTGCTCAGTAGCTATGCTTTGAAAAAGCAAGAATTATGCTTTACTAATCTGTTGGAGACCACAAGTTTCTCTTCATCTGAGAAACTGAACAAACGTGGTCTTAGTTTTTGAACGTCCTTTGAGTTTTTGAAGGTCCATCCTGGCTTCTTGACAGAATTCAGAGAATCATAGAATTACAGAATGGTTTGGTTTGGAAGGGACCTTAAAGACCACCTAGTTCCAACCCCTCTGACAACTTCCACTAGACCAGGTTGCTCAAAGTCCCATCCAATCTCACCTTGAATACCTTGAGTGACAGGGCCTCCACAATTTCTCTGGGCAATTTGTTTCAGTGTCTCACCACCCACACAGTAAAGAATTTCTTCCTAATATCTCATCTAAATCTACCCTCTTTCAGTTTAAAACTATTACCCCTCATGCTATTGTTACACTGCCTCATAAATTGTCCCTCCCCATCTTTCCGGTAGGCCCCCCTTAGGCACTGGAAGGCTGCTATAAGGTCTCCCCAGAGCCTTCTCTTCTCCTGGCTGAACAACCCCAACTCTTTCAATCTATCTGTCTTCATAGGAGAGGAGAGGTGGTCCAGCCCTCTGGTCATTTTTATGGCCCTCCTCTGGACTCGTTCCAACAGGTCCATGTCCTTACGTTGGGAGCCCCAGAGCTCGATGCAGTACTCCAGGTGGGGTCTCACCAGAGTGGAGTAGAGGAGCAGAATCACCTCCATCGACCTGCTGGCCACATTTTTTTTTGATCCAGCCCAGGATTTGGTTGGATTTCTGGGCTGTGAGTGCATATTGCCAACTCCTGTTGAGCTTCTCATCAACCAGCATCCCCTAGTCCTTCTCCTCAGGGCTGCTCTTGATCCATTCTCCACCCAGCCTGTATTTCTGCTTGGGATTGCCCTGACCCAGGTGCAGGACCTTGTACTTGGCCTTGTTGAATTTCCTGAGGTTCGCACAGGCCCACCTCTCAAGCCTCTTCCGCTCCCTCTGGATGGCATCCCTTCCCTCCAGCATGTCAACTGCAGATTGGCATTGCTTTACTTCTTTCCACAGTCTGGCAGGTCAAAACTATGTAAGGGCATAAGAAAATAAGGGGAAAAGAAAGAACTGAAGAATAAATTAGGTTCTCCAGTTTTATGTTTCTCAGGTTCCTTCAGGTTTGTTCCCCACTGTGACTGACAAAATTAATTCTTAAAGAGTGATTATTATTCATGGATGCTCTGGGCAGAATTTCCATCTGCTTACCAGATCTTTCCACTGAGATTCTTCGTTAGCTAGACTAGATCATAGCATCATCTCCCTCCTCACGTTGCAAGAGGATTAGATTTAATGTTCACTAGCAGAAAAGGTGCTGGCAGATTTAAGTTCAAGGCAGAACTGAGTACCTGGAGCCATATGGCTGTGCAAGTGGATCACTTCTATCAGGAAAATGCACCTTGCTTGCATGCAGTCAGAAGGCAAAACAGAAACAAGAGGTTTTCCTGTCCTCTTCTCAGCCATTCACTTATTTTCCCTCTGTTGGAGATGCCTGTTACTTCAGTTTTGTAGACTGATGAGCACACTGCATGTGTCTCCACCTTCTGAGAGAGACGGCGTAAACTTTCAGTAGAGACTGCAGCTTAAGCAGGAGCTGGAAAGCTATTTAAAGTTGATAATAAAAAAGATAAATATATGATCGCTTGTTGAAATGATAATCAGGAAATGTTATTAACATTAACGTTTATTATCACTAAAGCAAAGTCAAAACAGATTTTAAATATATAATTAAATTAATATTTCAATAATTTTCTGAATCTGGACTATATTTTAGTTGGCAACCCCTGAGAGATTCCCAAGCTAAAAATAGATCTATGGGGCCCAGAGCTGATGTGGAAACAGTACTGCTGCAAGGAACAATGAATACTCAGATCTGTAGAGTTTGTGGAGTGAAATCCAGAGCAGACTATTCAAGAAAAATGTGCACATGCAGTTACAATCATACTTGTATCACTGTATGACAAGAAGCTGAAGCCATAATACGGGTGTTATAAATAAAGCCATTTGTGTGCGGGATCAACTTTAAATTAAGCATTTGTTTCTTCTGAAGAAGAAACAGAATGACTATGAAATCATTAATACAATTTTGGAAAAAGGTTTATTTTTTTTTGTTTTGCTTCTCTCCAAGAGTTAGTAAATATCCTTATGAAGTATAATTTCCACATAAACAACTGAAAGGAGAGTAGAGAACAAAAGAGATAGAATTTTTCTTTTCCCAGAAGTAAAACCAGTAATAATATAATGCCAAATTCAGAAATCTTCTATGAGAGGTTTTCAAACACTAGGGAATCTCTGATGTCACTTAGACTAATAAGGTATGCGTTACAACTACTTTTCCCCCAAAATACCTGCTAATTTTATTTTCATTGTACACCTATAATTAAAAAATCTTTAAAAAGTGAACTGCTCATAGGGAAAGTAATTGGAGGGAATCTTATGCGCGCTTTTTTTTTTTTAAGTGAGAAAAGAACATTAGCCTTATTGAATGCTTTACACTGAATTTCAAAGCACTTTACAAATTATCCTGCTATTAAGATAATTCTTATATTCAGTATTAATTGGCTGGGAATTAGAACCCTCTGGAAAAAGAAGTAAGGGGAGAGAACCAAGGCAATACATTATACTGCAGAATCTCGTGTTGTAAGGAAGAAAATAGTGTGACTTATTTTTGGTGATGGTTTACCCACAGTTATATTAAAATAAAAAGGCAGAGCTTGTAGGCTGTTTGTTCTACAGCATATAGTTTAGTGTTTCCCTTTTGTATGTAGACACATCCACTGGGGAAATCTCAAATCTTTTAGTCCCAAAAGTTGGATTTTTATTTGCATGGCAAACGGTGACAGTGAAACGTTTCTATAAGTTCATTGTTTGAATGTCTTGGTCTACCTCTTGTTTAACCTGACTGTACCTCTATGATGATGTGAAATGGCAAAGCACAGTATTTGTTTCTAGCCAGGTCAGCTCCAATAGAGGAGGGGAACAAAAAAAAAAAAAAAAAAGGTGCACAAAACAAGTGAACAGGGTGATTCTCAGCATCTTCCAGGGAGCAGCGGTTCCTTTGGCACTATGGAAAAGGAGAGCAGTCTGATTAATGGAAACGGCTATTACAGATTCAGTTACCATGATGCCTTACAGTACATCCAGCTTCTATCTCCCTGCTGCTGACAAGTCAGAAAGGTTTAAGATATGGGAGATTCTTGTGTGTTGCCTTACATATCCTCCCTTCTTTTTAGGACCTGCTTGCCATTTATTTCTCTTATCTGATGAAACAGGTGTCAATTACCTACAAGCATAGCAAAATTAAAGACGAAGAGCCATTAAGAAAAAAAAAAAAACAACAGCAAAATAAGAGCAAAAAACCTCCCAAACCACAAATCCTATACTAAAATAATTGTTCTTAATGTTTTGATATAATTACTACAGTTTGTTCACCTCTTAGGATTAAGAACACGTTCCTTGTCTCAAGAAATATTTTGTAGTATGTCAAATAGAGTTGTAAATATATGAGCACATTGTTACAGTAAATTATGTGATATTTGCTTTAATATTTTTAAAACTATCAGGAAGAGAGACACTTTACTTACAACTCTTCATGGTTTCTTAAAATGAAACGACATCTCAAAAAGAAAAGGCAGAACAGAATCAAGAAGTCTCTCTTTCTTCAAAAATAATAATGCCTCAATTATATGTCTGGAAGACAAATTTATACCATGCATATAAAAGATGGAGTGGATAGGGATGTCAAGCTACAATTTATACAATCAAAATCAGATATAGTTATAATTTATGATTCCGCTTACTCCTTGTTAGTAATGCTCTTTGTCCACAATATTGTCTCACAATACCTGTCAACAATTAGTTTTGCCCATATAAATCCTGCCTGTTCCTACTATAGCATTCACAAGTGTAAGTAGTCCATTATCTGTGGTCATTTCCTATGGATAGAAGCTTTTTTCATTATGGCATTTTTCTTTCCCTTTTATGCCTGTTAGCTTATTAATATAACAGGAAGGTTAAAAGACAGCAATATACCCAAAATACCAATACATACCTGGAAAATAAAAATAGTATTTAAATACTGACTGCCTCCATCATCCTGGGGTACTTTAGGGTGAGTGTTGTCAGCAGGTCAGAGTTCATGGTCCTTCTACTCTGTGCTGGTGAAACACGTCTGGATCATTGGGTTCAGTTCTGGGCTCCCCAGTACAAGTAAGATGTAGACTTAATGGATCGAGTCCAGTGATTGGCCATGAAGATAGTCAAGGGAATGGAGGATCTGTCATATAAGGAGAGGCTGAGAGAGCTGGGGTTGCTTAGCCTGGAGAAGAGAAGGCTTGAGGAGATCTGAGTAATGTGTATAAATACCTGATGGGAGGGAATGGAAGAGAGAGAGTCAGATTCTTCTTGGTGGTGCCTGGTAAAAGGACAAGAGGAAAAAGGCACAGATTGAAATACAGTAAATTCCATTTTAAATAATGAGTGATCATAATGAGTGTTCATAATCTCAACCTAATGAGATGTGAAAGTGTCATAGTTTGGGCTGGATTGGCCATTCAGGTGGAATGACAGATGCTTTCCCCTACCTCTCTTCAAAGAGAGGCAGGAGAAAGAGAGAGAGAGAGACTTATGAGTTTAGAAGGAACTAAACTACTTTAATGAAATATTAATAATAAAATAATACAAAGAAAATAATGAAATATATACAAAACTGTATCAAGCTCCCAGGATGACAGTCACATCACCGGCTGGCACTGGGGAAGTCCCAGCCTGGACTCAGTGATGGATGGGAAATGAATTCCAGATCTGGATTCAGGATAGGTATCAAGGTCAGATGAACAGCCAGCGTCCTCTTCAGATGTTGGCCGTTGAAGAAAGAGAGCTGTACCTTTGATCCTTCAGCTTTTATACTGAGCATGAGGCAGATGGAATGGAACACCCTGTTGGTCGATTTTGGGTCACCTGTCCTGACCACTCCTCCCCGCCGGTGCGACCCCTCTATACTTTTCCACTTCTGACCCTCCAACGGGGCAAATAACAAAGTGAGCTGCCCTTGGGTGTTACAGCAATAAGTATAAGCAAGAGCCTCTCTGCATACCATTCCTTGGCGTCAACTATAAACATAGGTCTTATCACTCTGAGTGTGAACATTGTCTGCAAAATATGCTGTTAATTTCAGTAGTTAGAAGAGGCTTAGCTAAAAAGCAAAGTTACTGACTAAAAAATTGGTCTTGTTTTACCTCAAACAAGGACAGAGAGTGATCCAACATGGGAAGACATTGCCCAAAGAGGCTGTGTAGTCTCCATCTTTGGAGACATACAAATCCCAACTGGGCATGGCCCTGAGCAACCTGCTCTAGCTGGCCCTGTTTTGAGCAGGAGGTTAGACTAGTCAATCTTGTCAGATCCTTTCCAACTTCAACAATTCTGTGATTGGCTTTGTGATTCTACAGATAAATGATTTTTACATTTTTTTTTTACAGGAAAAAATCTTTCTCTCTGTTTCATAAATTAATATTACTTTTAGGAGAAGAAATTGAATGAAATAGATTCTTAATTTCTTAAAGAATAGAAAGAAATTTTTTGCACAGACTTACCTAAGAATTCCCAGCTAATCTTATTATATTCAAATGACTTGTTTTCTCTAGATCACAGTAATATTCATACAAGTACTCCACACAACATTTTAGTATTCATATGTTCTACTTCATTGTCTTTTATTCTAAAGATTTAAAAGTGCTCAAAAATTTGACTTAAGTGGGATTGGTCTAAAATATATCTGCTGTGAACAGCTCAGCAGTCACAGCAGTCCTCCCCAGAAATTCAGGAAATCCAGGGCAAGTCCTTCTGTGATTTACATATTACCCTGGCAGCAACAGGATGAGCTGGTTCTTATTACAGTCTTGAAACTAAGGTATGTAGTCTTCAAACTTGCTTCTGTTTTGTTTTTTTTTTTTTTTTTGTGTTTGTTTGTTTATTTATTTATTTATTTAATCCCCCTGGAAGAATAATTGTTTGTTTCTTTGTTTTGTTTAGCTATTGTTATTTTACTTTGTTCTGGCTTGCCGTTGCCTCTGGAATACAAATTTGGAGCAGACAAAAGACGTTAGTTTCACTTCACTTAGCCAAGATAGCTTTTTGCTGTCCTTTTAGCTAATGGCCTAGCATCCAGTTCTTCATGGGGCCTAGCAAGGGGCAGATATACCCCGAGTCCTTGTGTCAGCTCTGTCAGGCCTGTGCTGGTACCTTAGATACAAATATTTCACTCTAATAGTAGAATGCTAATATCCATTACATCTTTTAGTGTGTAGAACTGCAATCGTGTTTATCTTTTGACCTTAGCCTTTTAAAACATTTTTCTTTAAGCTCTTTTGTGTCGCTTTGAATGTCTCTATTTTATGTGGTATGAAAGTATAATATCTTTCAAAAGATATACAAGTGAGGTATGTACATTCAAATAACAAGTTAGAAATTTCATATAGCAAAGGATTAAGTAATTACTTTATTTATGAAGCCTTCCACATCAAGCTGACATCAGACACTTTAGAACAGCAGCTTATTTCATCATGCTGTGTTGTGCTTACTTATTTTAATCTAGATCTATTGCACCCCTAATTTAGCTGACATGGTGCACATAAATACTGAAGCTTAAACATTTTATCATATAAGTTACTAGCATGAAGCCTGTATAAACATAGAACTAAATCAGGCCTGCACATCCTGGTTTAATCTCCCCTCTCCCTAGGCTTTGCACTGCTTACACAGATGACAGGGGGCACAGCTCTGATTCGCAGTCTGTCTCACAGTCTGTACCTCTGGCTCCCAACAACACATCACCTCTTAGCTGAGCTGGCAGGAAAACTGCAGCTGATCTTGTAATAAGTGTGCTGCAAAAAGTTCAAAACGTTCACTAGACAGGAAATGAGCTCACTGCTAATGAAAAATATGTCTAAAAATGGTCTGGAGGAGACTTCTAGGAAAGAGACATTTCTTTTCAAAGTGTGGGCATAGAAGGTGTGATCCTGTGGAAGGTAAAGCCTTTTGAAGGGTTTCTGAAGCAACTTGCGTGAAATTAATTTCCAGTGTCTGTCAGGATCAGCCCTAAATCTCAAATGAAGGAAAAACAAAGATAGCATTCTATGGGCTCAGTCACAGCCATAGTAAAGACATTTTTCTGTTAAGTTCTCAAAGTTACATAGACGAAATAGAGTAAAAGGAAGTTTGGATCAAGAAAGAAGAGAAATGAGGTCTATTATTGTTCCTAACCCCAGTGGGACTGGTGGGCAGCCCAGCTGCTGTGACAAGTGAACACAGGGTTGGTTGCTCCCCCTTATGCTGAACAGCATTATATTTGTTGGTATTTGTTCTACATATGCGCATGTATTCAAAATGCTGCAGTATTTTACAAAAATTGATCCATTTTTTAAAAAAAATAAGATAAGCCATTATTTAAAAAAAGAGTCAATGAGATGGAAATGAACATAATGCATATTTATAAGAAATGTGTTTGTGTGTGTATAAAATAATAGAGTTAAAATGTTAGATTTTACCACAGACCTGCTAGGGGAGCAGATGCTGCCCCTACTGTAAGCTCCTGTGCTGTGTGTGGCTTCAGAGCGCAGAATGCAGCAAGCCAGTGCTGACCCTGCGCTGTGCGCCAGCACTGCTCCTGCAATTTGATACAGCAGCACTGGCTCCTTCAGGAACCACAGTGGGGATTCAAACTGACCGTGTTAGCACAATGAACATGATCAGGTGTTATACTCTACAGCACAACGGTCCGCTTCTTGGTTGTGTTAAGCCCTGGCCACCGGTTGGTGGCTGGGACCTGTTTTCAGACTGCTTTTCTTTACACAGTTTTGGTCTAGCTCCTAATCATCTTCCTACACTCTTCTTACGACACTGAGCCTCTTTGGGAGATACCATGGAGGCATGGCAGTCCCTTCCCATGGGAGGAACAGCTCATTACTGTTGCACAGAGAGTCAAATGGAATTGCTTTTGAACATGATCTGTTTGAATAGAAACTACACTTAAGTGTGGAACAGAATTTTTTAGTATAAACTATCAGCAGCTGAAACAGTAGATTGTTTTTTCAGTATTTATGTTTCTCAGTACTTGAAAGCTTGGACAGTTAATGCTCATGTTTTGCTACTTTTACTAAGATTTTCTGGTATCTCCAAAACAAACATATCAACAAAGTTTTAGAGGACACACTAATGTTTCCCAGCGTTTCTTTTTATTTAGATGTCATGAAAATATTATAAAAGTTACATGAAGATCAAAAAGGTCAGACTTGGCTTTAGAATCTAGAAATATTAAATATTTAATCAAGCTTATTTTTATGAGGCAGTATTGAAAAGCTTTGCTGATTTTAAATGTTGCATTGTCCTAGAAGCAAAGAAATAGTAAATCTACCTCAGCCCTTCTTTTCATGGGAGATAACACTACAGGCTTGGGGAGGAGTGGCTGAAAAGCTGCCCCGCAGAAAAGGACCTGGGAGCGTTGATTGACAGTCGACTGAACATGAACCAGCAGTGTGCCCAGGTGGCCAAGAAGGCCAACAGCATCCTGGTCTGTATCAGGAATAGTATGGCCAGCGGGGCTAGAGAAGTGATTGTCCCCCTGCACTCGGCACTGGTAAGGCTGCACCTTGACTACTATGTTCAATTTTGGGTGCTGCAGTATAAGAAGGACATTAAGGTGCTGGAGAGGGTCCAGCGAAGGGCAACAAGGCTGGTGAAGGGTCTTGAGAATAAGTCTTATAAGGAGCGTCTGAGGGAACTGGGGTTGTTTAGTCTGGAGAAAAGGAGGTTGAGGGGAGACCTTATTGCTCTCTACAACTAGCTGAAAGGAGGCTGTAGAGAGGTGAGTGTTGGTCTCTTCTCCCAAGTAACAAGTGATACGGCAAGAGGAAATGGCATCAAGTTGCACCACGGGAGGTTTAGGTCAGACATTAGGAAAAATTTCTACCTGAAAGGGTTTTAAAAGACTGGAACAGACTGTCCAGGGAAGTGGTTGAATCACCATCCTCGGATGTATTTAAAAACTGTCTAGATATGGTGCTCAGGGACACGGTTTAGAAGTGGGCCTGGTTGGACTTGATGTTCTTAAAGGTCTTTTCTAACCGTAACAATTCTATGATTCTATGATATCACAAGTCTAGCTCTCTATGAAGTGTGCTTTCTTTGATTTGTAACAAAAGATTTGTAACAAAACTAATAGTGGGGGGGGGGAACCCCAACCTGTAACTGCAAATTTGGCCAGAAAAGTTTCTGAATAAATAAAACATTAAAATTACTCCAACAATTTAACATGATGGGGATAGAGTTTAGAGATTTTAGTAAATATTAGCAGTCAATGCAATCTTTCTTTCATTCCAGGAAAGCTATAGAAACAGGTCCCATCACAGGTTACTGTGCTAACAAAGTGCACTTTTGATAACAAGTTCATTATACAAATAGTGGTTACTAGTAACTCATAGGAGTGATTTAAAAGAAAGTATTTTTTTCTCTATTTTAGTATCTAAGTCAATCCTTTTACTCCTGTAGTGACAATGAGACAAAGTGAGAAACAGAATTATGGACGAACCCCTTGCTCCCAGTATTCAATGCTTTGGTCATCCTGAAACCTAAATTGGGGCACCCGACTGTATAGGGCACTGTATAGGATACTGACTGTATTCTCCCTACAGGGCAGTAGAGTTCCTTCGGATTTGGGTGGCTAACTTCTGGGAACTGCAGTGCTGAAATCTCAATGGCCGAGTTGCTCCCTAGAGCTCACTTCCAGTTTCTAGCTTGACCAATTAACTTGTGTGAAAGCTGTATTCTTCACTAAGATTTTATCTACAGCTAACACCTCAGGCTGAGATCAGCTCTGGACTAGCTTCACAGGAAAGAGGTGAGATTCGGGCAATGTGGCTTAATTAGAATATAACTGTATTAAAGCAACATAGGGAAGGTCATATTGTGAGGACCACCTTTGTTTCCTTAGTTATTATCATGTTGTGAGGAATGGAGGACAGAAGCCCTGATTCAATCAATGAACTCTCTTCAAACAGATATCAAAAGGAGACCTAAAGGGGAATATTTTCTCTCTGCTGATATGTTGTGATCACAGATCCTTAAGAGACTTCTGCTGACTTTGTATTCATCTATGGCTTAGTACCTACCTGCCTACTGCTCTGGTATAGGAAAAGTGGAATGTCCTAATCATTCTGCTGTGGGTGAAAATTACAGCTTGAGTCTGGTGGACAGAGAGGAAGTTTAACTACGCCCAAAGCAAATCATAAAGCCTAATTCTGGTGTCACGTGAGCTTTACAATGGACAAAAAAAGCTATGCCATTCTGATACCTTTTGGAACTTCAAATGTATACCAAAAGTTTTGATACACACCAGTGGCAGGATGGACAGGTTTCAAAATTTCCACTACGACGTCAGTTCTCATTCTTAATAGGAATATTTGCTACTGCTAGCTTGTACCAAGAGAGAAGCAGAGTATAAATACTCTTCTTGTTTAATTGTCTTTTCCTGTTTATATCAGTCAGATGCAGTACTACTAACCTGCCCTCTTGTTCCCTCTTTCATATGACTCTCAGCTTCAAAAGAAGCCAGGGTAGAGTCTGTCCGTGAGGCAGAAATTTATTTAGTAGAATATGTGTGAAATCTGGGAAATGAATACAAAAATTATACAAACAATTAACCTGTCAATCAGCAAATCCCTCCAGCACATGTCTTCTCTCTCCCTGGTAAAGCAGGGATTGTGGGGTGCTTTTCTCTCAAGGTCCTTACTGCATGCAATTCAAGCTAATCTAAATATTTCAGTATGTGGTTTTCTACTAATAATTCCTACTGTATAGCTGGATGCATGCAGAGATTCCTTTTGACTGTCTAATTGCTGATTATTTTTCCTAATTTAGCTAAATATATGATTAGACATAAACTGTAACTGTAGCAGTCTGATTACTAAACTCAGGGAAACCCCCAAAAGAAGATCATATTATTTCATTTCACACTTTACAGTAAACAAATATATATATTTTTTTTTAGATGTTTATAACTCTTCCCCAAATTTTTCAGCATCTGTCTGTCAATGGTTAAGACACAGTTTAAGTGAGCATGACCAAGGTTTGGCCCTACTATTCTGTAAATAGGAGAAAGCGAAGGATACTTAAACACTTCTTTTTCTTTGGCCTGCAGACAAAGTCTGTCTTCCGTCATCTGCAAATTTAATGAGTCTAGTGAAGACCTGGCCTTGGAGTCCACTCTATGGGCAGCACAGAAGAAAGCTTAGACTACAGCAAGCACTAGGATGTAAGGAGAGGTAAAAGTACTTTTAAGTCCCCTTTGTAGCGGTAAAACTGATGGCTCTGGTCTGTCTCTTTTATCAAGAAACTTTGCTCCCTAAACACAAATACTATTTGACTACTATCAAATTATTGGTAAATCTGAGATGAAACACCTGTATTGCTAAGTTGTTTCTATACAGTGGTAAATGTCTGCCTGCAGCAAGACTTCAAGTTGGGTTATGTTTCTTGAAGACACTGTTTACTTCCAAGTCAATAGGAGAAGTAATGATAAGACACATTAAAATGCTATAATGATGCTTCATTACCAGCTATCATCACCATTAGCACATTGTTATTATATCATGTATATGCACGTATCCACTCATATATCTGCCAAGCTTGACATATCACCATATCACCTTTAATTGTTATGAATGATGTGAGAATGTGGTTGGAGAATGAGAGCAAGAGTGGAAAGAAGTAGATTCTCTTACAGTTTCATGTTATGTCCTTTCCCCTGCAGGTTTGTCTTTGTTTGTGGTTTTTTTTTTTTTTCTTCTTCTTTTGTGTGTTTTTGATAAGCAGAATTTCTTGAATTATATTCCTAAAAATGAACTGGAAAAAATGTAGTGACATAAATAGTTGCTTTTTCCCTGATTCATCTGAGTTTGCTAGAGCTAAACACTCTGAAAATGTTTTTTGACAGTTTTCTTCCAATTGCATTAATTTGGGGATTCTTTAAAAATATTCAACAAACAAGTGCTCTTAATCAGGGGAACAATGAAGCAATATGTGACATTACACTAGGCAATCACGCTTCGTAGTCAACAATCAATCCAGACTGTTTTGAATACCAGATATCTATGATAGCTATAAATAACTAGGTGGGATGATGAATTATATATAGGAAAGCCAGTGTTTTGCTTCTCTTGGGAAATGTTCTCTAAAACATCTTAATCCTCTATGTGCCTCTTCAACTGCAATGTTGTCTTCATCTTCAGAATTAGCATCCTTTCCACAATGTCAGATGTCGTGTACATTTAGAAGTATGTTTCTCTAGAATTGTTTTATCACAGACTGTCTTTTACAGTCCTCTCTACTGTGAAACCCTGTAAATCCCACACAGTTCTTCCCCAACATTGCACTGCTTGAGAAGGTTTTATTGTCAGTCAGATCTGTTTACTTTCTGCTGCCAAATAGGAATGCTGAAAATCCCATTTCAGATGTGTCTTCCCCTCTTTTTTTCTTTTTCTTTTTTTTTTTTTTTTTTCCTGAGACACCTATGATATTAAATTCGGTGAATGCTGAAAACTGTTATTTATCTGTTCTTTTCAGTACTCAGTTTTCTGCTGAAACATCTGCTTCTACCCATGTCTCCTGTGTAATCTAAATATATATGTACAGGATAATTTTTCAGCATTTCCAGACATGTTAAATGTCAGTATAATTTGAACTGAAGAAGGATTTGGTCTCAAATTTTTCAATTTTCTTTTCTAAATCTAGTTCTAAGTTTGGTAATTTGTAACATTCTTTTCATTCAGGCGTTCCCATGTTACTACTAATGTATGACAAGAGATTAACATCTTATATTTGCCTTTGAAAGTAACATGTGCTGCGGAAGTCTTTTGCTCTTATATTGACTATTTTTGCATTCATACATTTTAACATTCCCCACTCTTTTCAAGTCTTACAACCAATTTTCTGCCTCTCCTGTTTTACTACTCTCATTTTCATTGGTGCAACTAGAAAGGACTAAAGAATTACTGTATCTTTAAAATCCAGGATTGCAGAGGAAAGTGGAAGTGATCAGATACCAAGGACAAAAAAAGGCAAATAAGGAATCTCCTGTGCTGATGTTACCTAGAGGTTCTAGAGTTACTCAAACTAAAGCAGTCTTTCTCAAGCTCCATGCTCAGTTAATCACAGAAAGTTTACACTGTCATATGCTAGTAAACTCCTGAAATCAGGATTTCCATTACGGTTGTTTACACTACAATTTTGAGTGGTTCATAATTCATCAGTACAAATTCACTGCAGGCTAAACTTTAGCATTCAACTTCCAATCCACAGAAAACACTTCTTCTAGTAGATTGCTTTTATTAACTTACAGGATCCACACCAAAAAAATCTGATATGGACACTGTTTGCTGCTTGTTCTTGATCCTTCATTGAGACATGAAATCCTATTAAAAAAACAGAAAAAGATGAAGCTTCCTCCCAAAAATATAACCTCTGTTTTCTGTCGTAGCTGGTGTAGTATTAGAATAGCTGGCCCTTGAATATTCTGTAAAAGATTCTAAATTGCTTTAAAAATGAAATTTGAAAGTTATTGTTACTTTTGGCAAACTGGAACAATAACTATAAAGAAAAAGTGAAAAAAACCCCAAGAACAGAAGCAACCTTGCTAAGTGGCAATTAGTTCAATTTCTGTTTTAAGTTACTGGACTCCTCAGATGAATCCACTCCTTTTGTTGCGGTGCTCACGCAGGGAGGTGCAAGAAACACAGTTCCTCCATTGCCCTGATCTGGCGTTTCATTGAAGGGCTCTGCTGCTCCCATCTAGCCTACATGCTTGTATTTTATTTGTATGGAAACCAGGAGCTGCGGAGATGGAGTGAAAGAGGAGTCTGGGCCACCACCAGTTTTTCAGACTGGGTTGGGAGTGGGTAGTCATGGGAGTGCCTGACCCTGAGAACATGGATGCACTCCTGGATCTAATAATACAGATGTCACAATGTTGAGGTATTATTGGATACACGAAAAGAACCCATTCAACTGCTGTGAATAATTAGTGTTAAACTGTTAAATTGTTGTGAATGATATATATGTGCATATTGATGCCATTCACCCTCTTGAAGAAGAAATCACTTGTATGACATTAGGAAGAGCTATTTGGTTCACTCTGCATGTCTATTACTAGAATGTCATTTAAAGCAGATGCATTTTGCATTGTAATCTGAGAGTAATTAGGTTCAGTAATGAATACAGAATACTGCAACAACTTTGTCTCATGGGCCCCATCAGCTCTGGTGTTTCCTCTCAGCACAGCTGCCATGATCAAGAACAGAAAAGAATAATTCTTGTGATGTATCAGTCAAGCATTTTTGTTGCCACGAAGTCTCAAAGTCAATAACACATAGTTTGAATTGGATTTAAACTCCAAGATTTGATTTATACCAAGTATTTGTTTAAAATACAAAACTTTAAAATCGTGCTGTAGTTCATCACTTGTTGCAATGAGGTAAGTGTTTATGTTTCTCAGGAACAGGAGCTCACAGAAGCAATGAAATTTAGAATGGCAATTGTAAATGGCCTCATGGAAAGAAAAACAGTTTTAGGAAGAAGTAAAAATGATGAGTATGCATACTCTTAGCAGTGTGAGACTGCTAAGCTAACAGTAAAACTTGTTATCACAGCTCTGATTTATAAAAACATGACTGATGCAGCAAGAATAATATTTAGTTCTGGTCTTTGTTCATTTTAAAGAGGTTATGGTATTCACACAACTTTCTTCTCCTGAACTATGGTTTTAAAAAGTGTCATAAAAGACACACAAAGGACATAGAGAAGTCTGTAACATGTTGGGAATACCATAAGTGCTGTTTCATCATTATTTAGGAACAATTCAAGCAGGAAGAGCTGTATGTAAATAGGAGAGGGTGATCTGCTTACAGGTGCACTAAGAGCACCTGAGACTGTTCATAGTGTCAGTCTTTTGGGCACATGATGGTAAATGATAGTAAAGCTACAAGTGTCTTGCCTTCAAAAGAGTTGAAGCTCAAAATATTTATTGCTTACCAATGAATGTGATTTAAGAACATACACATTTCTTAAAAGTCAGAATAGAGCTGTAATATACTAATGATCTTGATGATCTCAGGAAGCCTACAATCTAAAGTCTCCTAGGAATACAGCTTCTGCAGAAGCCCCTAGCCCAGAAAAATGACCTGGCCAGTTGTAAAGATTGCAATTCTTTAAGTTGGGGTTGAACCAAAACCAACTATACCTAAACTGCACACTTCCTTAAACAAGAGGTTGGCAGAGATTTCCCTTTTGTTCTGACATTCTACTTGCATGTTTGACCTTATGAGTCTGCATAATATAATTTCAGGAAATAAAAAAAAAATATCTTTGTTTATTGCACACAATTTTATACAGTGATATCAAGTAACAAGCTGAAATCAAGGTGAAAATGTGTTTACTATATCTGTTTGAAAATCTGTAGTATTTAAATTTCTTTCTGTTTCCAGCTTTTACATCTTGTTTGTTTTTTTTTTTAACATTAAATGTGAATTTCTTCCCTGCTACATCCTTTTCTCCTTCCTTCTTAGTTTGTCTCCTGTTTCTCTGCTGCTTGTTTAAATTCAAGCTGGAGTTGAGCTATAATAGATCTCACACTGCAGTGATTACCTGCACCACTTTCACTAAGTGATAGTGACAAGGATTATCTAGTGCCAATAAGTTTTATTCTTATTTAACTTACGGCTGTTTCTCCAGCCAAGCAGTGTGAAGAAGCCTTCATGTAATAGACAATGAGGTCCAATAAGTTGTTTTAAAATTGAATTTCAACACATTTCAGTGTACCTTGATCAGTCTGCTGTCAATGCTTGTCATTTAGCATAAATCCCTTTCATATTCTTTCTCCTTTTGGTGCCTCTTATGGTTATTTTTAATTAAAGGTTGCACTTTGAATGGTATATCAAAAGTTTCCTTTATGGACCAAGAACCACTGTAAAGTTGAGTTTACCACGTCTCAGTTCCATGAAACTGTTCCAGTCTGAAAATGGTCCTGCCACAGTACTGAAAATTAAATGCATTTTTAAAACACCCAGGCTTAGCCATTACAGTTTATTGTTTATTACTACAGGAAGAAGTTTGCAGCAGCTGTTTCTTTTATTTATCTATTTATTTATTTATTTAAAAGTCAAGACTGTTTTTGTTTATCTATCCTAGATCTACTTTCCTGTTTGTCTGCATTGCTGTTAGTTCCCACTAATCTATGTATGGTTTTAGAGGACTTGCATAGCAAAGCTGAAATGGCTGGATGGATGCTCACTACGGCGTGTAAACGTGCATATATATTCCACCCTATTGCTGCATGCAATGTAATGACTATTGGGACTGAAGCGGATTTTATGCCTGGTTCTCTAGTGGTTTATTGAAAGGCTTAGAGGCAGCAGTTTCACTGCTTGTGTTTCACTTTCTCAAGAGCAGAACTAGTGCTATTTATCTTCTTCTTAAAGCACTTTGAAATCTGTTGAGGAAAAGTACTACATAAATGCCTGCTATTAATAATAGTCTTATAAAACGTACAAATAAACAAAAGTAAAAAAAAAAACCAACCTATAAAAGGTTTTTACTGGACCTGCCTGACTTGATAGAAAAGTTAAGGAGGCTATCATAAGGAAGGGTCAGCATTATAGAAAATTGAAAGCTTGTCTAAATAAGAAAAAGAAAACCCATAAAACATGGGAGCTTGAGCTTAAAGACAAAGTCTGAAGACTAGAACAGAATTTGAAGAGTAGCTTGCAGAGAATGCTCAAGAAACAGTCTTCTTAAGAGGAATTAGAGAATCTACTAGTGTCTCTATGTATCTAGGAGGCCTGTTTTAGGAAAGAACCCTTGTAAATACTGTGGGTGAGGAACAACGTAACAACTGTTAACGGAAAATCTTTCATCAGAAAGGGAATCTCACCAACACATCTGTCGTGGTTTGCCTGGGCTGGCCACAAAAATGAGTGACAGATGTTCTCCACAATATGAGTTTCTACATTTAGCTTTCTTTGTAGCCTATGCCTACATTAACGAGTGTAGTAGGAGTGGATCTAGGGAGAGACAAGGATGTGGTGCACCCACTATGTGTGTTCACCTGCTATGGAAGTTGCTTCTCATTAGCTGTAATCTGGTTCTGTGGATTGAATGCCCAACAGCAACTGAAAATCTCCAGAAGTACATATAATTTGGTTTAAGTCACCTGAAAGGAATCCAGACACTATAAGATCCTTTCACTCCACCCTGTGATGAACTGAAGCTCCGTAAATGGGAGGTATGGGAAAATGTCCTTCAAAAGAGCACCCAGGATCTAAAGTAAAATGTTTGCAAAGGTGCAATGATATAAAGTTAATAGTTAACTCAAAGAATGTATGCACATATATTACATATTATAGTTTTAGAATATAATATATGCTGAAGAATTAGATGAAAATCAAGTATAAACTACAGATTTGACATGTCTTTGTTAACTGCCCTTCCCCACCTTTCTAAAGTGCAAAATTTAACAGCTTTTCTGAAACCAGATTTTTCTTGACATGGTAGCTTTTGCTCACCAGAATTCCAGCCTGGCGATAACTAGATCACAAAGGTCGTTGCAATTTTGTTTAGTACATAAGCTTTTATCCTAGGGGAAAATTTAGCTGATTTGCAATAAATATTACTTGTGATTTGCATTAAATATTACTTTTGAATATGATTTGTAGCCTAGATAGTGCACATTAGTGTAAATCTTGTAAATGCTGTTCTCTGCATGGCATAATCCTCCTCACTGACTGTTATTTTGTTTTTAATCTACTGTTGCTCCCATGATGTAGTGATAAGGCAAGTGGTAATGGTTTCAAACTAAAAGAAGGCAGATTTATACTAGATAGAAGGAAAAATTCTTTACTATGAGAGTGGTGACACTGGAACAAGTTGGACGGGGAAACTGTGGATGCCCCATCCCTAGAAGTGTTCAAGGTCAGGTTGGATGGGGCTTTGAGCAACCTGATCTAGTGAAAGATGTCCCTGCCCATGGCAAGGGGGCTAGAACTAGGTGGTTTTTAAAGGTCCTTTCGAATAGAAACCATTCTATGACAAAAAGGGAACTTGGGATGGAGAAAGAAAACCCCTGTCTGTATTTGAGTTCAACTGCACTGTGTAGAATGGGCTACTTATTTGTATAATTCTGTCTCTGGAGTTAGTAGGTAGAAAATTATGGAAGGTATGTGGCAACAGCTCAACTGGGGAATGAGTTACCTTTTGCCATTCTCCTATGTTGTGTAGACTTAAACCGTTCGGTGATGTTCCTGGTCTTAGAAAATCCACTGCTTTGATTAAATGGTTTTCTGCAATATAAAACATTCTATTTACTTAAATCATCCTCAACATAATGAAATGGAATACAGCAAATGAGAAAATATATGGAGCACCCAGGATGGATAAAAATATGGAGCACTTTGCATATGTGTAGTAAGTTGACTTCAGCTGGGAAGGTAAGCCCCCAACCAGTCTCTTGCTCACTCTGCCCCAGTGGGATGGTGGAGAGAATCAGAAGGGCAAAAGCAAGAAAACTCATGGGTCGAGTTAAAGACAGTTTAATAAGTGAAGGAGGGAGGGAAAAAAAAGGAAAAAAAAAACCCACAAGTGGTGCAAATGTGGTCACTTACCACCAGCCGACCGATACTCAGTCAGTTTCTGAGCAATGGCTACTGTCCTGGTTTGAGGCAAAATACGACCAATTTTGTTCAGTAATTTTGCTTCTTAGCTAGGTCTCTTCTAACTACTGAAATGAACAGCACATTGTGCAGACACTGTTTGCTCTCAGAGTCATAAGACCTATGTCTTAAGAAAAATTGTCCCCCAATTTTATTGGTGAGCATGACGTTATATGGTGTGGTATATCTCTGATCAGTTTGGGTCAGCTGTCTTGCCTGTATCTGCTCCCAACCTCTTGCCTATCCCCAGTCTACTCATTGTGGGGGCACAGTGAGAAACAGAGAAAGCCTTGGCACTGTGCAAACAATGTTCAGCAACAGCTAAAACATCATTGTGTATCAACATTGTTTTGGTCACAGATCTGAAACGCAGTACCGTATCGCTGCTAGGAAGAATGTTAACTCCATCCCAGCAAGACATAGTCCAGTATGAAATGAGTTTCAAGAGATGAGGACTCTTCAGTTTGGAAAACAGCTGAGGGGGGACATGGTGGAGTAGCATAGAGAAATGTAACAGGGAACAATTATCTGCCTTTTCTTACAACAACAGTCTAGTGGAGCATCAGATGAAATGGTCAGGCTGCAGGTATAAATCAAAGAAAAGGAAGTGCTCTTTCACACAGCATGCAGGAAAAGTCTGGAACTCATCACCAGAGGCTCCTGTGGAGGCTCTCTGTATAAATGGGTTTGAAAAACTCTTAGAGAAATTCATGGAAGAAGAATCAATCAAGGGCTATCAAACAGGATGCAGATGCAGCTTTTAAATAAAAAACCCCTCTATATGACAGACTGCTGGAAACTAGAAAAGTAGTGAGAGTAGGTAGCAATCTATGCTTTTGCTATTCTTAAGCTTTCTCACCCCACATTTAGTACAGGCCCCTTTCATAAAGGGGATACAGGCTACATGGATGCTCAAAAACATTATGTTTTCTTTTCTGTTCTTATGTTTTTGTTCTTATTATTAGACTAAAGTTCATCTCAGCTTATACTTTTCCAGTAACAAACTTTGAGTTGAGGAGCCACAAAAGACAGAAACCAGGATTTCCTGACAAAGATGAATAATTTAAAACATTTCCCATCTACTCTATTGATTTGTGTTAGGTGTTCAAAACTAATTTTTTCCCCAGCAGGTGATTTCCAGTTGGAAACATCCCTCTTGACCTCTGTCTTCAGTTCTTATTTAAACCATTTGTATGCCTTTTTTACCCCTCTAAGTTCACAAGTTTAGTTTCTTCCCCAGAGGGTGTTCACAGCTTCCTAAAGCCTTCATTCCTTATCTGGAGGCTGTGATGTTGCTTGACAACGTTCACACTTCCCGTTTGGCAAGTCACCCTGGTCGGGCAAAGAAGAGGTGATTCTGGTTAGAGATGCACTGAACTAGCTGATTCTAATTAGAGAAGGTTAGAAAAACACTCAGTTTCAGTCAGCTGCTTTCATTTCAGATAGTTTATCCATTATCTAAATTGGAAGCAGCAGGTATCTGATCTGAAAAGAAATTGTTTTTCCTTAAATCTCAGCCTTAGTGCTCTGGCATTTTTTTTCCCTGATGCTTCAGTCTGAGCTAGTGGGAACAGCCGCATCAAATTCTGTTTTGGAATTGTAAAACTCGCAGCACTGTGCTACTGTCTGAGGGTGGTGTACTGGCTTCAGTGAGGGCTTTTAGTTTCTAAAATAGGCAATACATCCAGTGAATAGCTGTTCCTTGGAAGCTTATTTTCATGTTGAAATGAAATAATGTTGGAATATGTTGAAAACATAGAGTTACAGATAGAAATCGGGCCCATCTTAAAAAGACTTTGACCATAATGATGTAGGATTATATGTGAAGTACTTTATACATATGCCTTTGATTAGCTTTCTTATATTCCACTTGATACAAGTTTAATAATATCATATCAAGTTAATTTAAAGGTCTATTTGCAATCTATTATTTTTAACTATGAAAGAGTTGAATCCAAATTTAAGATTGAGTTGGAATATCTAACATGTGTAAGTCAGATTGTGTATTTTTGAATTTGTGCATTCAAGTAGCAGTGGTATTTAGGCTGAAGGCTTTACGCTAATAATAAATGCCGTGTTAAAACATTTTAGATATAAATATTTTGTTCAGAGAAGGAACCTAAGTAGGCCCAAACATTTATCCCCAAACTGATTCAGCGACCCTATACTCTATATATTCCTTCATATGTAAATGCAAGTTTAAGGACTATGCAGATTACAACTTTCTATTGTTCCTTTCAGATCTCTTTCTTTTCTTAAAATTTGGAATACAGTTAGAATCCATAGTTCCTCTAGATGCTGAAATGACTTCTTAAAATAAGGCCACTGAAGACAGAACAGCTAAAACGAGCAGAGAGGGGTGGCAAAAGTTATATCCTGCTTTGATCATTATAGCATTATCCTTAACAGATCTATAACAACTGATACCGACTGCACATCTGGGTCCCAGTGCTTTGTTCTTCTACTGGGAAACAATACTTTTTGGGCTAGACTTGATAAAGGATATGTTGAATATTGGGTCATGTTTTGACCAAGGCATTGACTGACATATTACTGTCATGTTAGAAAACATGTTTTTAGAATAAAGAGCAAGCTGTCTCAGCACACAGCACTCTGCTCTCTGTGCATTGTGCAGTGCCTGGGTAAAGTGAGGGTCCAGAACAGCGAGCATCCCTCTTAACACCTCTGCAAGAAGTTGTGAAAACAAGGAAATACAGCAGATTGTGTGGTAAACTTTAGGAAAAGGGTCATCTTTAATTCTTATGTACTGTTGCTGAACCACAGTGCAACAGAGAACTGAAGGTAAGGGGACAGAGAAAGAGTAAAAGGTGGTGCAATTGTGTGAAGTAGATGTTATGGCTCACAGTCAAGTGTGCAAATCTTTGTTTCTGTTCCTTTTTACTAATCATGTGAACGGTAACTGGACAAAATATCTCAATCTGGTTTCAAGACAGAACCTGAACCCTGACCTTTCTCATCTCTGTCAGGGCACTGCAGGGGACAGGCACTCCTTCAGAACCTGGAGTGGTGAGGGCTTCCCATGGGGTTTGTCAGTGCACAGCCTGGTAGCCAGGACCTGTCCCACCATTCCAGCCAGGAATCTGGGGTCACTGTGGAAAACACCAGCCCCAGGCACCGTGTACCTCCCGGGGGATGGGCAGAGCTGTGGGAAGCTGGAGACCAGCCCTGCTGGAACATCACTGGGGCAGGGGCTCATGCCCTAGGGGGCTGAAATGGGGTCCTGGGCCATGGGCAGGGTTGGGGGAGCCATGGAGGAGTTGGGCAGGGACAGCAAGGCCCATTGATGCCCCCAGGGCCTCAACAGCTTCTTTCCTAGCAAAGCACTTGCTTCTGAGCAACCTTATGTTCCCTTTGCTCTCATTCTTTATGCTCCCTTAATTAATCTTTCCTTGCAGTCCTGTGGCAACATGAAAGATGAGGAGTGATCCAATACAAAACTCATAACAGCCTATAGTAAAAAGAGACACCAAATCCCAGGACAATTGACAAGACTTCTGCCAGGTGAGAATCTATTTTTATTTGCTAAGGTGACAGCATTTCTACTCAGGTATAATTCACTCTCTTTCTTGTCTCCCCAAAACAAACAACATCATTCAAGTTGCTGCATCAGTTGTATGCTTTGGTCTCCAGGACATCACGGGTAGCAAGTAGAATAGAGCTCAAGTTAATAATGTGGTGGGTTGGCAGAGGGTTAACCACACTGCAGATAACAAAGTTTTTCATTGTGTACTATGACATTTTCTCTATGTGACAAATTTTTGAACTTGTGCTTTTCTGGTAGGTGATTGCTAAAGAGTTTCTTGTGACACTTTAGAATAAATGTTCAGTGATTACTAATTCATTTGGCACTCCTCTGTGATAATGTAAATCATGATGTTCTTCTGTGGCATTAGTGGATGTAATCTCTTTCAAAAATCCCCCCAAATCCTCTGTCTCTTGTCTCAGTATACTCAAGCATATCTGCTTTAGTGTATCTAGGTTTGGCAATGCTCCAGTTTCTTTGATGTATTTAGTAGAAAGAGACTTGATAAGTAGGTACCAGTGTTTAGGGATGAGTGAAGCCAGTTTAATATAGATATTTTAATTTGATTGAGATTCAAGAGTTTGGTCTTTTTCTAATGTTGCTTCCTTCTTTTGCTTACACTTATATTTAATTAGGTTGAGGTTTATTAGGCTTGGAAATAAAATCTTCATATCTAACTTAAAAAGAGAACATGGCAATACTTTGCTGTTTCTGTGGGGAAAAAGTAAAACAACCAACACCCTCCCAAAAAAACCCCACTGAAAAACCACATCCCAAACACCAAGGCCTTTTACTCTTTTCTTACAGTAACAGAAAAAACAGATTTTGCACTTAAATTTTGTTCTTGCCAACTGTGAGACTCTTATTCAATATCACAGAACAGTGAGTGACTATTTCTGAAGATATTTTAAAAGGCACTTGTAAGTGCTTTACAATATTTGAAGTAGTGGTATTTCACCATTTTTAACTTCTCTCATGAAATTCTTCACGTGGAGAAACCCTCCTTGTATTATACAAAAGCATATCTCTTCATACTCAGGTATTTAGTTATTAGGTTTACAAAGTTGAACTGTAAGCACTTGACTTGTGTTGCTGCTGCTCATATAACATCATGAACAGGCTGATGGATCATGAAAAACTGAAGACAAAGATAGGTAACAGAAATAGAACTCCATTTTGCTGTTCCTTTCTCTGCTGAGGTTAATGAGAAGGCAACTGTTCCCACTTGAACACATCATGTAACTCGACTGCTTGTCATGACACAACACTAAACATGTTCACGCTTTTCTGAAAAGAGTGCATTGAATTAGCAATGTGTCTTAGTGAATCAGAGATGAGAGAACCTTGAAACAGATCATTTTTCTGAAGGCAGGATTAACTGTCCTTGTATCATTACAGTCAGATGTTTGTTCTGTGTGTCTTGAAGACCTCAAATGATGGAGGCCTCCACCAATCTACTAAATTATCTACTTCAGTGCTTTGTTGTGAACAGGGTTGTCCAGCTTGAATCATACTTTTGTCATTCTAAACTTTTTCCTATATTTTGGTGCAATTAGATACATGACCATGCCCAAACATTCTCCTTCTGTTTCTATATTTTCTTTAAATTTTTTAATAATTCAACTTCAGGTTTTACAACTCCCATCAAACTACAGATAGAATTGCAAGGCCCATACATTTGTCCTGATTTATCTCCCCCTTGCATCTTTTTGAAATTCATTCCTTTTTTTCTCTTCCTTCCATCAGTCATGGTTAGGGACTTAGAAATGTTTAAATTAAATTTTGAAGCTATATCAGCTCTCAAAATACTTGTTATCAGGTCGCCCCCAGTCATATCTAGGAGAACATCATGCAGTCTATGTCTTACAGAAATGGTATAAAAATACCCTGGTTCTCAGGGAAAAGTTGTTTCAGCATAAGAAATATGATTTTTTTCATATATACAGGAGTTCTGGCAGTTGAACCTTAAATCTCAAAATTTCTATAAAGGAAAGACAGTTAATCATCCTCACTTTACACTTGTCTCTACCTTAAGTTGCTGGTCACATTTTGCCCCATACCAAATTCTCTGACTTCTTTAAAGAGAATCTTTTTGTATGCCAAGACTCATTTTTAAGGCTGTTTTTTCATTGTTTGTGTGTTGTTAAAAATCAGCATCTGAAATGGCTTTGCAGCCTAAGGCAGGAGAGAGGCAGCAGGAAATAGAGATGCAGGAGTTCAGCTTTGTTTTTCTCCTGTATGTCTGTTGGCAGTCCCTCCATATGTTTGGATTCAGTCTCCCCCAAAAAGGGTTTATCTTTATTAGATTTGATTACTCACTGTTTATGAGGCAGCACAGCTTGTGCTGATAATGAAAGATCTCCTCTTTCCCCCCTCCCAATTAGTAGGTCTTGTCTGTCTCTTTAGTCCTTATGAAAAAGGATGTCAATATTGCCAAGATGAGAAAAGAAAAATGAATTGACTTTCCACAGCTTGAGTCTGATCCTTGAAAAATTCTGTGGGAGCAGGGCTGGACTCCAGCAGTTCTGTCTTATTCTCTAACACTACCCTGGAACATAATTAATACGTTAGATGATGAGGATGATGCTTATGACACTGACTTTAACATTTGTTTCATATTACTCCAGAGCGTGTTCAGGGTGTTATGACTCACTGCACACAACAGTAAAGAAACATCAAACCCCCAGACACCTTCCCCATCAAAAGGAATAAAAAGTCCACTAAACTTTCCTGAACTTCCTGGTGTATGGGAGTTGACATTGTGAAGAAGCAAATGCCAGAAAACTCAGAATTTCAGAGGCTTTGTCTTGTGATGAATGAACTGAATTTCACAAGGGTGAGGTATGAGACCCAGGGCAAAGTAGTTAATCTTTTGAGGTTCTCTATTTGCAAAATGAGACAGTAATGCTTCTACTTACCTTTCCTCTACCTTGCCTAGATCAAATCCAGACATTTCAAGTGGTGCCTCTTTAAGGCATTCTGTATGTGTAACACCCAACTGAAGACAAAATGACAAAAAGATGAGAAAACTCTTAATCCCAGTTTAAGCTGGGTACCTGCTATGTATCAATCATATTTAATGATGGTACAAATAGCAAGATAATGGATACCTAAGTGATCTCTAATAGTTAAAAACTGCAGACATAGAGCAGACCAATTAAGTATGAAAAGAAGGGTCAGTAATACGTAATAATAATTTATAGGTCAGAAGAGCAACACAAAGTCAATATATTGCTTAATAAGGATTCAATTAACTGATTAGAGAGTAATTCTGATGTGCTTTTCACTTTGCACAAGCAGTGGTGAATCATATTGTGAATCATCTGCAGGTGATAGCTAATTACAGATGCCAGCAAACAAATTTTTAGGCATCAAGTGAAAAGATTGCAAAACATTTTTTCTATAACAGAATGCAATTTTGCAATCTGCTTTCAGCGACACCATTAAGCACCTAATATTTTAAAAGCACACATCTGGTAGACAAACTGTTGTTTGTTAACCTTTGCATTGATATGATGCACTTCATCTTCAAGGGACAAAACTTGTTTACTACCTATTATTTTCTTTTGCTCCTTCTCTTCTCCCAGTTATAAATCACATATTCCTGGTACTGGAGGGAAAAAATGTTGTAATAAGAATTAATCAAAATACAACGCTTAAAGGACATAGCCAGTATTTACTGTTCTTGGTCTTTTTCTCCATTAATTCTCTAAGGTCTTCAGCTGTCTTCATGCCTACAGTTTGCCCAGCTGTGAGAATATCATCTAGACTTGCAGTCCCAGTTTGATATTTTTAGCACAACAATGAATATGAAATAAACAGCCAAATCTGATAATTGCATTAAACCCAAACAAAATGGGGCCCACATGGGAATTCCTATGCGTTTTGTGGGAGACTGGGTTTTTACTTCCAAAAAGCTGGTCCTTTTATGGAGCAATGTCTTAGGAGAAGCTTGCATGGAGCAGTACCCATCAGCAAAGATAAATATCAGGGTGCCTCTCTTGGCTGTTTTATGTCTAGAGTCTCATGGACAGTAGAATGAAAGGAGAGCTACTTCCTTTGTAGATTTCAAAAGCCTTTCTGTAGGCTTTACTATGTGGTAACTGGTTTTTGAAAATGATTGGTATGTGCCAACTTGCTTGAAGACATCTCTAGCCAGAATAGAAATCAGACCAACATGTATTTCAGTTGTTAAGTGAGAGGCATCATTAAAAAGACAGTTAGAACAATGGGTGATTGAATTGTTCCAGAGCACAGTGAGGTTCTGAAGCAGCTTCAGTAGCGTGAATGTAGAAACAAACAAGGAAACAGAAAACTAGCTAGTTTCCAGGTGGTGGTTAATAAACATTATATTGTTGCTTTAAATACTTAAGGGCTTTTAAAAAGAAATACTTAATGACTTTTTAAAAGGGTATCTTCCCATAATGGTCTTATGGGCTTTTTTTGACAGTAAGTACACTTTTGAGTCTGAGTTTCTCTTCTTAAGATTTCATGCCTAGCTGTTGAATGTTTGAGTAAGAATGTGTTTTCAAAAGCCTGCCACATGTATGCATCCAAAAGTAATGCACTTAAGTATGTCTCCAAATAAGCTTGTTCTGCTAATGAAATTAGGTGACATAAGATTAATTCTTAAGGATACAAGAGGTTTTCTCATTATGAACTATTATTTCATTCCTTATTTTTTTCCACAAAAATTCATTTAATGTATCAAACATATTTTCAAAGACTATAATGGTGGAAAATTAAATTATCGTGTTGTTCGCTGCCTTCCAACAAGAAAGCATCGCAGCAATTTCATTATTGACAAATACAAATTCTTGGGTTTACAAAATGACCTTTTTCAACTTCCAGTATTGCTGATAGAAATACCTGTGTCTCAATCTTAAATGCAGAACTTCCTAAAGCTGGCCTCGGGCATTTAAAATGAAAAGAAGTAACCAGTAAATAGTAAAATAGAATAAGATGTTAACTAATTGCTAGAAAGTGATTGACTATACAGAAACCTCTTATTGAACATTACTAAGTGCTAGTTATATACTAAAGCTATATTTAAGCAGCTACTTGTAATTAATGTTCATGATTATTTTAAAATGTCAATCCTATACACACTATATATAGTTGTCTTGCAAAACTAAACTGACATTTTGAAGATTATTATTTTTAAAATTCTGTATATTGGGAAAACACTAGTAGTACCTTTCATTAGGGAACATAAATGGCTCTAAGAAGTTGACAATTTTGAAATATTTGCAATATTATTGCAAACAATTTTAAATAATTTGCATTTTGACATGCAAATTATTGTACAGGAGCTTGTTGAAAGATGCTAAAAATAATGTGACAGTTCTTTCAGGTATACATAGCTAGTAACTGTGTTAGACTCTTGCTTGTATGTTTCATGAAATGCACAATTGCAGTGTTTTATAAGGAGTAAACACTTTAAAAGCTCAATTGCATGTGTGTGGGTGAACACAAGGAAACAGAAGAGAATCTCCTCTCAACAATGACACTGTGTCTCTAAATGAGGAAGATTTCATCTGCAACATTCATCAGTGTAATTACAACTGGAACAAACTTTGCTCAGATATAAATATAGATTGTTTTTTGATTTTGTGAGAATTTTGAGAAAGTTGGTTCTATTCTATTGATTATTTTGCAGACATTTAATATTTCCTAGTATTAAATATTAATACTAATTAATGCTAACTAGTGATAAATAGGAGTATTAATTAGAAATACTATTAAATAAAGATCTATAACAGCCCTGGTTGCCATATATCTGCATATAGGTGTCTTTTAAAACATAGGACAGAACTGATCTAATCTGATTTACCTGGTCTCACCTAACTGTAAATCGGCCTTCTTAGTCTTTTGTTTAAATCAGGAAGGGAAAAGTAACAACTTGGTTTTTCATTTCACCTATTTTGAGAACCTATTCTATCCTATTTTAGGATAGATACAATATGCCTGTTCCTCTCCACCGTCTTTAAAGTGAATTTGAGGTACCCATCTCTCATATGAATGATTAACATTGATGTGCCTAATCTGAGGTAGATAAAGTCCCTTCATAATATTTAACAGGTCTGCCTTTTCAAAGGTAAATTGGGATCACGTTTCACATATATCTTATATATCATGTATTTTTACAGAGAGGAACTGCGTGGCATATTTGCTCCCTTACGATTTTGTTTTTGTAGGTGTTTCAGCATAGGAAAGTTATCCTTATCTAAAAGTCAATTATTCAGATCACCTGAACTGGCATGAGAAAAAATACTGGGGTTTATTTCCTGGTATTTATACTCAATGATCTGAGTTTTGCTCTGACTTGTAATGGTCTAAACCCAGAGTGACTTCATTGATTTTGATGAATTATTTTTCTGTTTCCATAGGATAAATCCTATATAAGAGAAAATGGAAGAAAACCCTCTCTCTTATTATCAGTGAGGGTTCTTTTTAAACTAGTCTATTCATAACAAGTAACATAGTTCTTTTAGTAACATACGTAGTCTATATTGCTGCTGAAAATAGAAGTTATTATTATCTCACACCTCAGACTGAAACATTAACCATAAAACTGGTTTTATACATTAACATTCCTTCTGGCAAGGTAGACAGAAGATTAAAATACTTCTCTAACAAAATTCTTGTAATTTCACATTGTTCAAGTATTATCTGAGATGGAGAACTATAGTGATTTATTGTGGAAAAATTAAGAGACCTATTACTTGCCATGGGAAGTACAGACATACAGTTAGTTTGATATAAACCACATAAAGATATTAAATGTGACTCTAATTAGTTTTATTCACCATTCGAGTCTCTGCAGTTAGATTCCTTTGATGCCATCCTGCTTCTATCTAACATGAGTAATGGGAATGGTTAGTGAATAATATTTCATACTGCCACATTCCAGTAGAAGTGGTTTCCACTTGTATGCACAGTTCCAGTGGATGCACTTTGATAAAGTGGTAAAAATGAGAAGCTCATAACTATCTCATTTCTTGACACACAAAATCCTGCAGATTGGTGATACATCAGCATGTGCAAAATTACCCTTTGCTAATACAATGAACCTGTTTACTGTAACACACTATGCTTACTTAATCACTGTTGTACAATACGTCATACTTGCTATGTACTTACATAGCGTTCCTCAGCAATAAAGGAACATCATATAGTTCAAAATAGCCTTACTTAAACAAACCAAAACCAACTTTCCAACTTGTTAAAAAACGCAAAGCAACTTCAGGTTTTGGTTGACTTGGGGAAAATTGATTTAATTTATTGTCAATTAAAATAGGTTTGGATAGTGAGAAACAAAGACAAATTATAACAATGCCTTCCTTACAACCCCTTTTTTTCCCAGTCTCAACTTCTCTCCTTCATTCCTGACTCCTCTAGCTCCTCCACCCCCACCGAGCAGCACAGGGGGTGGGGGAATGAGAAGAATGAGAAGTTGAGTTTCTGTCTTCAGCTCCCTCTTCACACTTTTCCCCTGCTCCAGCACAGGTCCTCTCCATGGGCTGCAGTCAGAGGAATATCTGTTCCGGGTCCTGCAGCACCTCCTCCCCTCCATCTTCTCTGACCTTGGTGTTCACTGTATTGTTGTTTTTTTTCCTTACTCCTGCAAGGCATTTTGCCCTTTCTTAAATATATTTCCCCCAAGGCATCACCTGGCTGAAGGGCTCAGCTGTGTCCTGTGGTGGGTCTGTGGAGCTGGCTGTGTCTGGCATGGGGCAGCCCCTGGCATCTCCTAACAGAGGTCACCCCTGTGGCCCACCTGCTGCCAGCACCTGGACGTGAACACCCAAAACAAACCTCTTTGACTAAAAGAGACCTCCTGATTAGTCTGCTGTTGAAACTTCTGAATGAGGAAGTAAGTAGGTAAAATATGTTCTTACTATTTGTCCCTTCTCCCAAGGAATATGTTAATTCTATGTCACATTGTCTAAGACTCTGTGTGTGGCCTGCTGAATGGGAAAGGAAATGAGAAATGCTGTGTTAAATTTATGTATAATGGAAAATGGCTACCTATGTCAACACAGAACAGGGACAACTGTGCTTGAGTTAGAAAGAGAGGGTTTGGTGGCTTATGATTAAAAAATCTGCTTGTCAGCAAGAGGGATAGAAAGAAAAATCATACATGTGACCAACAATATCTGTGTGGTAAATAGTTGTATTAAATGAAAATGTTACAAAGATTGTATTTTGGAAATCAGCGGTACTGACAAAATAATATTTTTCCTTATACATACCGCTTTCAGTGGGAGGTTTTCCAGGTACAATGGTACTAGAATATTGATGCAAATTCAACTAAGTGGTTTTCCACATGAAAAGAACAATATAAATAAATTAGTATTTTTATTACATTTTAAGTTTTCAGCACTGAAATGCAATTAGTGTTTTTCAGAAGCAGTAAAAAAAAAATCAAAAGGAAAGGGGAGCTGCAATGAAGAATAACAGTGATGGGAGCTGGACTCTTGGTTATGCTGATTAGAGAATAGGTTCAGGTTTAGGCTGTAGCTTAGAAAAGCCACAAAAATAATTGTGAAAGGAAATAATTGATCCTAAAAAGACAGTGAGGTAAAGAGAATGCTATGTCATGTATGAGGGCAATATGTAACATTTCTTTTATGACCTTAATGACTTTCTCTTTTTTTTTCCTTTTTTTTTTTTTTTTTCTGGTAAGGTGGGAAAGATAGGGCTGAATGAGTTCTTAATTAAAATGAAGTGAATTGAGGAAATGCTGATGATTCTGTTATCTTGAAAACTCCTTTGGAAGGAAAAATGAAGAAATGAGAGGCTTGTTTAGCTAAAGAAATGCTAGGCTAAAGTTTAGTTAGCTATTTACTATTTTAAAGTAATTTCAGACTTGAAGTACAATAATATTATAATAACTGCTGATTTAAATTTGAGAAAAATCAAGTTTAACAAGTGACTGATATAGCCACCAGGAGTTTGATACTTCAATGGTTTTGGCCAGTAAGATAAATAAGTAAGTAGGTAAAGTAAGTAAAATACATGTGAAAAATTGTTTTCAAAGAGTGCTTCTTTGGATCCGGGTTGATAAATTTCCTCGTACATCTCTTCCCTGTTCTGTGTTCTTCAAGGCAAACAACACAAAAACATCAGTCTGGATTGAAGACTTTACCTTAAGAAATGAGGAAACATTAACCCTGCCACGTAATTTCCACTGAAAACAATTTTGGATTTCTTGTAGTAATTTCAGTGTGATTGGAAATAAATGAACTTGAAAAAAGTTATATGGATTACTTAGGCCTATATAGTGTCAGTATGATCTGTCAGCCAACTTTTGTCTGTAAAGAGTGAACAAAACATTTAAAACCACACCAGTATTACTGAAATCATGGCATAAATATGTGCCTAGTTAAAAATTAAAAGGTTGGTCCTGTCAATATTTATTAAATGAAGAAAAAGAGAAAAAATATTAATTTAGGGTTGAAGAATGACCCATAGTGTGTCAGAACCGGGTCAAAAAAAAATGACTGAGGTTTTCACTGGGTCTCCGTCAGAACTGAATGTCCATTAGAACTGTCCATCTAATTGAACATTAACGGGATTTGATTATCTAGTTCCCATGTGACTGAAAATTCCAAACATAATTACTAATTGAGAGAAATAAAAGGCAGAACACAGGACAGAGAATTGCACAGAGAAGTCAGAAAATTAAAAGGCTAAAATAAAAGCAAATCTTTCACAAGCTGAAACCACAACCATAAAAAGCATAAGCAATACCTGCTGTTGAGCAGAGGTGTTAGAGGACAGTCAGCAATGCATTTTTTCCAGAGTTCATATTAGAAAGCACCCAATACCTGCTGGTAACTGTAGTGTGGAGCTCACTCTGACCCTGTAATGTTTGGGAATATATTTGTCAGTGACCCAGACTCATGCCTCACTGAGAAACTTTTTGCCATATCTTTGAGGCAAAGATATAGTTTTCTCAGCAACTAGAAAATGTACCAGAAAAAAAAACACTTACCCAGAGAAAGACTACAACAAGTGGTCTCTCATAAAAGCTTTTTTTCTGCTTCTCAGAAGGTACTGGCTCAGCTTTTGTTCAGTTCCTCTAATCCTGAAGGAAGTTATGTCCCCTGGAAAAAAATTAACTCTGTCAAACTGAAGCATACAGACATAGATAATGGTTAATTAATGTTACAGTCCACTGGAGAGACAGTTACAAGTAGGGACAACTGAGCTCCAGAGGAGTTTTCCAAAGAAAAGCAATGGCTTCCCTTGGTGCAGGAATTGTGGAGCAGAACATCAGTTCGCTGATGGGAATGGGAGCCTGGTCTGGAAGATAAATCATTGCATTGCCCAGCTGTAGTGGACAGACCTTCTCCAGAGCTGTGTTTGGGAATAATGGAACATTCCATTGTAGTGCATGACTCCGGGACTGCAAGCAGGCTCTAGACTGGCAGAGATATTGCATCATTACTTCTGTGGTTTCCCTGCTAAGTATCTGCTTAGTGTATCTGTTTGGAGATCCATGCAATAGTTTACATAGTTGGTGAAGTAAGCAGTGGTAAATTACTGTCCAGGATCTCTTTATTCCTTCAACAGGTTATCTGCCAGTCACACTACGCATCTATTGCTGTGATAAGAGGTGACAATAGACCCACTTCCTTCATTTACCCCCCTGTCATGTTAGCCCATATCAACTGTATTCATGCTGTATCAGTGTTTCCTCATCTCACATTTGCAGGAAGTTTGTAAAAAATGAATGTTGAAACTCAGTGTTTTCAAGACCACCCGTTGTCATGAACATGGGAATATGGTTTCAAAGTAGAATGAAGCAGCGACAGAAGGTGAGGTATCAGAACAGAAAAGGGTTTGAGAGCTGTTGTTGATTGCAAAGGAGGGAGCTTTTAGGTTTCTTGCTTCATCTGGGGGGGGAGGTGAGGATAGGCGATCCCCTGAATATCAGTGTCGCTGCTTGGACCCTCCTTTGAAATAAATGAGAATCTTCCACCTCTATTTGAATTGGCTGATGTTTCTGAACTGTCCAATACTAACAAAATCCTAACAAAATCTTGTGCTTGAGGAAATATGCTCACCTGATGACATTCCAGAATGACAGGTTTACCATCTGTCTTAGTTGCATCTCTTCTCCTTGTTCCAGTCCTCTAAGCTTTTTCTAGAGAGATTTCACTGTGAAAGTGTTAACGTTAGCTATGTGAAATACCAAAGACAAAACTGAAGATTTTGGTGAGATAGATACCTAAAAAAAGCTGTATGGTGTTTGACGCTTTAGTGTGAAAACAATAGCTAAAGGACACAACATCAGCAAATATTTTCATATAATTCAGGTGGCAAAATGTAAATAGTGGTTGATAGTATTAAAGTATTTTCCTGTCCTCAGAAAGTGGATTCTGATGTTCTTCCACTCTGAGGAAGCTGATGTCTAAATAATAACGTATACCTGCATAGTTTGGAACTACTCATAATATCATTACGAATCTTATAATGTGCATTCACCAGTGTAATTTAATGTTCTTAACATCTAATGCCACAGCTGTTTGGAAAGACACACCAGTAATGCATTTAAAAATTTTGGCATATAAAAAGAAAATTCTATGAAGCTAAACGTACATTTATTCATCAGCATTTTAAATTTAGGAAATGTCTAGCACTTTTGTACATAAGCTTTGCTGCTAGGTGTATAGTCTGTTTTTTATAATCCACACATGTACGAAAGCTCTGAATACAGGCACTGTGCAGTCTATTGCGATGGACTGCTTTAATAATCAGGGGAAGTAACCATAAATGTCTTCGTCTGAGCCATGCTAATACTGTTTTCTGAATGCCAAATTCAGCCACAATGAATCTTCAGGTATTTTAAAGAACACGGAATAGCTAAATTTGTATCATAAGCTAGAACAGTAGAAGATAAAATGTTGCATTAAGATATCTATGCCTAGGCAGACTCAGCCATGGTAGATACTTATATTGAACTGCACTGTGACCTGAACTTGCTGCTAATTCTGAAGGGAAAGGCAAATGTAGACAGTATGGTGGGACATGAACTTTCAGAAAATCTAATATTGTGAAATAAAAATAGGCTACAATAAAATGCTGGGGGGTTTTAGACAACATTATGAAATCTCTTTGTATATCACCCCAGATGAAGCAGGACGCTGTCCTCGTTTACCTTAGTTTATCCACCCAAATGATAATGATATATGTAGAGACTGAAACACGTTTACGTATATCTTTGTTGTGGATATTTTTTTTGCCAGATCAAAGAAAATAATTACTTTTGTAACACAAAGAAGACCTAAGAGGATGAAGTAAACATTCAAATTACTCAAAAAGACAAAATACTAGAATTTAAATCTTATTTTTTTTCTGCATATGCATGTATTACATATAATATACACACACATATATATATGTATTGCTACACATTTTAAATATAATCACATACACTTGGTGTAATTACATCAAAACTCATTGTGTATTCATTTGGAAGACATGTGGTATATTATGTTAGATGAAAGCTCTCTGCCAGCACCTACTGATGAATCCAGTTTCATCGCCAGCCGTGACAAGAAGTATATCAGCATAAACATGCTGGCTGTGCTGTCACCTAACACTGGGAGACAGACAATCCTTACAGTCATGGGCTTCAGGGCACTGCTAACCAGTGGCAGCAAGTCATGACAGAGTTGCACCAAAAGATAATAATGCTGTGTCAAGGAGATGTATATCTAGCAGATATACATATTCGCAGGTGTGGGAAGAGTGGCAGAGTATTTATGCCTGAAATATCAATGATGTGCTGTTTTGCCTCTGTTTATATAAACACAGACTTACTTATTGTTACCACATTTAATGGTGTCTCTTTTCTGAATAGTTGTTTTGGTTTTCTTTCATTTTAAACAAAAATTTGCTTAACTAAGTTCTTAGCTCACCCAGGTTTCTAGGTGATGGCCAGGGAGCCGTGAAGGCGGCTGCTCTGCAGGGGAAGGGGAGCCGGGGGGCGAGGGTGACGGCAGGGGTCTCACTCACAGTCCCACTGTGCTGGAACACGGTGAGCAGAGCAGGGCCAGCAATGGTAACCAGGGACAGCCAAAAGTATGGTGAATGGCAGACAAGTCTGTGGTGACTAAGTAGGTCTGAGTGAGGTCAAGCCAGCAAGTCAAATCTGTAGGTCGGGATCTAGGCCTGATCGGCAAGGTATGTGGACAGGCCAGGGTGTAGCCACACTCTAGTGCAAGAAAGAACCAAGAGCAAATGCCAATGATTAAATGCAGCTTCTGAAGAAAGAGGGTGATGACTCTGCTTCCTGCTGCTTTATCTTACACTGCTCTTTCCACACAGCTCTCTGGTTTAGCGCCTCTTGGTGGCACCAAAACCTGTCTCTGAGCCCAGGGAAAAAACCCACTAGTGCAGGGAAGGAAAAGAAGCTGAAATCAGGGCACTGACAGCAAAAGCCAGGAGTGGTACATTTTTTAATTTTGAAAGGAATATATAGGTATTTGAACTTCATCCTTGTTGCTACCAACAGTTCCCACAAAAAAAAAAAAAAGTTTCAGATCAAAAAGAGTAACGCATCACAGAATTATGATGAGAGCTATGGTGAGAAGATAAACTCCTGATAAGAAATATGATGTAGCTATGGCTGTTCGTATCACCAGAGAAAGCATGCAGATGAAGACACAAACAAAAATGACCTGGTATTTTAACAGCTGACTTAGCCTGATGCAGTGAAAACAGAAATGGTGCTTTTTTGCCTATAACATTGATCTTTTCAATGAGCATGATGAATGGAAGCCCTGTAGTATGGTACTTATTATGATCTTTTCTGAGATTAGTCATCTCTTCCATCATCAGCACATCCTTTTCCTTAATGATTTATCCGTACAGCAATAGGATATTTGGATTACATCATTCAGCAACAATAGGCCTTTCAGCCAAAATAACGAATGCCTTAGTTGTGCTTCTGAGGTATTCTCAGATGAATTTCAATCTATCCCCTAAAATATCTAGCCCTGAACATGTTTCAGATGCACAGGATTGTGTTTTCAGTTGCCACCAGTTCAACTTTTTTTTTTTTTTTGCGTAGCATTTTAGATACTCTGTGATATTTAATAGTATTATAGAATGGTTTAAGTCAGAAGGGACCTTGTTGTGGTTTAGGCTGAACCAGCTATCAGGCAAGTCACAGATACTCCCCCCCTACCCCTCCTCAAAGAGAGAGGCAGAGGAGAGAAAAAGAGACTTATGAGTTTAGAAAGAACTAAACTACTTTAATGAAATATTAATAATAATAAAAAGAAAATAATGAAATATATACAAAAGCACATCAAGCTCCCAGAATGACAATCACATCACTGGCTTACACTGGGGAAGTCCCAGACTGAACTCAGGGATCCAGGATTGGGATCAAAGGTAGACAAACAGAGTCCTC
>NW_009661374.1:1448606-1449059 GCF_000708025.1 Charadrius vociferus | reverse complement strand
GTGTCTGCACAATATGCTGTTAATTTCAGTAGTTAGAAAAGGCCTAGCTAAAAAGTAGTTACTGAACAAAATTGGTCCTGTTTTACCTCACACCAGGACAGACCTTAAAGATTATCTAGTTGCAACCCCCTAGACATGGGCAGGGACACATTCCACTAGACCAGGTTGCTCCATATTTGCTGGTCTTGACTTCAAAAAATGCCCTGGCATGATCAGTGGTTCTCAGTATTGCAGGCTTAGATTTTAAACATATCAAGTAGAATATAACTATACCAAAATATTAAAGTATGTGATCTGTATAACTTGGCATTTGACTAGAATTAGCCAGAGCCTTTAAACTATTTAGGAAGAGCCAGCAGATCAATACTTGGCTCTGAGCCTTGTGTCACTGGCAGAACTTTTTTTTTTTTTTTTTTTTTTGTTTGGTGTGTGGGCAACAAGGGGGGTACCCCT
>NW_009661374.1:1439245-1448587 GCF_000708025.1 Charadrius vociferus | reverse complement strand
AGAATTTTTTTTTTTTTTTTTTTTTTTGTCATGGTCTGCTGGCAACAGATGGGGTACGCCTGTCTCAAAGGGGGAAAATGATCTTTGCACAGGAGTTAGCAGGGCTCATTGAAAGAGCTTTAAACTAGATTTGAAGGGGGAAAGGAATAAAACCAGGCTCACTAGAGATAAGCCTGGGGGCAGCAAGCCAATGTTTGAGGGACAGTATGCTAGCGATGTCCTTCAGTCTGCTGCCTCAGTGGAGGTGGGGGATGGAGTTCCATGTGGCAGCAAAGACGCAAGGGTTATTGGTGCGTTAGAAACCACGGAAGTGCCTGTAAACAGTCATGTAGGAATCAGGGCTTCTCCCCACAAGAATTTAGGAGGATAAATAGCCCAACTGAAGTGCCTCTACACCAATGCACTCAGTATGGGCAACAAACAGGAGGAGCTGGAAGCCATTGTGCAGCAGGAAAACCAGGAGGTAGTTGCCATCTTGGAAACATGGTGGGATGACTTCCACAACTGGAGTGCTGCAATGGATGGCTGTAAACTCTTCAGAAGGAATAGTCAAGGAAGGAGAGGTGGTGGGGTGGTCCTGTATGTTAGGGAGTGTTTTGATTGTCTACGGCTTAATGTAGTTGTTGTGGTTTAACCCCAGCTGGCAGCTAGAACTATGCAGCCACTCACTCACTCCCCCCCAGTTTGGGAGGGGGAGAGAATTGGAAGAATAAAAGTAAAAAAACACTTGTGGGTTGAGATAAAGGCAGTTTAACAGGTAGAGCAAAAGCTGCACACACAAGCAAAGCAAAACAAGGAATTCATTCACTGCTTCCCATTGGCAGGCAGGTCCTCAGCCATCTCTGGGAAAGCAGAACTCTATCACGTGTAATGGTTACTTGGGAAGACAAACGCCATCACTCCCTTCCTACTTCTTCCCTGGCTTTATATACTGAGCATGATGTCACATGGTATGGAATAGCCCTTTGGTCAGTTGGGGTCAGCTGTCCTGGCTGTATCCCCTCCCAACTTCTTATGCCCTCCCAGCCTGCTCTCTGGCAGGGCAATGTGATGAGCAGAAAAGTTATGTCATAATTATGTCATTAAAAAATATTAATAGTGAGCTTAATCTTGAATGTTTCATGTGATTTTGGTTCCATTAGAAAAAAAAAAAAGAAAAAGAAAAAAAAAGAAAAAGAAAAAAAAAAGAAAAATAAAAGAAAAAGAAGGAGATGGTAGAACAAAAAGAGGTAAAAAGAGGTAGAACAAAAAAGGTATGGAATGATTTCTGTACAAACATTAAATAGAGGATACTTTATCACGGAAAAGAAATGGGTGATCAAACGGTAGATCATATAAAACCATATATTAGCAGATGTAATTATTCTGCTTAGTTTGTAGTGACAGATTACTTCTTCCTAAGTTAGCAAAGTGACAGGCAAAAGATATGCAGGGAAGAAATGGTAACTGTTTCTTACCTCATAAGATATCAGAGGAACTTAATGAAATTAACAGGCAGCAGACTTAGACAAAAGGGATTCCTTCCTTACAGAACACAGACTTAAGCCTGTGAATCCATTGTGGCCACAGAAACAACAAGTATAAGTGAGAAAGTGGAAAGCATTAAGGTGAATTGATGCTAAAGAAGCTTAAAATGGATTAGTTAATATGGATGTATAGATATAACCTTTCACTCAGAATGTTCTTCAGCCATAGACAGTTATTAGCTGGGAGGAAACACCATGGGGGGTACAATGGCTTATTCAATTTTTAGTCTTTCTGTAACCTATCAGATTAGTTCTGTAGAGCTCAAGGGAAGCTATTTCAGTGGGGCTACCTGCAAGCTTAAAATGAACCAAATTAATTGGTGTTTCATGATTCAAAAAACACTGATTCAAGAAGCCAAACCAGCTTCTTACAGTCTGGATGGAACGGATTTCTGCTGTGCTTGTATTTGCCATAAACGTGAACTGTAGGCTTATATGATGGTATTTGTTTATAATATATCAGAGTGTAGTAATTCCTCTGGGAGAAGTTTAAAAGGCCTATAAATACAGTTCCTCAAGAGGAAAAAGACATGGAAACACAAAGCTTTGTGAACAGAACTCACCCTAACACTTGGACATAAATGTCAGAATTCAGCAAGCGGATGTAATCAATTAATTTGGACGTGTTGATGCAGTGCCTGTTGTGATTTTGTCTTTGTGAGCTTCTTAAAGGCCTCTATTCAAACATGAGTTTAATGTCCAAGAAACAACCAAAATGTGCAATGACCCACTAGGGCCTGTTTCCTGCCACTAAGTTTGTTTCTGAGTCAGCCTGCCTAAAATGGCTCTGCCCACAGAAATGTTACATAGGAACACGCAGTTGGAGCAGATACAACTTTAAAATTTTAATGCTAATTTTAATGCCCAAATTGTATCCCAAGTTCTAATTATCAGTGCTTCACAGAAAGGGAGGACTGAAAAAAATAAAAGGGGGTAGGGGAGGTAGGGGAAAATTAAATCAGTATAAAACAACTGTGTAAAAGGAAAAACGTAAAAGGAATGCTCAAAGCAATCAGTGGAAGCCCTGCTTGTGAGGACTGATATGATAACTTACCATTTCTAACGTGAATGGTTGTAAAGGTCTTAGCAATCCTTGGGTGGGATATATTATTAAATGTGCAATATGTTATTAACTTAGAAGTGGGAAAGCCCAGACAAGATTCTGTTTCCCCCCCCTGTTAATTTCTGAACCACTTTGTTCCATCTATACGCTGCTGAAAATACGATGTTCGTCTGCCATTTCATACAAACAAAAGCATACTCAGACAGATGGCTGACTCCAGACTACTGCTGATCAGTTTTAGCAACGAGGTGTAGTTCCTAATGAGAATGGGCATTAATATCTTTCTCATGCAAATTATTACTTCTAACTAGTGCTCCCCAAATCATTACAATCCAATATTGGATTCCCTGTAACAAAATGGAGTTGCTAGGCAACATGAGTGGTCAGCTTTTTTCTTGTGAGAGCTGACTTTAAAAAACACTTTATGCATTCTTTTCTGAAATTCAAACTATTATTATTTAAATATGGTTGCAGATGTGTTAAACTAAGGTTTCATATCAACTGAAGAAAGTAACAGTCATCACTTGACCTTCACTTTGGAATTCCAAACTTTTTCATTCTGGGACACATTTTCCACTGCAGTTTTGCATGCAGAACCATCAGAGAACATTAATTAGCATGTTGTTAGGATGTAACGGATTTTAATGGCACAACTGGAAGGTCGCCCACATGTCCCTAGAAAATTATAAGCAGAGATTCTCCAGCTAAAACAGAAAAACAGATGGATAAGTATGAAACTAATGTTATTTCTTCTGGGGCCAGAATGTCAAAGTGAATATCTAATGAAGTTTCTATTTCTTTTTGCCTTTTCTTTTCCTTTTTTTTTTCCTTGAGCACAAACCACACAGAGCAGAAATAAATCAAGTATCGGTTTAAGACTGGAACTTAAAGAGGACTTAAAGTCATTTAAATGTATATTAGAAAAGAGTGAAGAGCTGAAGCTTTACTTAGAGATAAGAGTAAATAAAGTTCTTTACTCATTTTATGCATGCTAGGGTACAGCACACTCTGACTTACATTAGAAATCAGCCTGGAGGCGTAGAATTCAGATCATGATGCAGCTCTCTGGAGACTGGATCCTGGGTCATCCATGCAATTCAAAGACAGGTTCAGGAGGTCTGCCTGTGATTTCACATCCCTTTCACAAAGCAGGAAGTAAATGATTATTTTCCTCAAATTACTTATGTGAAAGTTGTTTATAAAGATTGGACTGAGAAACAAAAGTTTCTCCAGATTCAAAAGGATCAGATATGTGGTTTTGGCAAAGGTTTGTCTCTGCAAAGTCAATTTCATATGCATAGTACAGACAATATTTCAATAAAGGTTAGAAAATTGTTGTGCAATGAGAATGTGGCTTAGTGCAATGTGCATTACATTTCGCAATGACTCAAGCTTACAGGACCCAGGATCAGGATTTGTTTGACTGGTAGATAAAAGAATACTGGCAAGGACACCAGGATTAGCATGACTGTAGTACTACTGGCGGTCTTTTAACTTCCATCTGTCAAAAGAGGCAAGCAGATGTGGCTTCCCTGTAACACCTCATTGAAAGGATAACAATCCTAACAGTGCAGTACCTTGCCAAAGACCACGCTTAGTGAATGGCTTATTTGGTTTCACAGAAATCATTTTGTACCTTCAGCAACAAGTTAGGGAACTTGATCAGCCATATAATACCTACAAAATTAGTGTCCTTAGAGAAGGGATTCTTTATGTTCATTTAAATAAGTGGTTTCAGAAAACACAGTAAAATTAAGTCAGTAACTACTTGCCCCGTGTCCAGGCTATGAACCAGAAAAAGTTGCCTGCGATGATTTCTAATTATTTCTCTTTTAAATGGATTTGAAAATGCAAAATACGAGCAATGCCAATGTCTCAATCCATCAAAGACACGACCTGTGTCTATATCTCTAGTACAGCTGCAGTAATGGGGCAGTAAATACGTGTGATAACAGCATTACAACTTTTTTCCTAGATTTTTGATATGTCAAAATCTGAGGTGAAACTACAGAGAGTATGTGCTAGCAATAGTGTTTTTCATTATTAAATATCTTTGAGTTTATGGTAAACTGTCAGGCTTTCCTTTGCGTTAAACGTTGTGATCCCTAGGAATACAGTTGGATGTCCCTGCTCCAAAAGTTTCCACATTTAGATTTCCAGCATATTCTGCCTCCTGCCAAATGGCAAAGGCTGTAGAAAAGACTAGACATGCTAGAAAACTAGACTAGAAAACAATACTGGAAAACAGTGTTACATGTTGGGGTGACAAGGGTGGGATATGTGCCACTTCACTTCATGCTTTGCTAATTAGATGTCCAAGAGGTATGGCTTGGGTTCCTCCCGAGTCAACAAAGTCAAGAAACTCTTGTCTTTTTTAGGCACATGTTTGAGTATTGGTGAATCTACTTGTGGAGCATCAGCCTGACACTGTAATATTTCTACAAAAAGCCACCTTGCTTTATGCTGCATTTTGTGTAATGCCATCATGTTAATGTAAAGCCAAGTTTAAATTAGCCAACTTCAAGAGCAGAAGTAATCTGGCCCAACTACATATGACATGATTCAGTGATAATCAAGACAAATTAGCCTATGCAAAGCTTCCTCCATAGGCTAAATTACTTTTGATAGTTGAATTGGCTTATTGATAGGTTATTTTTTCATCTCTGGAGAATACTGTAGCCTTCTGTATAGTCATAACTTAATCGTATTTATCACAGGAAAGCATCTCTTCTCTTTAAATAAGAAACTGAACTGAAGTGAAAATAGCTGAAGATAGGAGAAAGCATTAGACGTGTTTGCCTCATTTTCAGTCTTACGAGGCATAACATTATGATTACAGTCAGAGACCGTACACTGATCTAGTTGGACCTTTGGCTCTCTCATTACCTTTCACAGTTTGCTTTTATATAAATACTAACTGTTCAAAATGAGCCTGTGTAGGGTGGCACATCCTTGTGGCACCGAAACTTTAAATATTGCCTGTTTCCATTCTGTTTTCAGTTGAAAAAAACATGTTTGAACAGGGAAGTGTTACTTTAAAATTTTTGTATTATCCCTTCTAAATTTCCATTTTGAACACTGAAAGTTCAAAGCTGTTGATTTCAGGGATGTGTCAAAAGAGAAGTGAAGGATGGGATCTGACTCTTCTGACTGCTAAATAATGGTGATTAATGGTGATTAATGTGGAGAAGCATTGCCCTCCTCATTCAAAATAACAGTAATTCCTTTTCTGGTAAGGAGATGAGAATGGCATTCACAGTAGGATCCTTGGGATTAGCAGACTGATTTCCCTTGATCCAAGCACTTCCCACTAATTCTAAGACATGGAGTTCTGCATTACAGAATAAAATAGAAAAGGTATTTTGCTGAATTAGGAAAAATACCCCCATAAACTGAAAAAAAACATAGTCTGTTTATAACAGCAATTTATCAACAGTAGGAGAAATTGAAATTTATCAACAATGAAACCAAAGTATGTAATTTGTGCTTTTTTTTTTAAAATATATATTTGTAGCCTTTCTTGTTTGGTTTGTGCAACTGATTGCTCATTTAATGTTTCATCAGAAAGAACCAGTACATGAATTCTGATTACTATACAACAAATTTATGTTAGCTGTATTCTTACTATATTTTCTCTTTTTCTCATTTTTATATAAGCAATGTCTCATTAAAGTATTACCACTTATAAAAGTTTCTGGTTTAAAGGCAGCTTCTTTATTGTCATCTTCATGGTTCCTTTTGCAATGCCTAACTCACATTACTGTCAGTGGAAATTTAATACAAGTTAAGAATATGACAGAGACAGGCAAGCTGAAATGACAGCGATCAGAAAAGGCATATAATAGTAGACAGAAAGTAAAGATAAATACATAGGCTCTTAGTTCAGTCTTCACGTGTTATGATTACTGAGGAAGGAACAGAAACAAAACCCCATAAACATCCAGGCTCATGTAAGTTGTCATGGTGATCTGCCACTGTTTGCAGCTAAGCTGTGCAGACCAGAATACAGGCAGTAGTAATTCACATTGTTGTGTATAAAAGGGTCTCGCCAAACCTTAGGGAGATGTCTTCACTAGGTTTTGATAGAAGCTTTTTCTCCTTCGTCAATGAAATCTCCTCTTTAGGAAGCACTCAATCTTCCCTTCTATAGGATACGTGGCTCTTTCATCATGCATTAGTAGGCTGTGGGACAGTGAAGCTTCTTTCCTTTTATTACTCTTATACAGATAGCTAACACCAATATTAGAACTATAATCTTTTTTTTTTAGGGGAGAGATGGTGTTATTTCTGACTGTGTGTTTGGTTAAGTCTTTGCAGAATGCCTAGTCTGGTTTGTGGTGGTCTTTCTGCCGTAACGACGACAAGCACTAACAGAACTTCCAACCAGACAGAAAAGAAAATGGCCTGTTTCTTTCTAACTCCTTCGGAATACATAGGACATGATAAATGTAAGAAAGCTGTGTGCAAGGGCTGCTTCCAGTTCTTGCAGATAAAGTGCTCCTGTACCAAAACATTATTCAAATGTGATGAAAATTGTCTCCAAAGATGTTGTAGGTGGTAGGGAGACTGATAGCCCTATTCACAACACTTCAATCTCCCTACCAAATACAGTTTAAAAATAACATGACACTGGTTTGACATAAATTGCTGCAGACTATACATTTGTCGTTCTTATTACTGAATAGAAACCAGGCATTATGAGCTGACATGCATTTCATTCAAGTATGTCTGAGACACTTAGATTGGGAAATAAATGAAACTGTCAATACTAGTGATGTGATTAATATAGGGTCTGGTTTTGGGCTGACTTTACAAGTGTGCAAGAAATTGCTTGTTGGACATCAGAGTATTTTCACTGTGCAACAGTTAGGGGATTATGGCTATGAAAAGCACCTTCAACCTCAGTGAACCTCCCTGTGAGGCAGCATCTTTGAGAAGCATTTGTGTTTACAGTGGAACTGAGTATGCTCTTTTATTTTCCTGATTTGATGTCTATAAACAGCAGTTGAAGAAGGGGCTCAAGTGAGCTTTGCAACAGTTCCTGCTGCTGCAAATACTTTCCTCTGGTATTAACTGCTACCATGTTCTGAAAGCAACTTAAACTGAGCTCTGAGTATGGACTCAAGCATGCCTCTGTGAAAAACAGACATGGATGACCCCTGTCAATACTTACACAAATTTCTTTATATCAGATAACTTGCAGAGTGCTCATTTTCTATGACTGTGTGAGCAAATTAATTTACAAAGTGTGGAGGAATCACATAAAAGCATCAAACGTTAAGTAAATTCTGCATAATACTGTGGAAAGCACATTGTGAAATGGTTCTTACGAATGTCAATGCTAATATCTTTTTTCATAACCTAATCCTTATAAATGCCGAGGGCATTATGATTCCTCTTCCTGCTAAAGCAGAAATCAGTGACATGAAGTTTAAACATAATTTTTTTATTTGCACTTATATACGCATTCTGAAATACAGGTCTAACAAGTCATCATTTTCACAAGTATCAGTTTAGCATTCTTGTTGAGAAAACCAGCCTCAGGATTTTACTCTGATCATAGCACAGTTTAGAGACGAGAACATATTTTACCATAAGAAAAACTCCTGCTACCTTGAATAAGCAAAACTAGCAGGGAGTAAGATGACTTTTCCCAACAGAATCTTTGATCAAAATCCTAGAATAAGAAAAATCAGCAGGGTAAATGTAGCAGTGACCCAGGATGATATCCAAGATAATAACTGTAAATATTTACAACTCACCAGAGAAGTTGGCTTTGAGCTCTAAATTTACATATACAATTTGCAAGAATGAAAACTCAGTTGGAAAACAGGAATGGTGGCATTCATGTTGCTTAGCTTTTGATTAGGTATCTTCACCTGATTTTCTCACTGGGGTCTTCTTTTGTAGGAAGTGGAGAGAAATAGGAACCTCTATGGCTTTGACATGCAGGATGTAAAATCAGTTCATTTAAAAAGTGTCTGCTGTTATAACGGATGTTTTGGATGAAATAAATTTACATCCAATTATTTCCTGTGTGTTCCTGCTTTTATGTGTTAAACATTCATGATTCTGTTTGTTCTTGAAAAATGTGCTCACAGGGGAACAGGACTTTTTACCTCGTGAAGAGACATTCACGCCTTATTTTTATTGTCTACAAAACGTACGTTTGCATAGACAAAAGTGACTGAAACAATAAACCAAGACATTCTGATTTTCTGGAATCCAGAATTTCTAGTAGAATTTCTTTTACTGATTTAAAGACCAGCATGAAAGTGAAGGTAGTTGTCAAGATCAGTTCATAACAGGACTAAAATTTGATAGACATTATCTAGGCAGAAGAGCCACCCCCCAAAAAAAATGGAGCCAGGAGTCAGATATTACCTGCTTAGTTACTCAGACTATGAGCTTTGATCCAGACTTTTTTTCTAGAATGATCCAGCTGGCCAGACCAGATTAAATCCTGCTGCTGCAGGATTTCTGTCTCTGCAGGTTTACAGATAAAAACTTTGTTACTGTTTGTGCCGGCGAGCTACAAGACATGAAAAACAATTACTTGAACAGCACTAATATGGATCCCGAGAATTAGAGCAGACAAAAAGGTTGTCTTTGTCTGACCAAATCATAGACATCTGCAGTATGGGTGCTTATTATGAAGGTACATGTCTAGGTTGTCTTCCTTGTCAGAGAGAGAGGTTTCCTAGGGTACAAAATTTCTCATCTCACAGGAACTATCGAAAATAGACTGCTGAA
>NW_009661374.1:1414269-1439234 GCF_000708025.1 Charadrius vociferus | reverse complement strand
GCTGAACCTCAAAAGCACCTCTTTCTCTCCGTTGCCCAGGAGGGGAACCAGGCATTACCAGTTCATATCTAGACACATGCATTGTCAATGACTATAGTCAGTTAGGTGAGAGGAATCTAACCCAGGTTGTCAAGAAGGAGCTGAGATGTACTCCCTCTTTGTCCTGGGCTGTTGCAGACAAAACAAACTGCAGCCAAAGTCTGAGGTAGCTCTTTGAAGCTACTCAGACTTATTCTTCACCTGCCTGGCCATTCCTAGGAATTCGTCTATGTAAATTTTGACTCGCTATAAGCTGTAGACATACATCTACACTCTCCCTGATACACTTCTTACTTCCAGGTGGAAGAAATTTCCAGACTGGGCAATTTTGTTCCTGCAGGAGAATCCTCTCTGGATCTCTGGACCAACTTATGCACCAGTATTATAAAGAAAGGGAAAGGTTTTTGACCCTGAAATCATCAGTTGTTATTTAAAAAGAAGCCTACCAAACAGAGAATGCTATTTTCTTGGTTCCTGCTACGCATATTTAAAAGCTCATTAGCAAATGCTATGATCTCATCCAAGCATACTTTTCAATACTGTACTATACAACCCCAGCATAATAAAGCTAATGCAAGTCCTGAAGTATCTCTTTTTCATCCTTTTAATCCTTTACCTTTCTCATGGCACAAAATATTCTTGTGAGGATGTTAAAATCACAAATAGACCAGGTTTATTGAAACAAACCTACTTTTATGTATATTTCACGTTATAAAATATATTGGAAATAATCTTTCACAGCCCTGTATGTGTATGCATATTTGTGTTTATAAATTGCATAGGAAAGAAATACATATATATGCATTTGTACATATGTAATATGTATATACAATCTAATCATAACAAGAGCAAACACGAGTTGAAAAGAACCAAGTGCTCAATTAATGAAAATGAATGAGCCTCCTGAAAGCCAGGAGGCTGTGTTGCTTTACAGCTGCAGATGTTCAAAGTGAAGCATTGAATTTGATCATAGCTGAGATGGGCAGTTTGCTTAAGACTGTGAGCTGTACGTGGTTTTATACAGGTACCTCTTGGACGCGCATGGGTCTCCATGGCATTTACTGTCTAAAGTTTTATTTTACTTCTTTTTGAAGAGTTCCATTTCTTTTCTTGACAGCTCCCCCCGCCTTTTTTTTTTATCTTGTAAGAAAGATGATGGGGGCTTGTGAATGAAAAGGATGATCTATCAGAGTAGCTGTTTGATGAATGTAGACTTCTATTTCAACTTATACAATGGTGCTTGTAGGGGTGAGAGTAGGGTTTCTCAAAGGCATAAATGGAAAATAAGCAGAAACTGCTATCAATTTCCACTGGGTGTTTAACAGCCTTTGATGAACCTTTTTATTAAATGTAGGTATCTGTATACGTTAATAAATCTATAAAAAGAATACAAAGCAACAGTCTACAGAAAGAATTTTTAATAATGAGGTGTTTTGCTGAAACGTAGGGTATAAAGCAGCAGTGTTGTAACATCTAGGTTGAGAAAAATATGTAAATCTCAGCCTCGAAAATCCTGCAGTAGAAACTTGTTTGCTACCTGCTCATCCCTTGTATTTCACAAACAAAAGGGAGCAGAAAAATGCATTGAGACTAATCAGTATGAGGACTGAGTGCAACTCCTGTTACAAATCAGTGTAAAGTAATATTCACTGCATACCTGCATTGGTACTAATTACTGTTTACATAGCATCTTGATAATTTAAAAATATATAGACAGCAGCTTGCAGAATGGCATGTTTCGGTTTTGATTTTGATATGTTTTGATATGTACTTTTCAATACTGAAGAGTTTGGGGAAAAAAAAAAAAAAAAGGAAATCATGCCCATCTGTAGAAATATATGTCTGTTTTACATTACTTTGGGAGAGGCACTGCCATTTGCTTCACAAGATCTCTGAATTTCCTCTGATGAAAAATCCTACATTCTGACATTGCACAAATCAGACATACCAAACTTCTTTGGGGGATGTAGGGTGTGGACTGAGTGAGATCCCTTCCAAGAAAAGCAATTAGAAAAATAATCAAAAAGAGCCCTTCCCACTGCTGACCTGAAAGAAATCACATCTTCTTTTAAAAGCAAAAAGGAAAATCAGGAAATATATGAACCCCCACCCCCGGCCCCCACCCCAGCCCTGACAAGTGAAGTAGTGTATAGTTGTTTGTTAGAAAAAAATGTAAATTTATATTATGGTAACCTGTAAAACAACAGAAACAAAGGAATTTGTATAAAACACATGCTTTTATATTTGCAATTAATTTCACATTTAATTTGTTTCCCTGAAGTGTAGCCCTATATCACTTCATGGGGGAAAAATGGAAGCTCATTAGCATTAGTGGGCCATTTATACTCTTCATGGGCCTTAGCTTAGAGCTTCCCAAACTGAGAGATTTTATTTGTTATGAATATTTATATTATTCTGCACCATGATAGTCACATTTTATCACAATACTTCCTTCAAACATAAGGCTAGGTTATAAGATTTCTTCCCACACATTTTCAGTAATCACTTTTCAAACAACTCCTGTTATAAAACACTTTCTTTATGCAGCAGATCAGCTGTAAAATAATATTCACTGCATACCTGCATTTGTACTAAATATTCTTTATGTAGCATCTAGATCATTTAAAAATATAGAGACATCAGCTTGCAGTTCCATGAAGCAGTCAAATTCACCAATCCTCTATATTTTGTCTCATTTTATTCTGTGGCTGCAGGCCTCCATATTAGCAGTTTTTCCCTCTTTCTTTGGGCCTGACTTTATTTTATTAACAGCTTTCCCCCCTTTCTTTCAGCCTTATTTTATTTTATTTTTTCTTTTCTCCATCCAATTTTGCATTATGGAAAAAGAAATCTGGGAGCTTTTGCTGACACACAGCGTATAAAGAAACTATACGGCAGAAGTAGTTGACCTAGTAGTGGTAATCGTGCACAGAAATAGAAGAACTGCAGGGTGAAGTTTTTGATCCATAGCATGGAGCTGTGCAATGATCAATTGCCTGTCCAAATCTGCTCCGTACTTATTATTTTTATGGAAATGTATCTTCCCAGCTTCTGTTAGGTATTCTAGTTTCGCTCTGTCTCCACCCCTTGGTGTTCCAACTACTTCTGTGAGATTTAATAAAATACCCTGAAAAACAAACATGGGGCCTTTTGAAAGACTGGATTTTGTTCTGATTGCAGTTGGAAAATCAAAGCTCCAACTCCATTTTCTGAGAACCAGTATTAGAAAATGCAGATTGCGGAGAGCTTAATGGAACTGCCCTACTTTCTAGAGTCATTTGTTTTGATGAGAGCCTGAGTGTAAATTCTGTGCAGAACACAGACAGCTATTATGCAGTTAATTATGCACAAAGTAAACATGTACAATTGCAAACAGCAGAATGCCACCTAATAATGGATAACCTGAGATTTATGGTATGCATGCCCAATCTGTAAAAGCTTCTACTCGTGAATCTAAAATGAATGGAACATTACCTAAATGATCCAGAATGAAGGATTTAACATATCGCTCTACCCTTATTGCTACTTATTTCCTGTCAGCAGATTTTTCATTTGGCTTTAATTTATTGCACATAAACACTATGCAAATGATTTGGTCATATTTAAAAACATATGGCCTGTGCTTCTGATTACTGGTTAGACATTTTGTTACCAATTACTTGTTAAAGTAATCACTTCTTTAATTATACTGGTCAGCAGATAATGACTTTGCCTTCATTTACTTGAAGACTAACTGCAGCAAAATAAGTCGTAATGTGAATGTCCCTAGAAAAACAGGGCACATCCTCTTTGCACAGATACATTAGCTTTCAGTTTCCTCGTAGGTGTTTTTATAAATGTGGTTACAGTCTACATTTATTCTTACTTCAGGTTTTCTGTGCCAGAGACTGCTCAGTGCTCAGATGTAGTTAGCAGAGTTGCGACTGCATCAGAGCCCACTAATGGGAATGTTGGCTCACACGCCACGATTAGCCCTCATCATCTCCATTGTGTCTTCTCTGCAAGGAGAGAAGGGCTTCAAAAATTTGTAACTAATTGCAAAGCAGCAAGGAACCCATCTGAGCAGCTAGAGCAGTTTGTCAGTAAAAGGCAGCTGTTATTGTCTCTTTCTGCAGTTGGATTTCTAACTTGTCCCTTCTTTTTGAGGGGAATAAAGACAAACAAGCCCCCAAACCTTAAGCTATCTTTTGTAGCTTTGCTATAACAGTGATCTGTGACATCGGGGCAGTTTGCATTTTTGAGTAGGTCACCACGTCAATGGAAATATTGCTGTCATGGTTATCTAAGACTTTCTTTCCTTCTCAGATTTGGATTATCATTAATTGCATGTAAAGTCTTGCTGTAATCAGGTTTTTGTTTCTTTATACTTGCTTCCTGTCTTTATTCTTTTCTTTGCTGACTGCTAGGTCCTGTTGGAAGATTCCACTGACTCAATTGTACCGCACTATCCTTTTTGCCTGGGGAATTAATAATGGAACAAGACAAAAGAAGTGGAAAAATTAGACAGAAATGTGCATATCATAAGCTGTGTCTACACCACTGAATAAACCAGATCCAGGGAGTGGGGTTAAGGACTTGCTCTGTCACCTTGCATGTTATTTAACTGCTGTTATTCTCCCAGTCATGATTTTGGCACCCACCAGAATTTTCTGAGACAATGTCTGGGTAGAATTTGGGGATCAGCATGTGTCAGGGAGCCCTCATATCCCTGCCCATAAGGGTTATGTGGTGCAACAATTCTGCCTTGTACAGTCCTCCAACAGTATCCCAGCAAGATTGGCACCCTCAGGCACTCCCATGTGCCCACACTCAGACTGCACCCCAGAGCCTCCAAAATGCCTCCAGTTTCAGGCAGTGAAACACAGATAGGCTGCAACACAGATCTCTCAGTAGTCTAGACACGTTCAACTGAAAAGAAAACATATAGAGATGATAAGCATGACTTAAGGTGACCGAGGCCCAGGGAAAAATGAATACTAAGCGCTGTGTAGTGTGGATGTAGCTAAGCCAAACCATTTGCCCAGAGACTGGTCCCTGCCTCTGCTTTATTTAACAGCAAATATTGGGATTCCATGGAGAGAAATGGAAATGCATCATACTGTGAGATATTCTTGTCTACAGGTGCATGGATGGATAGAGTACTCATCAAATGTAATGATTAGGTTTGTCCTCAATCTTTCTGATGCTTAGACAAGGAAAAATGATGTTTTCCCTGAAAAACATGAGGATTAATTAAAACAGTCTGTTCTATGCAGCATGTTCCCCTTATACATCACTGTAATTCTACTACAAAAGAGATGCTATTATTACTAATATTGCCCAGGCTGAAGTGACAGGTGTGCTGAGCTCTATGATTCTCTTCATATAGATCACATCAGGAAATTCACTTGTAATAGTGAAGGAAGAACCGTGGTGATGCTGAGATACACTGCTGTTGGCACACAAGCTGTCTATTTCAAAGTTGGCTTGCACAGTTTTGCCTTTGACTGCAATTCAGACATGCTTGGATACATAACATTGCTGATGTTTGAACTACTCAGGCACTGTTGGCTTTCCAAACAGCATGTTGTGACAGCCCCTACCCCTGTAGGTAGAGGGGAAGATGCTGTACAGTCACAATTTCTTTCAAGCTGTGTAGTTCCCATTCCACAAGATGCTACATCTGACAAAAAATAAAAAAAAAAAAAACGACCAAAAAAACCGACCAAAACACTCAGTTACAAAATTAGTAGTAAGAGCATATTGTGTGAAATTGCAGAGAATGGAAATAAACCAAACTGGAGAGCAACCAACCATAGAAAAAAGAAACAAACCCAAGAGTAAGGAATTCGGTACGTCTCTCTTCTGGGCCATTAAAGGCTACAGGTTGTAAATTTGAACTGCTTTGCATCACTCCTTTTTACTGCTTTGATTGTCCTGTTTCCTTTTCTTGCATTTTTGCAGAATTCATCCTGCCACCTTCATTAATGTCTCATTTTCTTACAATATTAAAAGGAGCTTTAATCTTTGGGAGACAGTAGTCTATTTATTCTTTTCCCTCAGTTATTCCTCTGTAATTAAAGCTAACAATTTGGTTGCTCTTTACCACCAGTTTTCGCTTGCATAGCTATTTAAAGATTTTTTTTTCCCCCTTCCATTAACAATTCTATCTTTGATTGCTATTCCTTTCCTCTGGATCAGTCTGCTTTCACATCAGATCTCTTGTTGTTGTCATTGTAGCCTGCTGTGTGAATCAGGTAAGCCTGGTAAGATGCCTTTCCAGTGGCAGCCTTGATTGTGTTTGCTGGGTTATGAGGAAAACAAGAAGCCTAAAAAAAAAAATCAAGGCAGAGGTTTGCTTGCGAAAGAATCGGCCCCTGCTGAATCTACAGTACAGAAAAAGGCAGAGATTTTTACACTTAAATTGAAAGTGTCTTATTGAAGTCTCTTGCTGAGAGGAAACCATCTCATGTTGTTAGCTTGATCTCAGTAGTTTTCATCTGTCTAATGTACTGCTCCAAGAATATGTTGTACCCCCTTTGCATAGAGGTAAATGACAGCGTGCTGCCCAAGGCGACGGGGAGTCAGACCCTTTACTCTTTAGAAAAGAGCTGTCGAAGCAGAGCAGTCGCCCGAGCTGGGCTTCAACTCTGCGTTGCAGCAGCGAGGCTGGCAGGAGGAGGCACAGCTGCAGCAGGGCTCTGGGGCTGGAGGGACCTCTGACTTTAACGGTGGCTTTGCAGCTGCAGCAATTACTGCCACACACCCAACTGGGTGCGAGGGTGACTGCTTCCAGCCTGAAGCCTACAAACAAGCATCCTCTGCTAATTAGGAACAGAGCAAGAGGAGATCAGAGGACTTAGTAAGTGTGAACCCAGTGCTGTGGCTGGTTAGCAGTAATACTCTTTCTTGTTATGCCCACGAATGTATTACAGAAGTATTGGCAAATCTGATCCTGCCTGTGGGGAAGTGGGTGGTTGACACAGAAAAAGACAGACTCTTTTCTTCTAGCTGTTAGTTTGAAGCCTGCCCAGACTAGAAATGACAAAACTGTAGTAGATGATGGTCTCTCTGATCCCAATCAATAGTCTTGAAGTATTTATTTGTTGGCAGGAGTCTGTATCGTAGAAATCCCCCTTTAGCAATAGAATTCCTTGTGTTTTAACAAGTTAGGCCTAGGGCCTGGGTAATCTTGGGGAGCTGAGAGAATGAATGATTCCGTGCTTCTGATGGTTTTGCTGTTCCTCCTGTTTGTCCCCTCTTCGTCCCCTGAGGCCTTAGCTCTGGTCTGGAATAAGTCTTGGGCTAGGACTGGACTAGGATTGCCTCCCTGTTATGAAAAAGAGGAGTCAAAGAGAGGGGAAATACATCTTTCAAATAAGAGGATGCAACACCAGTACAACTGAGATCCTAGAACCAGGGTAGACTTGGTGTTGGGCCAAAATATGCCAAGTAATAAATGTGGAAGAAGGCAGGTAATTGGTTAGGCATGAAATTCCTTGCACTGTAGCTCTTGTCAAAATGTGCTATGGGGCAAAGATGTTTTCTTCCTTTTATCTGATGTTCCCCCTGTGAATTCTGGGAGGTCAGCTTTGGACTTGAATGAACAATTTCTTTTATTTGTTTGTGACTTCTGCTAGTTTCACCATCTGGCATGAATTGTACTGTACTGACCATGTTCTGTCTTATCAAATTCTATTATCACTTTGTGCTTATCATGTAGTTTATCACTTTGCAACTGCTTGTGTAAAAATAAGTAAAGCAAGGAAATAAAACTATTAGTGGTTTGAAAACCCTTTAAAATCTTGTTGCAGCCATTCCTGCAAACACCTAAGGCCTGAACCCTTGTCTCAAATACAGATAACTTTAATGTTCTTTTTGTTGTCTATATAGCTTTATTGCTGTATAGTGTTATTTTAGAACAAATTGAGTATCGTTGGTTTTACCAAGCAGTTTATCCCTTTTATTTTGCTTCCACTTTTGTATCTCCAGTTCTAAAGCACTGTTTATTTCATGCATTTTCCTTCTGTTCATTTCTAGTTTAATTTAACTAGTATCAAGTTCTACTTTTGTTGCCCAATTTCTTTGTCATTTTTAAGGGAGTTTATTTAAATCTTTTAACTTGGTTTAAGTGCTTCATTTTAACTGCACTTTTCATTTACCTTTTATTCCAAAATCATATCTCTACTTTTTTCTCTCCCTCTCTCTTGCATTTTCATTTATGTTCTTAAATATGCTCTGTTTGTAGTTCAGAACTTAAGTACTGACTGCTTGCTTTCTTGCTCCAGTGACACCTGGTCACAGTAGGTTAGTTTATTTACTTTTGCATATTTTTTTTTCAGGATCAAATCTCTCACACTGTGTCAGGTAAGAGTCTGAACATCATGGAAATAATAAATAGAAGAGATTTCACTCACTGCCCAAGTATTAGGAAAAACTATTTTCAAAAGGCACTTTTGCAAACCACTATATATAACAGGTTCAAATCTTTGAAGTATCTTAAATCTGGTAGTTTTAAATTTCAACTTTCACTTCTTGTTTCACCTTTTGATGCTTCTCTGGCTTTCACATAGATGTTATATACCAATAAATAAAGCCAAAAGGAGACTGAAAGAATTGTCTTGGAGGCACTAGTGCTTATGCCAGACAAAATATTCTTAGAATGAGCACCGTATTCTACACCGTAAGATCACATCAGTTTTGTTTTCATAGCAGGACATGAAGGGTTAGTAAATAACAAGATTTATACACAGATCCCCTGAGTACTGGGTTGGACAATTGCATTATTGATTGGCCACCATGATGGCACTAAACCTGAACCTCCTTAATGTCATCATCTCTAATCATCTCTTGATTAGATACTCTAAAGCCATGATCAGGTAGCAGGAGAGAGCTCTGATTGAGCAAATCAGTTTGAAAAGTGTCCCTGGAGAAGAATTTCATTTTCCAGGCCAGAATTATCATGTCTGTGCCTTTGAATCTATACTAATAACATAATGTGTGAGAAAAAAAAATATTTCTCATGCTGACATAAAACTCTTGTTTCCTCCCTTTCCTCTGAGTCAGGATTATCAAATTATGAGCTGAGTATAACACAGCTCTTCTGCAGTGAGCAAAATGGACTGATAGTAGATAGACACATTTAATTCTTCTGTTATCTGCTGTATGACTGCTGACATATGTAATTATTTAGCATCATATTTGAAAATGCTTTTAAAACTCTAGATAACAAGAGATAATTAGTGTCCCTTTGCAGAAAAGTAAATCTCATGCCAACTTCCCAGAGCTGACACTAATAATATTATGGCAACTCAGATCTTAACAGATTCTGTTTGTGGCTAGAGCTGCAAATCAATGATATCCCAGTCTGTGATGGTACTCTGGAGAAAACCAAAACAAAAACCCTCTAACATTTACTTCAGTAAATTAAATTCTATATTAAGCTATTGGTGACAGTCAAGAAAGCTGATAATATCATTTTGCTTAGGCTAAATTATGCCACTGTTAGGCTGTAACACTGGAGAGAGTACACTCCGGGAACTGAGATGAAACCATTGAGAGCTCTCACAGGTTGAGGTTGGTATCATGGGTGTAGTGGCACCGGTTTCATCTCATCAGCACACTGTTGCACAATATGTCTCTCTTTGAAAGGTTAAAGTGGTAGAATATCAAGCTGGTTGCCCCTGGAATATCCCAGTTTGATAGGGTAAAGTGGAAGGTCTTGGGCCGTCTGTTCAGGTTTCCTTAGTAAAACCTATGATCAAAACTCCTAAAAAAGGCAGATACTTTTGAAATAATTTAAGTACCTACAACCCTCATGATTCCTGGAACAGTTCATATAGTACTTGGCATTAATTTCCTGCATCTTTCCAGAATTGCCCCTATATTTGTGGGGTCCAGTACTTGTATTTCAGATACTTTTTTTTGTTTGTTTTGTTTATAGTAAGTGACCCTTCCCTAAATCTTACAATCCTGACTTATAGATTATGTTTTGAGCCTATTTACTGGGTAGCAAGAGGCTGTATAATGCTTTGTAAATATTTCTATATAGGAATGGAATAACCTCAAGCAGACATTGTTAGCAGTGGGCTTGGCAGATCTAAAAAGAACGCCGTCATGTTGTTGTAGTAAAATTGACATTAACTAGGAAAATGAAATGTAAAATGTAATTGAAGCAACCAAGGAGACCTGCTGCTGCTGAAGTCCTCTATACTGCCCCAACCCTATTTAAATATTTACCTAATATTGAAATAATGAAATAGTAACTAGACATGATTTATCTATGATTCAATTAAGGAACCAACCAGCAGATGACATAGCATTGTTGATAAGTAGGTATTCCTGTCAAGAGAGTGATGAACTGTTAGGCCTGGTCAGCAAACTGAGAAAACTACTTGGAACTGCCAAGATCAGAGGAGAAGTAGGTAAAAGGTAATTCCAGCAGGGGGAGATTATGACCACCTATCCAAATGATACCACCTACTCAAAAGAGAACTATGGAAGAAGAAGACAGAGTCTGCACACTAATTTACATGGGATGCGAAGAAATCTTGACCAATCATTAAAGAGCATAACAATGAATATGTATTAATTGTTTGAATATGTAATAATCAGTGTATAAAATGGAGATTTTTAAGACTAAGGGGTGCTCCTGTTTTGGGATGAGCACCCTATTTCTGCACATTAATGGCATAATCTTGGAAATACCTCTGTTCTGTGTATTATTGGCTTGCATACCGGGTAAAGAACCCAGATTTGGGACAACAATGGTTACCAAACAGACAGATAAACTCTCAGTGTGAGGCAGTATCAATGCCATTAGGTAACACCCATGGGAGATACCCTAGGTCCCACTCTCTTAAATCCCTGAATGTGGAGTATGTATGGAATGGAATACATGAGGATACCAGGCAAAGGCTGATCTGCGTTGACCTATATGGGAAATACACCCATCAAAGCTGGAAATGGACATGCCTTGAAGTTGCTTTTTCCACTGCAGAAAAAAAATCAGTCAGCTCAGAACAGTTTCTGGTAGATGTTCACGCCCAATACTCACTGTTCCTTAATCAACACAGAGATTATTCTGAGTAAGGTTCTACTCCCTTTTACCTCCTTGCAACATCTTGGCATTGCTAATTTAGGCTGTAGCAATTGCTGAGGAAAGGAAGGAGATAGTCTGGTTTTGATCTACTGGCAATTCTAGGATAGAAAACTTCTGTGAAGTAGCATGAATCATAGCTATGCTTGTCCATCTATTTCTGCTTGTTTTTCTAGTGCCAAAGCAATTTGAACTTTGCTTGTGTTTGCAAAGACACTATTAAGAAAAAGGTGTGAGAATCATCTGTTACCAGTAAGCATGTGACTACTCTGTGTTCAAGGAATTTGATAGACATCCTGTTCCTCTATATAGAAAAAAAAGAAAGTCTCTAAAAGTTTATGGCATACAGACTTCTGCTTTTGCGGTATGCGCTGCCTTGTATTAGCAGAGTTTCATAGTTAGGTGTCCAAAAATTTTTCCCTGGGGATTTCATGCTTTCTTAACACACATAAATTCCCTATGAAGATTTAAAAATCCTCAAACATATCATAGACAGGAAAGTTTTATGATCTCAAAGGTGCTCTTGGAGGCTTTATAAGCGCAAAATATAACCATAGACCCCAAAATCCAAGGGTTGTTTCAGATCTGCACCTCTTCATGATGTAGAATTAACTCACAACATCAAAATGGCACCCTGAGGACTGCACCTCAACTATTTAATGTCTCCATCCAGCCCATTGCTTCCATCAGGAGGAATGATGGACCCGACCACTCCTCAAATGGAGGAGGAAAATTCTACAGAAAATTGCTGGTACCCCAGTACATCCCATAGGTGAAAGGGACAGAACGGATACCTGTTGTCTCCTTTTTTTTCATGTGTAGGAGACCACTATATTGCTAATTTAGTGACACTACACCATGGATTTTAATCTCCATGAGAGCAACTGTTGGTCCATGTAGGTAATCCACCTGTTGCTAGGGAGACCTCCTGGCTGGCTGTAGGTTTGGTACAGCAGGAGTTGTGTGGTCTGTGGCAAAGACTGCACCATGCCTGTAAAACTTCTCTGGGGGATGACTTCAAAAGGGAAAGGTTTACAGGCAGTGAGAAGGGAGATGGGCAATTTGCTTGGATCTGCCTAGCAGGAGAACGTATCTTAATTTGCTCCCACTGAATGGGGGTTGTGATGGGATGAAATCAAATACTGCAATTTCTTTTTTGTGTGCGAAGGACAGTGGGGAGGAGGGACGAGAAGTAACTACTGAAAAGTATATAAAAAATTCTGTGAGTGAGAAGTAGCTGTTTTAGCCAAGGAAAAGAATTAACCTATGGTCAGAATGAATTGTTTGACATATTTCCTCTCACATTTGCTTCTATAGATGTTTAATCCTCAGATTACCTTCAAAATCTTCCAAACTATTCAGTCTTATACAACTGTAATGCTATCTTTGGACAAGAGCTTTAGGCACAGTTTTGGAAGAAAAATATTAACAAAGTAGGGCTTTTGCCTAATATTAGGGAAGGATAACTACTATTGAAATATCAAACTAATATGGTGCAGTGGGAATTTGCCAAAGCATTATAGAATTATACTTTTGTATTGTATGAAAATGTAGAAAGCACTACTATAAGATGATATAATACAGTATAAGGTCAGTAGCTCATTTATGGTACTCCACATAAGACTTTCTGCATGGTGATGTTAAAACCAACATCTATTTATCACTGGATACTTGATTTATTCTGGCATCATAGATGTAGTAAGCAGGCAGCTGTTTACAATGATTGCTGTACACAGACAACGAGCTATTAAGCTACTCACAGCTAGTTGGATGCCATTTGTGCTGAATACACAGAGATCTACAGTCTTGCTACATTATTTTACATTACTTTTCACCTTCAATCTTTTTTCTTGTGGAGACTAATTCATTGTTATTAAAATAGCAATAAAGTTACTCCTTATGAATGCATATGAAAGAAAAAAATCTAAAGATCCTAATTTTCAGCAATACACACTAGACTTGTGTCAAAGACAAGTTCAAGGTATTTCAAAGTTTTTCTACAGTAGCCAAGTCAGACAACCTTCTTATGGGTGGTAAGAGATTTTCAGAAGTCATATGCCTCTGGTTCTCTGAATAAGAAACTTGAAGAATATTTTCTCATTATGCTGCAAATATGACCAACTGTATGTTGCACAACAGAAAGGGGACAATATAAATCAGTTGAACTGAACTCAAGTTTATTTTTTGGACAAGGGGAAACCAAACAAACTTCAGCTTCTTGAAAAGTGTATGTGGAAAAGTTAGATGTTTCCATTTAGTGATTATATTTTTCCAAATTTTGTTTCCATATCTCTCTTTCTCTTTCCCCTTCTTTCTTACTCTTTTTTGTTTTCTTTTCTTTTTCCAGTTTGCTATTATGGAAGGCACTTAGGAAAGAATACATCAGAACAGCAACAATTTGGAGTGACTTAAAACTAAAAAAGAAGAGGAAAGCAAATAAACAAAAAAATGGGCTCAAGTTTCCCAAGATAAAACATTGCTAGGAAGGGAAAAAAAAAACCCAACCACCAAACCAATCTGTTGTTGTTTTTTTTTTTTCTTTTCAATGAAAATTGCTCATGAATTCTATTTTGCCTAATGTATGTCAAACTGCTGAAGCACAGAGAGAGCCACCAAAGGTGATCCTCAGCCCCAGAGCATTCTCTCTCACTGGAAAGAAGGAATAAAATGCTACAAAGAAGACCTCGTCAGTGAAAACCCCAACTCAAGATGCTGCATACAGTCTGGCATTTTTCTTCTAGTTCTTTGGAACTGTTCCACTCTCTTCTATAGATTTGCTTAGAAGCACTAATATAAATAAATATGGATGCACTTATTTTAAAGCCATGGAGAATGAAGACATATGCAGATTTGAACTAAACGTCTGTAAAGAAACATAAAATCCAAGGACTGTGCAGTCAGGATGACTCTGTTACATCATCAGAATCTCACAGTCACCATGCTCTGTAGAGCAGAATGTGATGTGCGAGTGGGGTTATAACTTTTTCAGATAGTTAACAACTGTGCTGTAGGAAGCACTGAAGCTTCATGCTTTCTTTACAACACAGAAATACAGTGAAAGATAACAATACAGGACCACCTGTATTAACATAAATCAGACAGATCTGTATTGTAATGAAGTAATTATCATGATACGAACACTATACCAGTTCCATATGGCTATAAATAGGCTAAGTGTGAAATTTACTTTTCCTTCTGCATTTAAAAAACTTAACGATACTCTTACTAATTTTGGTTAACTACTATTTTAGCCTCAGTGCTTCATACCAGGGTTTTGCATGAAATTGGCTTCCCCCACTCCCTTTTATCAAAGAATGGATAGATAAAGAAAGCAGATGAAGCTATTCTACTTGAAATTGAAATCTATAGTATGAAGAGGTTAATATGTTCAGTTAGGATAAATCTGTGTTTCAGTCCTGAAAAAATCAGTGTGCTTCCCAAATCCCTGCACCTTAACTCAGCTGGCTAGGCGTTTCACAGGGATTACTTAGCTGTGGGTGTATGTTTGAGATTGTCACTTAATAATTAAGACTATTTACCGCAGCTCACGGACACAGTGTGTCTTAAAGCCTGCATAAGTTTGATGTTACACGAGCATTTGTTTTCAAATGACCCCGAAAGCACAAGAATCTTTGTAGTCAATGTATGTATAAAATGTGAAGTTTAAGTGTATTCATCTTCAACTGCAATGAAATCAATTTACTTTGCAGCTTGGCATGAGAAAAAAGAAATTTTTTCTTTCTTTGAAGGGTTTTCCCCAAATTTACCAGATAATAGTGAAAGAAAGGGAAAAAATGTTGCAAATCAAAATTAAATAGAATATTTGAGTGTTAAAAGCAAATTTCAAGAAATATCCTAATCTTTCAGGAATTAATAAAATCTTCTGGTCATGATTTCCACTCATAAATATTCAGGGCAGCAACTGCCTGCTCTTTACTTTTCACTTCTTTATCTGTTCCGCACTGTTATCTTGACGAGCTAAAGGTATTATGATACAGCTGATCCAGGTAACCTTTCTTGCCGTAGACTAAGGATATTGTGTATGTCTAACCAGTACAATCCAGCATTCCTCTACCAAAGAAGCAGTCCCAGCCACAAGAAGGGCTTGTCCTCAGTCCACTGCTGCCGACGGAGGATAAGGCATGGGGGGGAACAACGCTGGGACTAAAACTCTGGGAGAGAACAAGGGAAAAGAAAGCTTCACTTGGATTACTCTCATGGGGCATGTTGCTTCTTGGGGCTTCACAAGAACATGTGTATATAACCCAGTGTGGGTAGATGGGCAGAGTTGGGAAGAGCAGCTGAGGAAGGTGGGGCAGCCCCTGTTCTTACTGGTGGCTGCTAGCGCAGTGTGGCTGCAAGTGGTGTGGGTAGCAGAGAAATTATTGTTTCAGTTACAGCCTTGTAAAGGTTTCTTTCCTTATGCTAGTACTACTATTAGTGTAATCCCAAACGGATACAAAGAGTCTGTCAGGTTAGGGAAAAAAAAGACTACTTAGGGTCAAGTATCACTTTTTGTATTTCCTCATTTATTTTAAATAGTGGATTTGAGCCAACCCTTCCCTAAAAGATGTGGAGGATAGCACAAACGCATCATTCTCTTTTACCCTAGGAGAATTACTAGCTTATCTTCAAAAGCCTCCTACTGTCTTTTGTAGTTCCATCATTCACTGGCCATACCCAGTGACTTTCTGTCTTATTACCTTTCTCAGGCACTTTACTAAGCCCATGGAATATTTATGGAAAGGTTTTCACCAGAACCTGACACTTAATGTAGCTCTTTGGTAGCAAATATTTAGACCTATTTTACCATCTTAACATGACCCTAGTATTTTCCTGTATTTTCCTTTTATGTGCCAAAATAACAAGATGGAGGTGATCACCATGAGGAAACTTCAGTCTATTCTAGGAGTGACGATTAGGTTAGAATAAGGAAGGCAGGGGAGGAAGGGATTGCAAACAATATTTGTTACTTAGGACTGGAATAAGACAAAATGAAGTATCGTTTACTGAATATTTCATAGTCAAATACTCATTTGATAAGCACATAGAATCATAGAATTGTTTATGTTGGAAGACACCTTAAAGATCATCTAGTTCCAACCCCCCTGCCATAGGCAGGGACATGTCCCACTATACAAGGCAGCTCAAAGCCCCATCCAACCTGGTCTTGAATATTTCCAGGGATAAGACATCCAAAACTTCCCTGAGCAAACTGTTGCAGTGTCTCACCACCCTCAGTGAAAAATTTCTTCTAATATCTAATCTAAATCTCTCCTCTTCCAGTTTGACGCCATTCCCCCTTGTCCTATCACTACATGCCCTTGTAAAAAGTCCCTGTCCAGCCTAAGTTAATAATAGAGAGAATGAGAACAGAATTATTGTATGTGATGAATAAGGGAATTCTCTGTAATATTTTAATAAGTGTCATAGAGCTGACTCATTAGCTATGTGATATTAACCTCTCAGAAAATACACAGTTAAATCAAAAGAAGTTTAAGAGGAAAAAGAGGAGCAGTTAAAGAATGACTTGGAAAATATCTGAAAAACAGTGGAGGAGCTATTATAGAAGTACTTTCTACTTGACAGCTCTACAGCTGGTCTTTTAATGTATAGTATTTCCATGTCAAATATGCAGACTTACAGGTAATATTAAATTAGGCATGCTGGACTAATTAATAGGACTAAATTACAGAAGGTAAGACTGAAATCCAGATGGATTGTTTTACACAAAGATGTAGGGTAACTACTGTAAGCAGATCAACCTGGTACTCTTAGCCTGGCTGGGATGAGAGAAACCCATATATATTCCAGGGAAACATTATTCTCTTCTTAAAGGAAATATATGGTTTAACACTTGGGTGTTCTGACATTTTGTGGCGTGTGTTATATGCTCTGGGTGAATAGATAACATTCTCTTCTGGAGAACCTGTTTTCTGAGTCATTAATCAGACAGAGTCTTCTGCTCCTGGAGACTCTCTGCTCTGCTGGTTGTCTTGTCTTCCACAGAGCTGGAAAACAGATGGAGCTCTAGTCAGGGAGTCTGTGCAGCTGAGGGTCCCACCCTTGAGACAGGTGAAGAATCCTCAACCTGTGACTTGAAAATGGGAAAAAAGGAGTGCAAACATGAATCTCACCTGGTAGCATGGAAAAGTACACTGGTATGCTGTACAAGTCATGTTTTATGGACTTAAGGGAGGACAGCTTTGACAATTTGATAAACTGCACTAATAAATATGCATACTAATATGCCAGGTACAGTAGCTCAAGAGCCTGAAAGAATTAATTGTCAAAAATGTGCAGAAGCACTCAAGGTACTGGAAGAAACTTGCCTCTCCAGAACGTAGGTCACCGCCTTATACAGGGGCCATCACAGATGCCAGACAACTGACAGCATTTGACAGCAGTCGATATGCAAAAGACCCAGTATCTGAAACTGCCAGTGAAAGGAAGCAGAAAGTTATATCTTTCTATTATCTTGCATGTTGTTTTATATACAGGCTGTTCACTGCCCTCCCTCTACCCTGGACGTACTCTAATGGCATCAAGAGTTTTGGCAGGGAATGCACTAACTGGTGTGTCTAGCACTTGCTATCAAGTAAAGAGCTATTTTTTTAATCTGTTAAAACAGACTGGAAATATGTGCTGTTGAGACATTTTGCTGTTTGAAAATGCTCCAGGAACTAGTTCCATGGCTGTAAATCAAGAATTACAATGTCATCGTAATACTGAAGATCTTTCTTTCAGTCCCAAATGTAAAGATTTGATGTTCAGCTGACACGAATAGGATACGAGGCAAAGTGGGGTGTGAACCATTTGGGAGCTTTTCCACTGCATGATGCTAATATTTTACCACTGAGCTTTTGTCATGGTTTGGGCCTTGGTTTCTGAATTTTTGTTTTACTCATGTTTATGTGAAAATGCTCACCTGTCCACAGTACTTCAAATGGCTGTTTTCCTAGTGAAGACAGAAAAAGGATGTGAATTTCTGACTTTTTTGAGTTTAAACCTACTTAAACAGGGAACCACTCATTAACAAAAAAATCTTTAGCTTTTTATTTCTTTGCCTATAGAATGCTCATTTGCAAAATCTGTTTGTGAAAAATTTTGTCTTTCATTTTTAACTAGTTTGCTTAACTCTAAAAGTAGACAGAGAGAAGGTGAAAGAGAAGTTCATTACTCTGAGCTTTCTCATGCCCAGATACTTGGAATTTGAGTGGAAAGCTTGAAGGACATGTATTCTCTTTTCTGCCCCATCAGATTATTCCCATCTGGATTTATGACCAGGTACCCAGAGAGATTCTCTAATGGAAGTCAGAAATTTAAATCATCAGAATGGGACTGAGCTGCAAAAAGAGCTTGGTTACTGTAGGTGTCAAATGGTACCATTAACTTTTGATGCGTGGCATTCAACTGTAGTCCACGGCCCAGAGATGGATTCTGTATCCCAGAGCTGAATACTGTCTCCTAAACATGGCATTGAATAAAGAGAGCACTGTAGAGTATGGCACCGTGATGTGCACATGCACAAGCCTCTGCATCCTCCTGCATGCTGAGTGTGAGTTTCTAGAGATGTGTATCAAAGTGCATCACTCTCCAGGATGGAGGTGTCTTACTGAGCCCTGCCAGGAAGCTGTGCCTCGCCATTCAGCTGTAACAACATGGTTGTGATTTTTTCCCCACTTCAGCCATCTTGCAGAGCAATGCTTTAACTTCCAGACTGCAAAGAGACCTTTCTGCAATTATGTTTTTAATTGCATTTATTCCTTTTTAAAAAAGCACTAAAGCTGCTTTGGGCCAGATGTTGACAGAGGAGAAGGGTAAGGAAACAGCGATGGCTCACTTTCAGGAGATCACTCATTGTAGGTTTGCCCCAGGATGGTTTACATATTTAAAGAAACATTTCCAGAGGGATGGGAACCCTAGGCTCTCCTTCCTAATTGAATGCTTCCACCTGTCCTGATCCGCTGAGCTGTCTCAGGTCCTCTGCTTTGCAGATGATTTGGCAGGGATGTGCGAATTCCCTCTGGAAATGTAGGTGTGCAGTTTCTACAGGTGTTTGAAAGCTGGCATCCTGAATGTAAAGGGAGCATTCGTTAGCTTCCTCTCCCACTACACGCACAAACACTCACAGTCCCTGCCAAAGCCATTCTTACATCCTCAGACCGCCTGGTGAAGGATTTAAAATGATACAACAGTCACCCCAAGCCATGCTTTAAGAAACCTCATAGGACTGAACTAATGGTATACAGATGGCAAAGTCATGGTTTATAGATCTCGCTCGTGCTCATATGTGAAGTAGGTCTCAAACAGCTCAGCTGGCAGGAGTGGGTGCTTCAGCCGTTCACAAAACAGCAACCAAAGTACTTAGACTTTATAGCCAGGCCTATATTGCTAATCTGAGCAGTGCTAGAGCAGAAGGGCTGGCGTTTGCTCATCCTTACTGTCAGAAGAGTCCCTGCTACAGCTCTGGCCTGGGACATTTGTCACCATGCCACCAGTCCCCAAGTGCTGCCTGGGAGCTCAGCTCAGTCTGAGGAGCATTCCCGTGGGTGTTTTGCATGCGTCCACCCTGCTTTGGAGGCCCAGGAGGCTTCAGACCATGGATACTGCTTTTCTGTGACAGCCAGCCTCAGGGCCAGGACATGGTCTCGAGCACATTTTGTTTCCAAGTCTGGTTTACTCATTTGTATTGTCCAGAGCTAAGTAGCAACAAAGAAAAAGGGGATTTTTAAAGCCCAATTCTAAGCCCTTCTGCTCTACCTAAAACTTACTTTTGATGCCTCCAAATTTATTTTTAAAGCTAGCTAGAAACAAAAATATCTTGGTGCTATTTTCTGGTGTAAATTCAGAACAGAGAGTTTACCAACTTCTTACTAGTTAAATTCAGTCAAGACTAATCATCTGTGTGTTCCAAAAGCATTTGTTTAAATTGTTGCCATAAAGGTAGACAGAAAACAATGCAAACAAAATGCAGTGAGAAGAATGCATCTGTTACTGTTATACAGCAGAGGTAACTCATGGCTGGTGATGGTGAAGGGTAATAGGTTGGGAAGAAAATCATATTTGAGTAGATAGAGGTAAGAGCTTTTTAAAGCTTACTAGTCAGAATTTATTATGCTTCCATAAGTGTGTAAAAGAATAAATGTAAATGCTAAGAACAGTGAGCAAAGACTTGAAGCATTGCTACTGACATCTTGGTTTAACTGGAGCTTCATTCTTGAAAAAAAATCCTCTGTAATACCACATTTTTGATGTGCCTGATATGGAGCTTTTTAGTACACAGAATTGTTTTATCAACCATATTTAATGGAGACTAATAAGATTTAACTGTTATGATAGGATAGATTTCAGTCTAATTTCTTAGTAAATTAATCCAAAAAAGAAACATGATTTCCTGGAAATAGAGAAAGCATGTCTTTTTGATCAAAATAAAAGAAAAAAGGTTAAAAAAAAACCCAAACCAATGTGTCAGAGCATATTCTTTACTACTAAGCACTGATACATCTTGCATTTTTAGAAACAGATATACCTTAAAAAAATTATTTGATAATTGCATTCCTGATATATTTTCTTTTAAGAATACAATAGGAGCATATCAACCATACTGTGTCAAAAACCCCTCTAACCCATATAATATTGAAATCAATGTTAGTATTGATATTTTGAAAAAGCAGAGACCAAAAAGAATTCATTGCTGGGAAAAAAAAAACCACAACAAAAAACCAACCACAAAACCCAGACAAACAGTCTTTAGTGGTTTTTGTCCAACAGCAGTAGAGTAGGTACTTTATGCAGAGGAAGCAGCCGTCTAATAGCAGAACGGGGTCTATTTTAAGACTCTTGCAGGAGGTAGGCATTTAAGATAAAATATAGCATAACCATGAATTAAAAAAAAAAAAAAAGTGTCTTTTTTTCTAGAATTGAGTTTTTTATTTTTGTGTAAACTGAAATTCCTTCTTTGGGCTGAGATAAATTGAGTCAGCTTGGGTACCTACTTTCAATATACAGGACAAACAATACCATATCTTATCTTGTTTGAGTATAAATAAGAGACAGTGCTAATCATTAAATCTGTTTTTTTCTATCTGCAGAGAAGGAATTGCAAGACTGAGGCCCTAGCAACCCCCTGCCCCTATCCTGTAACATGGTTCTAGAGTAATCCAGCTGTTGAATATGTATCAGAAGAATTGGTCAAAGACAAAGAAAAAAAATAGGGAAGAGAGAAATGAGGGGGAACACTGAACTAGAACATAGATTAAAATGGGACTAATCATGTCAATAAGCTTTATTACTTCTGAATGTAGGGGCACCTTGCACTGTCAGGGTAAATAATTCTATTTGCCAAACCTTACACACACCAAATTCTAAATGAAATTAATGAACATATTCAATTTAAAAGGAAAACATGAGAGAAAGAAGGAAAGTGTTGAACCCCGTGTTTACACAAAGATACCTTTCTGTTCCCTTCATGTTCAATCTATTGCCCATGCACAAGGAGTACTAGATTTGCCCTTCAACTTCAGCATGACTCCTTGTAGATATTAACAAGGAGTCACCCCATGTCAAATGTAGCTCTTTTTTTTCCCTCTTTTTCTTAATGTGAAATGTGTTGTGATTTAATTTAGACATGAACTCTGGCTACACACATTTTACCAGAATGGTACAGGTTCTTTTTATTATTTACAAGATATTTTATCTGTTATATCAAGATCTAAGTGCCTCTACGTTTTCCTACCCTGAGGGCTTTGGAGTAAGGGTTGGAGCACAGTTTCATTGGAACCCATAGTACAATTGCTCAAAGCCTAATGCTCACTGTCACAGACAATAGCTCCCATGGGGGGGGAGGGGGGGAACAATCCCTTATAAACAACAGCGTTGTGCTCACAGTAAAAATGAATTTCAGCTCTCAGAAGAAACACATTTCAGGAAAGGATAAGGATGTGAATTTCAATATCGGTAAATGAATTTGTATTGAGAAGTGTACTCCACATCCCACTCAAAAAATCCATTAGGAATAGGAAAATGTCTATATACAAAAAGAAAAAAAGGTAGAAAAGATAAGGAAGAGAGAGAGATGTGCAGCCAGGAGACACACATGAAAAACAAACCATATCTTATAGAGTACAAAATAAAAAAAAATAATATACTCAATGAGTTCAGAATAGTAAAATAAGGCCTGCTGCTCTGTTGCTCTTTGGTTATTTGCACTGATACAAAAAGTATAAAACTTTTAAGTAAGAATAAGCCTTTTACATCAGTGTTATGTTAAGAGGATGAGGCTAGTACTTTAGATTTACTGTTGATCTGTGACTTTCATATTTAATCTATGTTTATACCTGCCTATTGGTGTGCTTCCATCTCCTATAATTCCTGATTTATAGACCCTGGCAAAACAAAAGTGGGATGAATTATTGAATGCTTTATCATGACATAATGTAATAACTTTGCTATGCAGTAAATGTTTGTTTAATAGAGGATGTCCTTTATAGTTCACTTGTAAAATCAAGAAATCTATGTTTTTGCGCCTGGATTTTAAGTTAGTACAGAGTGTATAAGGGTCTTTCCCCTAGTTTCTGTTCCTCGCAGAAGTATGATGAAGAATCATATTTTTCACATGCTGTAGGTCATCAGGATCCTTTTAGTCCTTTACACCTCATTGGAGACTGTGAAGCTCCAGAAAGAAAATTCTAGCAGAGACCGTGTCTACCTTTACTTTGCTGAAGGTGTAAAATGGTAATGAAAATTTATATTCTATTTTTTGTCTGACTTCCCTTTTGAGTTCCCTATAGACCCAAGATAAGTTGGTAAAGGGCTTTCTCTGTTCCAGTGAATAGCTTGGGAAAATGGGGAAGAGGAGGGAGAGGGTTAAATTGATACAAGGAAATGTTGTTTAGAGTTACTCTCCTTTTAAAATCTGTGGTTATCTGCCTGTGAAAACTTTTGCGGTCAGGTGCAGCCCGATAAAAATCAGCCACAAAGGGAATTTATCATTTATTTTAGCTTGGCTGAATGATGATTTCTTAGTATCACAGTTACTTTTTTTATAATGCATCTCTTCACTGTGAGAAGCAGATATTCTCCCTCTGGTATAAAACTGATAGGCAATAAATCTATTTAATATCTTGTAGTTCTGTGGGACTCTAGCTGAGAATTTCACCAATACAAATGATGCTCCAGATCACATTCTATGTTTGCTCATACTCGCTGGAACATCAAATTTCAGTGGCAACCATCTTCTATTATACACATCATTGGATGAAAGCAGAAACGGAAAATACGATTCAGTGCAAATATAGTGGATCTTTTGCACAGCATTATCTCCCTACTTATCCAATATTTTATCGTTCCCCTCTCACTATGAATACCAGTTACCATCCACTAGAGTAAGATATTTCTTTCTCGCATTATTTTAATTTCAGCTGTGTCGTGTCTGCATTTGCAAATGTGCATTAATACACAAATGTCGGCACTTTCTTTTTTTCCCCTCTGGAAAACACTTTTTTCCTTTAATGTAAAATTGTTTTTCAATCTGTTTTTGCAAGTGGGTTAGAGATCTCTAATACTATACATCTTTGAATTAATGGCTTGTTATGTAAATGCAGCTTGAAGGTACAGGGCTGGAGGCCTCTCCAGTAAGAAAAAGAGAAAAAGTCAGTCTTCTAAATTATTCTAGGAGGTTAGGGAGAAATTCAGATTCACAGAATTTATTTGACTACAGTTTTCTTTCCATTTAGAATTAGCAGTAGGGAAGCAAGGGTCTCTCCTGCACTCTAAGTGTCTTTGACATCAACAAAACTGATGAAAATACTCGTACCCTGTTACCCTTAATGCTGCAATGTAAAATCAGGTTGGCGAAAGATTGTGCAGTAGTAGAGTAGCATTTTGGAGATCTGGATTCTTTCTTTTTCTTTTTTTTTTTTCTCAGCCATTGATGTAATTTGTGACTTTGGGTAAGCCGTTTCTTAGCTTAGGTTTCTGCTTGTATTGGATGTATGTGGCAAGGTTTTGGAAGTGGCAGCATAGGGTGGTGTGGGCTGCAGGCGTAGCTTCTGTGAGAAGACACCATGTCAGTCAGAGCCAGTTCCAGCTGGCTCCAAAACGGACCCACTGCTGGCCAAAACTGAACCCATGAGCATTGTTGGTGTCACTTCTGTGATAACATTTAAGAAGCAGTAAAAAACACAACAACTGTGAGAGAAGAGTGAGAAAATATGAGAGAAACACAGCCCTGCAGACAGCGAGGTCAGTGAAGGAGGGGAAGGAGGTGCCCCAGGCACTGTAGCAGAGATTTCCTTGCATCCCTTGGAGAACACTATGATGAAGCAGGTTCTCCTATAGCCCATGGTGGACCATGGTGGAGCAGATATCCACATTGCAGCCTGTGGAGGACCCCATGCCGGAGCAAGTGGATGTACCCTGAAAGCAGCTGTGACCCTGTGGAGAGCCCATACTGGGGCAGTCTCCTGTCAGGAACTGTGGCCTGTAGAGAGGAGCCCATGCAGGATCAGGTTTTCTGGCAGGATCTGTGACCCTGTGGAGGACCCACACTGGAGCAGTTAATTCCTGAAGGACTGCACCTTGTGGAAAGGATGCATAGCATCACAGAATCATAGAATGGTTTAGGTTGGAAAGGACCTTGAAGATCATCAAGTTCCACCCTCCCTGCCATGGGCAGGGACACCTCCCACTAGACCAGGTTGCCCAAGGCCACGTCCAGCCTGGCCTTGAACACCTCCAGGGATGGGGCCTCAACAACCTCTCTGGGCAATCCAGCCCAGGATATCACCACCCTTAAAGTGAAAAACTTCTTCCTAATGTTTAATCTAAACCTGCCCTCTTCCAGTTT
>NW_009661374.1:1368758-1414025 GCF_000708025.1 Charadrius vociferus | reverse complement strand
GAAGAGCGTGATGAAGAGAGAGCAGCAGGGACAAAGAGTTATGGACTGATTGCAACACCTATTCCTCATTGCTCCTGCACTGCATGGGTGGTTTTAGGGTTGTTTTTTTTTTTTTCTCACTATCCTAGTTCATTACTAATTGGTAATAAATTAAATTACTTTCCCTAAGCTGACTTTGTTTTGCCTGTGATAGAGCAGCTTGGTGGGCACTTGGCAGCTGGCCAAGGTTAACCCACCCTGCTGCTTTAGCAATTTTTCAAAGAAAAACTCCAAGTGTTTTGTGTGTGTCCAGACAAGTAGCATGGCAACATTTTTATGCCTTAGCCTGAACAGAAATGTCCATATAAATTTTCTGCTATTTAATTTCTCTGGAAGACCTAATCAGGGAAATATGGCTAGGGAAGCCCTCAAGTCACCTACATGAAAGACTTCTTCACAATACAATCAGCCAGTTATAATCAAAGCATCAACCAGGAGAGGCAGTGTTGCAATTGTTTCCTTTTGCATGACTGCTCAATGGTGTCACCAATTGCCCATGGGTGGGAGAACTAATATTGCTGCATATCTCAAGGTTTCAAACCTCTCCAACTTTGGGAGAAGAGAGTGGCATCTTCAAGGGGACGTGAGGAATGTGTAACGGTGGAAGCTGGGCCACTCTGGTAAGCTCAATTGGGAGACTTTACCCTACATGATCACTTTAGGAGTCACCTAAACGGATGGGATAGTCAACAAGCAATGGGCAAGCATTTCTGTCTCTGAGTCCTGATATTGTTTGTGTGCGTGTCTGAAGACAAGGAAGAATAAGAGGCCTCAGTGGTGAGGGACTTGGACTATGCACACAGTGCTAGCACAGAACCGCACAGGACCTAAGTGGAAAGTATGGAATATAGGGAAAAGTCATGAATGATGATTTTAAGATTGATTCTGGTCAGCAGGGATTTCCACATGTTTAGAACTGTAGAATAATTTAGGTTGAAAGCAATTTGTGGACTTGTACAAAACCCACTCAAATCAGAAGTAATTTCAATGTTGGGACAGGTTGCCCAGAGACTTGTCCAGTTGAGTTTTTCTTGTCTTCAAGAATGGAGGTTTCAGAGCCTCTCTGGGACTGACTTGTTTCAACAAGTACATAGTCTTTCCCACGTGGAACCAACTACAGATGAATTTTCCGTATTTTTCACTTTTCTCTCTTAGAATTATAGCTAAATAAATGAACATCGTAATACATTGCTAGAAACATCAGAAATGGTTTACTTGATGTTTATTTATGTAATTTTTTCTGAGACATATACTGAATTTTCTTAAATTAATTTTATTATTGCAGTGCTCAGTTTTGCACTCAGCATTTACTTGTAGCTGAAAAAGCTTGCGCTTGTGAATTACTTTAAAAAATAAAAGTAGAGAATAATTTCATACTGGAAGTCAAAATTTGGCAAGCTATAGTATTTTGAAGATTTCAATTCCCAAACCATCATGCACTTCCTTTCTGTTTTTTACATTACAGAAGAGCAAGTGCACTTTTTATATTAAAATAAACCCTCTCCATGTTCTTTAGGTACAGTGGTCTTACATGTTTTAAAACTTTGGCAGGCCAATGCAGCAACTTTGAATGGGTAGCCCCTCTATGGTCAGTTTCAGTGACTATTTAATGAGCTGTTATGTATGAATGGCAGAAGATTTTGTTATGTAAAGAAAATAAAAATTCTTAGTTCACATTCAAAGTCGGACTATCTGATGTTTCTTTTCATTTTCCTGAAATTTACCTTAAAAATTATAGGATTGCTATGATTTTTGATTCTTTTTTTGGGAAAAGAACACTATACTTGATTGGCCAGATATATCATCTCTGTCAGAGCCGTTGCAATCTCAGGTCAAGAACAGCACTTGAAGAAAAAAAAAAGAAGGCCAAGATTTAAGAACAATTCTGACTCCCCTACATATGGCAGTTTCAGCTGTTTCTTTACTTGTAGGGTTTTTGTTTTGTTTTGTTTTTTGGTTTTTTTTTTTTAATACATCTAAATGCTGCAGGGAACAATTATGATCATCCTGACTGAACTCCTGCATAACCCAAACTACACAATTTCACCCAGGGACTCTTGCACATAATGTAACAGCTTGTGATTGAATTACTAGAGCATGCTGAATTGCTGAAAGTCCTTACATGGAAACAACTTGTTTGTTCTTTAGAAGTTCACTGCTCTACCAGTGTTAGATCTGTGGTATCATAATGTTCTTTAGCAGCAGTTTGCTGTGATCTTGCCGTAAGATGATTACAACTCTAGGTGAGATGTAAGAAAGAAACTAGATGTTGATTTAAGCCCCAGCCAGTCATAGCTGAACCTGAGATTTTAAAAACTTCCAAAAACGCTTCTTGTGTGCTGTTACTTTCAAACAAAAATAGTTTATGTGGTCTAATAAAGCTCCAGTATCTTCTTTTGGAGAGGTGGGGGTGAAGAAGGCTCATCTGTGAGAATGCTCCGTTATGCAAGATGCTTGAAGGGCACTGCAGAATGCTCTCCTTTTTTGCAGACAAGAGGTATGCCTCAGGTGAGCACCTTACGGATTATTTTCTGCAGAGAGTGAAGACTATCTCTAGAGAGCACCCCATTAGGTATTCTCACAGAGTGAAGAGCAAGAGGAATATTTTGCCCAGAATGTATCTGTTTACTCAATCTTTTTTTTACCTTTTTTTTTCTCCTTAAGATAGGCCCATTTCCTGTAATTGCTTTTGAAGTAAACTACTGCCTAAATGGAAAAAAAAAAAAAGGCTATTATGATTCATTGGTACCGGCAATTTTTGCTCAACTCTTTCCACTACAAAAGTGTAACAGTAACAGGGCCATTTTATAACTGACTTGCAGGAATACTCTCTGTCCAGTTACCAAAGAACATCTGTGCCAAAACCCTGGAATATATAACATAAAATAAGGACTGGGCTAACACAGTGCTATTGTAAACCACAAAAAGATTCATATTGACTTTGGCAAGCAGTGTATCAGAATGGAAATTGCAGTGAGTTTAAAACTAAACTAACCAAACAGGCATATCAGCTCAGTTTGAGACTGGGCCATGTATCAAATCCTGTGAGGTGCTGAAACCTGGTAATGTACTGTATTCCTGAAAACGAAAAGACTAGGACTTCAGGAAAACTACATAGAAGAGAGTAATAGCATTTCTGTACTACATTTTCATTAACATAGTCTATGCGTGCCAGAGATTCTTTTGACTTTTCTTTGACTGTTTAAGCAGTGCTTATTTCTGCTGTCAAAATTAAACAGATATCCAAGCGCTTTGCTGCATTTTAGTTGAACTGTTTCGTGGAGGCTGTTAATTAATTCTTTCCCAGTGGTTTCATTAAGCCTCTATAGTTATTCTGTGAATTATTTTATTTAAGTGAGTTTGTTGGTAGCTCTTATCTACAAAACCAAGATACAAATAGGAATGTATTCTAAAAGACTGTTGGAAACTGTAGGCATGTATTTGAATGCATACTGAGAGAGCACTTTTGTATATGTAAACCAATATATGGAAGGGATGTGACAAATAAGCAACTATGTATATATGCTATTTGTTGAAAAACATTGATGATATCTCTCAGGAATGTATTTCAAGGATTTAATCTTTAGGACTAAATCTTTAGGATGTGATGCTTATTTCACCAAACTCAAATCACTGATGGTTCATGATCCAGACATCTTCCAGTGTCAATGAAGAGAGAGATATACTGGTCTAACAAAGGTTAGGGAACTAGAATAGACCACTACCTTTTAGGTGGCCAAAATTAGGCAAGACAGACTTTATCATTTCAGTGTAGGTAATCATTAAAATACTACCCATTTGTGTCTAATGCACTCCACGCTAGCTATAAAGTGTACTGGGGATAGCACTTCACAAGCTTTTCATTGTTCATAATTTCAAATATCAGTCTGTAAAGTGGATATGACGTTAGCTGGGATAAGATGCTTATTTTACTGACATATGGGACATGCAATTGTGGTTTTGAATAAGACTTTCTTACAGCTCTGATATCTATTTCACTGTCTAACTCATGTCACCTAGCACTCTTAACAGTTTTTTTGACATCAACTCCCAGTTTCTCAGAAGTTTAGAAATGGTATTTCCATTTAAAGCAGTATAACTGGAGAATAACACTGATGTATGCTGAATAGAAGGTATAAAAATACTGAATCTGGTTTTAATTGGAAATGAGCTAATTATTCTGGATTGGGGCCTGCTCATTTTGAAAGTACTGGTAATGGCTTGAAAAAGAGTTCTATGGAGAATAAATGTTATGAGTTTGTTTTTGTTTTTTTTTACCCCAGAGTTTTACTTTGTAGTTTGAGATCAGAATCTGCTCACTTTATCAATAAAATTCTTAGAAATCCATAAGCTGATAGTGCAATAAGCAAGGTCCAGTATGTAGAAATATGTTAAGAAACTGTAATTGCATTTGTACTATTGCTTCATTTTTTTTTTTTCACCTGACATGTCATTCTATAGCAGATTTTATAGAGCATGAGGTGAATTGATATAATTAGCTTGGTTTCTTGCCATCTTTCCCATAGGTCAAGCCAATTAAAAGACAACTGAGGGAGAGAGTACTCCAAACTGTAGCATATGGCACCATGGCATAAAACACACAGTAGATGGAAAACAAATTGGCTGGGATTTTAGCTTTGAAATTTAATTGAATATAAACTATGTTTGACTCTGAATCACCTTGAAATTTCCTTCTTTCTCTCGGCTTCTTATTTTCATCAAGAATCAGAGCACTATTCTGTTCTTGGGTCATGTAACGGCATCTTGTTTGCCTTTGGATCAGTTCCCTGCTGCAACTATTTTACTGCTTAACATTTTTAATTTGGTTGTAAGTAGAGTCAGTTGAAAGACAGAATTTCTGGTTTATGATGTATATGGCAATTCTAAAATCAGTTTTCCTGCAGAGAGTAAACCTTCCTCTCACCTCACTAACAAAGCAAATAAAATGTCTAGTTTTCAAATTTTCTTGTTGTGTGGAAAGTAGTAAGGTTAGCAATAAATTAAACCTCTTTTTTTTTTTTTTTTTTTCTTCAAGTCAAGTTTCACAGCACCATTCCCTATCCAATCTGAGTCTGAACTCAAAAGACGGGGAACCTGATTTCCCTAGAAGCGGACCTGAGGCAACCTGACAGAAATAGGTTTGCTGGGAAGTTTCTATCAATGCTTTATCACAAGGTGTGTGTGCAGGATATTTCTCAGTGCTGACAATCTGTCCTCCATGTCTGTAAGCTGCTAGCGGGTTCCTTGGAATGACTTTAGCATGTGCCAACCAGCACTTCACAGACAGTCCCTGGGCGAGGCTCGAAAGTTAGAATGACTTAGGAGAGATTCTCGTGATACAATTTGGATGTGGACACCTTCTTCTGGAGGCAAAGAGCTTGTTAACGAGAGGAAGGCTGTTGAACAGAGTATTTGGAAAAACACTCTGGTTTTATTTTTATTTTTTTTTCTATTTCAATTAGACCTTTTCAGGTAAGATCTGATTTTCTATGGATACAACTTCTTAGTACACCCCTCGTGTCAGCTGGGGCCTTAAGTATTTCGGTTGGATTACAAAAGGGGTAGCGCTGAAAACTGGGCTCAAAATCCAGGTACAGAGCATTCGGTTGCTTAGAAGAGGTAAAGTTCAGTCCTTATTGTTAGGGATTCTTTCCAATATAGATTTTTTGATTTCTTGTGATTTTTTTGCACAGTGTATTTCAGACAAGGTAAAATATTTTTTATTTTTCTGATAACTACTTGAAATCTAAAAGCACCTTAAGCATGGTTCTATAGCTGCTGAATCTGACTTTCCTTTGTTAAGCACCAGCATAACTCATCTTTCCATAGACAATGGAAATATGTGGAGTGGAAGTGCAGTTGTATGCAATCAGAGTAATGTAGCTGCTTTGTAAATATAGTCACCTCACACTTTTGGAGGACAGGCAAACAGGATCAAAATCCAGAATAAAACTCTTTTTCCTGGATTTGAGTAATGAATAAATTAATGTCTGTATATGCTATTCACTATGATCCTTGAACGTACATTGGGGTACTCTCTGATGAGCATGAGAGAGCAAAGCATGTCTGCTTAATTTTTAATCTCATCTACGGGTTAGTCCTTGTAAAATAATAATTATTATCAAATCAGATTCTCTGAAAGAATGAACTTGTCAAATTCACATACTTTATCTGCTGTGGCAATTGATGTCAGTATGAAAATGCCACGCCAGCAGTGCTTAAGCTAAGAGTTTGTCAGTTGCCCCATGATAAACTCTAGCATTTGAGGGATTTTTTTCATCCCAGTTCATCAAATCACACAGGTCTGACATTCAATACGCAGTCCTCAGGGTTTCAAATGTCCTTTTGCTCTTGATTTATGCTAGCAATAGAATACTTGAAAGAATGAAGGCTAAGTATGATCGCAGTGGCTAAGTGACTGATTAAATAGATTCCAGAAATTGGCTGTGGACAGCTACATTGAAGTAGACAGTTTGGATGAGTTAAGTGGGAAGTGAAAGAAAGCTTGAAATTTGTACTGGTGCAGGAGAACAGGGGAAAGAGAGGAGCAGCTGATTTCCCAAATTTCTTTGCTGTGAAGGCAAGGTGGATCTTCAACAACTTCAAGGTAAATCACACTTCCTAGTACTTATGGGTGTTCACTGACACACAGACCATTGATGGCAAGCAAAAATGTTTATGTCTGTGTTGCACATGCCTATGAATGAACAGCTGAATCCCACTCCCCACTTTGGACAACTGAGCAGGGAGTGAGCAGAGAAAGAAAAGTATTAATGTTGGCAAGGAAAGCAGAGATCTTTGCTGCAGGTGAAACAAGCAGTAATTCATAGAGATGGATCTGGAAGTCTCCTTTATTGTCACAACCACACAACAGATTATATTCAAGATCACATGGAAACTGGTCACAATCAAGTGCTTAGCAAGGGAAAATGTCTTTTTTCTGAATATGTTTTTCCACCCTATCTTAAATGTGCTAATTATTTCCATTCTCTCTCAGTCTTTCATTTTAAGTTGTAGTAATCACAAGATTTTGTGCAGGAAATTGCATAAGTCATTTTCTTACCTCTTTAGACATGGTTTTCTATGCTAAAAATTCCATTTATTTAACTTACAGCAGTATTGCTTCCCTGTATATAAAGCATTCTGGGAACGTTGTTCCCAGAAATATTCAATCAAATTTGTCATCCTAGTGTTTTACATATCTTTGTATCTAAAGAACTGTCTTTAAATCCTTCTAGATATTCCCAAGTAGAAAAATACATATATATATAAGAAATGACCATGGGTGAGCTTTTTTTTTTTTTTTTTTTTTTTTTTTTACTTTAAAATAAAAGCTCTTCCTTTACTCTCTATCTCATGCTGGAATTAATATTTTCTGCTGCCTTGTGTTGCCTTATAACAGTCAGGAAACTGTTTATTTGTTGCCACATGATGCAACTAAATGAGAAGGCAGAGGGTCTGTGAAGCAAATGTTTTCCAAGAATAGACACATTTCCAATGTGTCTATTCTCCCAAAAATCAGGGGAGAGAAGGTATGGAGTATTATCATCACCTTTCCAAACTCCCCCCCTCTCCCTCCCTACTCCAGATTCTCTCAAGATTAATTTGAAATTTTATAAAATTCCAGTTCTCTGGAAAGGGATGTCATCTTTTCATTTAAAATAAAGAGCTGTGCTTCAAAATGTTTCCCCCTGATCTCTTAGAACTACCACAAACGCTTGTACAGCATACACTAGAGGGCAATAATGAGCTATAAATATTTTCCAGCTTACCCCTGGCATTTACATTACAGTGCCTCTCAACCAGTTTAGGTTCCTCCTGTCGCCTGACTATAGGCTGATCTCACAGTATAAAATATTTTGCACAATAGGACCAAATGCAATCACTTGCTTTTTCCACTGTTCTTAGGATTTGGTGTATTTCTAACATATAGGTGAAATTGGTGACTTTCATTACTCCAGAAGGTTACTCACTGATTAGTCTGAATAAACCCAATATTCAGGCTTTCCTACAGTGCTAATATACCCTTCTCTCACTCTACACTCAGTCTGCTCTTTTGCTCTTGCCAGCATTGGTAATATCAAACAAGAGTGAGCAAGTATGTGGGTTTACATATTTTGCTTTGGAATTCTTTTTAAACCCAATTTAAATCCTCTGCTTCAGAGATCAAGGGCCAGTATGTGCAAATGTTATACCTTGTTTCTGAATGTATGGTTATACCTTGTTTCTGGATGAATGAATGCAATACAAGTGACAGAAAAGGTGAAAAGACGAAAGTAAGAAAAATATTTCAGGAAAATATAAAAGGACAACGTTTAAGTTTTGTGCTTAAAATTGTGACACAGTTCCCTAAATAAAACATATTTGCCTTAGAATTTGTGAGAAAACTAAGCAGCACTTCCTGTGTTTTTAATTGCTCTGTGGCTTGAACTGAAGGACATTTTCAAAACTAAGTTGTTCACCTATCCCAGCTTTCTAAAAGTTTCGTACTACTATCAGGGGACTGCAAGTAGAAACAACCCCTTTATTCCTCTGACCTCTGCCTCTTGTCATATGGATTTTTTTCTGCTTAAGCTGGCTGCTGGAATTAAGGTTTGCTGACAGACTCAGGATGGAGGAAAAATTTTTTTCCCATCAGCTGCCAGTTCTTTATGCACAAGTGTAGAGATTTAGGGAACAAGTCATTATGACCTTATATATGTGTAGTACATTATTAAGTGCAAATGAGAAGCGATCTCCCTGAGAGGGGAATATACAGGTAATATTTAAGAAGTGCTTGAGCTGTATTTTTTCCCTAAGCTTTCCTTTGGCAATGGTAAATGTTTTTTTTACATAATCACTGGCATTGCACTTTAAAGGAGTTTTCAAAGTTATCTCCAAATAGCACTGAGGCACTGACCCCAAACACCAGACCAGTATGTCTGATCTGATAGTAGTTACCTTCACTATTTTCTGAAGTTAGGTTCCTACAAATGTCTGCCTGATTGTCCTTTATTTGGCTCTATTCATGGGACCACAGTTGTTAGTGTCAAGCCCTCAGGTTGTGAGCCTGTGACAAGACCAGGGCCCAAGATGGCATCGTCTCTTTTGCCTTTCATTTTTGTGGTGGAGGACAGGAGCTCTGAACTTGTTGCATAATTGACTTTTATATTTAATAGACTGCTTTCCATTACATCAGTCTGCCCCTTGGGCCCTGCTGAAGTCCTGATTGATTTCTAATAGCTTTTAATGTTAATACTGTAGCCTGCTGCTATTTTTCAGTGCATTTGATTGGTGTTTTTCTGTATTGGCTTCCTGACACATACCCAGATAGTGAAATAGTTTGAGTGTTTCTGATTGGGAAACACTGTAGGGAGGGAGAGAAACACCCAATATTGTTTTTTTTGTGGCTTTTAATTGGAAATGCCACCAGAAAGCATTCCCATAAAGCTGCCTAGCATAAGTCAGCAGTCCTGGGGACTAGGGACTAAGCCCTAGGATCTCGTTAGTGGGCTCAGAGGACACAGTGGTTATGATTGTGTCCAGAAAAGTCTGCTTTTGCTGTTGCTACTTTTCACTAATTTATGAAATCTTTGAAAACTGCCTGCAGACCACATAAACTTCAAATAAAGCTGTACGTGAGACTGAAAAAGTATCCTGCCTGCCCCTGAAACACCTGCCCACCTGGCCATGCAGAGGAGGCCTGGTGACCACATGGTCAATGGCAGTTCACCTGCTGGTACCTGGGTGTTCTACCCCTTCCTGGCCACCTCCCACCCCGTAAAAAAGTATTAATATCGCATCTGGGAACTTAAAAATGGTGCAGGGCTGATGTATTTCTCCATTACAGGGGAAGCTTGCTAGTGCTGAGTGTCCCAGTTAGAAGACAGGAGCAAACCAAGCGGCTGGGCTCAGACTTGGCCTGAGTGCTGCTGGCTGACAAATCTCTCCCTCCACACCCTGACGCAAGTCCAAAATGATCTGTGGACTTTGGGCTGATAAACTAGCTCTTCACATGGACCAGTGCCTTCCTGGCACTGGCAGGAGTGAGGAGCAGATGTCCATGAAGCAGCTGGCAAAGCTACCTCGAGCTGCTCCTGGCCAGACTCATGCCAGGCTGCCCCATGGCGGCGTTCGTGGTGGATGTTCTGTGCTCCAGTGGGGGTCACCCAGCTGCAGCCTCCCGCTTGTACCAGCTCTGTCCTGGCTCCTGTTCCAGGTCTGGCCTCCCTGCTGGGGCCAGGTCCGCCTGCTCTCCCTGGGTAACTCTCAGCTGCCAGCTGGAGATGATGCTGAGCGAGGTGGGGGTCAGGCACAGCTTCCTTGGCAGGTTGAGCAGCCCGGCAGCTCTCCCCTCAGACAGCTGCAATTACCGGTTGTCTCCGCCCCAATTAGAAAATAAAACAGCTTTCCTCAGTCTGGGCTTCATCCCACAGTTCCCACATGTATCTTCCCTTAGCAACTGGTTTTCCTTCTGCTGATGGCACGGTCTCCAGCGAAATCTGTCTCCTCTCATTACTACTGAGGAAAACTCTGAAAACCTCAGTGACTCACGCCTAGCTCAGTGGATAGATTTGCTGCTTTGTGTTTTCAAAACACAGTAAAATAATAATTATGCCTTGCTGCTCTCTTTGTGTTTCTTAAATAATACTGCCCTCATTTAGGGAAAAATGGCATCTGTTAAATCCAAACCACATAGCGAGTCGGTGTCAGAGCCAACGTTACAGCTTGGGAGTTCTTGGCTTTTGGCCTTATGCTCAGTCCATCAGGCCATTTAACCTCCTTAGGAATCAGAAAACTACTACTTAAGAAATACATATAACAAGATTCGTTGAGCTTTTCAGGAGGGGAAACAGCAAAAGTCTCTGAGAAACAACGCAATCTCTTCTGTAGCTGTGAAAATAAAACATCCAGCGAGTTACCCATCTGCATAGGGTTGGATTCACTATGGAGTTGGTAAGTGGTGATATTGCCAGTTAGTATAGTTTCAAGCAAACTGTTCATTAAGTTTTTGGCTGCATTTTCTCTGTATTCCTGTGCTTGTTTTTACATATTCTTATAAAAAGTTGTGCCATGGTTTTATGCAGCCATATGCAAAATACCACTGCATGACCTTGGGCCAGCTGACAGGTGCCATATTTATGACAACGCAACATTTTTAACGGATATCAGATACTACAGTGAGCGAATCCTCCAAATATCACAGTTTGCCACTCTTCAAAACAAGCAATAAAACGCATGCTAGCATTTTGTACACAATAATGCAGCAGGTTGGATTGTGTTGCTTACTGAAGTGTCCTGGGATTGTGATAACAAACAAAAAAACAACCCTAAAGCCTCATTTTAGTGCAACCTTATGCATGAGATTTTAAGCCCACTACAGTCAGTAAACATGATTTTGAATCTTCGATGATGCACATAGGTCAGCCTCCTTTTGAAACTAAGGACTAAAAGGAGAGTCATATGGAAGCAGCAGATTACATAGATCATGAGCTATTTTTCACTTTAAACAATTGTTTAATTTCACTGGTAGTAGGTTGTTCTGATAGAGAAGAATAATCCGAACTAATGTACGGTAGCAAAAGAACTAAAATGCTTAATACAAGCAGCTTGTAAAGTATTCAAGCATAAGCTGAACAGTACTTCTAAGCTCACAAATTTATTGTCAGCAGCACGGTCTTCGTTACGATGACAAATTAGCCTTTAAAAATCACACAGGCAAAAGCATATCCCTGGAACCTGGACAAAGGTCAATCAGGTCTTAGTGGGAATCCTACCATGCTCCTGAACGCACGGGATCATTTTCTCAGCAATTGTACTGTAGAATTGGCTGTTTGAAAGGATTAACTGATGGGTGTGTGTGACTGTAGGTGTGTGCATTGTGTGTGATAGAAGACTTGAGTGTTGCAAACTGGGCATGGATTAAACTTCAGAAGCATTCGATTTAATGCTTTTATTTCTTGGAGATTGTGTCCTTAATCTTTGCAACAGTGGCCAGCTGCGGTTCTGCAGAAAGACACATTTTAGAGGCACAGGAGAGAACTAAAACAATGCAAGTGCCTTTTTTTCCCCTCTCTTCTCTGAAGACAGGTTTGTGTCCTAGGAGGGTTTGAAAGCCAAGCTTTAAGAGCACAGATGTACAATATCTTTTGTGGAATGCGTACATGATCTTCCTATGTATCACTGAGCATGAAAGGAATGTTTCACTCTCATCCATGCATCACTTGTCACCACTTTAATACAAATTGCAAACATTTTTGAAGGCAAATGCGTGCCCAGAAGGATTTCCCATCCTTCAGAGTTCAGGGTGTCTATTGTAAATTGACCCAAGTCCGTTCTTTCAATGGACAGGATTTTTCTTTTTCTATTTCAGGAAATGTAGATGCTATTCATCATCACACAGCATGCTAGTAACTCAGTGAACAAAGGTTTTTACAAAAATCTGAATAATTAAATCTCCTTATTTGAGCATCTGTCTACTTTTAACTTGTACACGTTCACATAACTGGCTAAAATGCTTTAGGTTACAACATAGGATACAGATACGGTCTTAAGCATGACTTTGTGGATAAAATTTCATTACTGGATGTTGGGAAGAGTTTTTTATTATTATTGTCATATATCAAATGCAATCACGCATATATTTATATAGAAATACCTATCCACATGTGTTTGTATTTTTAACCATCCAGAATCGTTACTAAAGGTCGAGACCCAGACTCTACTGAATGCCTGGTTGCTGTATGGCTTGTTATAGTTCATGGATCGATTCCTGGTCTAAGTCCTGCCACACATTAGAATAGTTCTGGTGCTATAAAGAGATACGTGGTTCAGCTAAAGACTGTTATATTATGGTGTAATATCCCTCTTTCTGTATTGTGTTTTGATTGGGGGCTAAGTGGTATCATCAAGGAAGGCTAGAAGCAATGGGGTGAAGCAGATACAGCCACTTCAGAGGGGTAAAGAGTCTCCAGTTCAATGGACATTGCCCCTGTATGTCTGTACCTTCCAAAGTACGTTTACTTGAACACTGTAAATATAGCAAAGTCATCCCCTGCTGATATGCCATGGTTGGGGGTCCACCAGTATCGTCTCTCTGCTACCAGTAGAGCCTCTGTCTTGTTCCTCTAAAATTCTCGATTTCTCTCTTGGGTGTCTACAGTAATGGAGCTGCACAGATGGTGATGTTTGGACACAATATTTCAAATTGCATCTATTTCTTCAGAACACAGTCTTGTCATCGCTTCCCATGAAACATCTTGTTTTGATTTATTGGTTCCAGCAACTATAATTGGTGTCTGGGTGTGTGAACACTAAATGAGATTCTCATTCAATGCTCCACAAGAGGGAAGGAGGCTCTTTCAATCCTTGTGTTGCCACACTTTGAGTGAGGACAGATAGTAATGACAGCAAATAACCTTAACCTCTTTGTCAAACCTGTATCAATGGCTGCCTGAGGAGGACAGAATCACAGAATCATAGAATATGCTGAGTTGGAAGGGACACACAGGGATCATTGAGTCCAACTCCTGACTCCACACAGGGCAACCTAAAAGTTAAACCATATATCTTGAACACTGACAGGCTTGGGTCCATGACCACTCCCCTAGGGAACTTGTTCCAGTGCTTGACCACCCTCTCAGTGAAGAACCTTCTCTTAATATCCAATCTGAACTTCCCCTGACACCACTTTAAGCCATCCCCTCATGTCCTATCACCAGACACCAGAGAGAAGAGATCAGCACCTACTGCTCTGCTTTGCCTCATGAAGAAGTTGTAGGCAGCAATGAGGTCATCCTGCAGTCTATTCTTCTCTAAGCTGAACAAACCTAGTATCCTCAGTTGCTTCTCGTAAGTCATGCCCTCTAGTCCTTTCACCATCTTTCTTGCCCTCCTTTGGACACATTCTAATATTTTTATATCTTTCTTATATTGTAGAGCCCAAAACTGTACACAGTACTCGATGTGAGGCTGCACCAGTGCTGAGTATAATAGGACAATCTCTTTTTTTGACTGGTTAGCTATATTCTGCTTAATACACCTCAGGATAGGGTTGGCCCTTTTGGCTGCTGGGGTGCATTGTTGACTCATATTGAGCTTACCATCAACCAAAAACCCCAGATCCCTTTCTGTAAGGCTACACTCCAGCCTTTTGTCCCCCAGACTGCATATACATCCAGGATTACACTGTCCCAGGTGCAGACTCTGGCATTTGTTCTTGTTAAATTTCATACAGTCAGTGACCTCTATCAAAATGTCTCTGTAAGACCTTTCCACCCTTGAGGGAATCAGCGACTCCTCTTAATTTAGTATCATAGGCAAACCTACTTAGTGTACACTCAACTCCTGTGTCCAGGTCATTGATGAAAACATTGAAGAAAACTGGCCCTAAAATTGAGCACTGGGGGATACCACTAGTGACTGACCGCCAGCCAGATGTTACCCCATTTACTACAACACTGCTGCTAGGGAGACACAGCAAAAGACATTAGATTGCCATTTGGCCAGGGTATCTACTCTTACTCTGCCGGGATTTTCTGAAGGTCCATGCCACAGGATACTGGGAAAATTTTTGTACTGAGCACCTGAAATATAAATTGTACATCAATCTAGACACAGATCTGTAATTCCTGGGGTGTCTGGATCAAAATGGAAAAGTAACAACTCTGGGTGGCAGAGAAGAAAAGGTACCAACTTTGGGTGGGGAAAAGGGTCCTCTGAGTCCAGACTTCAGCGCAATTGTCTTGCCTAAAGTTGCTCTGCCAAGGAAAAAGACTGAACGTGAACAATACTAGACAGAGTGTTTGAACTGTTCTCATCCTGACTGTTACCAATGTCTTTTTTATTAAATATTCACATTTGTACATGCACATCTCCAGATCCCCCAGTTGAGTGTTCTGTGAGACAGCACTGTTATTCAGATTAAAGAAAGGTCATGAGGGGAAAACTCCACAGGTCAATGTTTTTGTTCTCTTTTTCTTTTGTTTTCTTTATGTATTTTGGAGGGCAGTAGGATTTCACTTACAATATTTCTAAGTTTAATAGTCTCTCTGTAGACTCTATGTATCTGATATCTGCATAGCTCATTGGAAAAAAAAGCCTTATCTCTTCAATAGTAAACTGGTACATGGCCCTGTAGTGCTCAAATCATACAGAAGAAGGAATGGAATGGTTAAATACTTCCAGAAGGAGTAGTAATATTTATACTCCAGGAAGGTTTTCCTGATCTGTTTTACTCTAATACTGATGAGATTGTTCGCTGAAAAGAGGTCAGCATTGTCAGGTCCTCTCTTTGCATATTTCATTTACAACGTATACATGAAATTTAGGTTCTGCAGTGTGCAAAGCTTAGTTTGCACAGGGGACTGTCTGTTTGAAAAGCACATGAGGAATGTGTACTTGGGGCGTCATGAGCAATTTGTCTACAGAAGTATAATTTTTTTTAAGTCTCAAATTTTGCAGTTGTGTAATACATTGACAGAAATACTAGAACTTTCTGTGAACTTAAAATATAATTTACATTGGGTAGGCAGTTGTGATTGATCTTAGAATCATAGAATGGTGTAGGTGGGAAAGGACCTTAAAGGTCATCTAGTTCCAACCCCCCTGCCGTGGTAGTTTTATCTCATTAATGAACATTGTGAGACATAACACAAAGATCTTTCCTTCACTTTCATGTTAGGCTATCTTGCTTTTCTCTCAATGTATTCACCCTTTAGAAATGTTTAAGTATTTTTAAGAGGTAACTGCAAAAAATATTTTAATAAACAGCTTCTGACTCAGTAACTAATGGTTTCAACTTCAATTCCTTTGTGGCTTGAAAACAAGTGTTTATTTAGAAAATGCCTTTAGCAAGGATATATTTTGGGATTTATTACATGTCACAGATTAAATTATTTCTTGTTTATTCCCTTCACTTAAAATGCATAATTAATATTTCACAGTATGTTTAGATTAGTAGTTACATTCGGTTCTTTACTTAATTTTAAAAGTCATTTAAAGTGATCTTAGTGAGACTTAGCCTTAGTACTCTCAGAGCACAACCCATAAATCAGGTTAAATGTTTGAGTCAGGGAGCTGTAAAGCTGCTTTTAAATCTGGAACACTGGCAAAAATTACATTTTATCTAGGGCTACAGAAGCTTGTCACCCACTGATAATTAATGATACAAATTCCACAGCTTTAAACAACCACAAATCAGGAATTTTTAAAGGGATCTCCATATTAATTGCTGGGAAGTTAAGATCTGCAAGTTTTAATTTAATTTTTCTAGAAAGAATAGTATTGTTGGTATTCACTTTATGTTTTTCTAATCAGAAATGGTTTTGCAATAGGGCTCACATATGTCTATCTAAATTACATTTATCTATCTAAAGCAATAAAATTTGCATTTGGAAAGGTCATCATAAGTACCGAACCAAAGTAGGGTAGTAACTGTAGGAACATAGGATAATTTAGGTGGGAGGGGACCTCAGGAGATAATCCAGTCTAGCCTTCTGCTCAAAGCATGGTCATCTGTTAATTCAGATCAGGTTTCTCAGGATTTTATCCAGTCAGGCCTGAACATGTCCCAGAAGGCACTAATTTGTAATGTGTATACACAAAGCTGCAGACTCGACGTTCCTTAAAGAGTTAGGCCCAATGAGAGGTTCTCCCTCTTTCACTATCTTTTTTCTCTCTCACATTACTGGTTGCTTTTTTCCCTTCTTCTTTCTCATGTCTTGCTCACCTCACCTTCCTCTTCTATACTTCAGTCCATTTTTTAAAAACAGCTCTAAAAAAAAAAGTAAAAAGATTGTTGGAGTGTGATCCAAGCCATTGTTGTTCTAATCACAGACTCACTGAAAAGTGAAGAGAGGGGGCATCAAGAAGCCATTAAGTCCACCATGAGCTTTCCATCAGATGTTGATGCCCTAAAGCAGAATCTGACAGACCTAAACCCACCCTAACTGGTCTCTGTCAAAACTCTAACAATGGGGATTACAAACCTCCTCAGGCAACAACCTGTTCCAGGGCTTGTTGAGCCCTATATTCACAAAGTTTTCATTTATGTTCCACCTAGACCCCTTTAAGCTCATTCTTTATTGTCCTGTTTGCAGTGGGCATGGAAAGCCTTACTTTTTGCTCAGATGAAGGTTTTCTGAATAATTTCTGAATGATTTCTGACTGTTACCATGCCCAACATAATATTTCAACATGTCCTAATGCTTTCAATATGTCCTCAAAGATTATGTTTTTTATACCTATGATAATTTTCATTGCTTGCAGAACAAATTCTTGTGTTGGTTGACATTATTTTTGAAGTCTGATGTCCACAACTGGACACAGTACTCAGCTGGAGCCATAAAAATGCACTTAGTACAGCAGAATATTTTTTCTAAATGATGATTCTATTTGCATCTTGGTTTGGCATTTACCTTTTTCACTACAGCATGACACTTTTGATTCATGCTCAGCATGTGATCTTTTTATTATAAGCCTTAGACAGTTTTCTGAAGAGCTGCTGTTGCTTTTTTTCAGTCATTCTCAACACAACATTTGTGTCGTTGATTATTTCTTCCTAACAGTAAAATTTAGCACTTGTCTTTATTGGATCGTGTCTTCCATTTTTAGGCCACTTCTCCAATTTGTCAACATAATTTTGCATTCTAATACCATCCTCTAATGTGCTTGTTGGCTGAAGCAACTCCTTCTAGCCTGGGGTCCTTTTCCAAGCTTATAAAAGTGCTGCTTATTCTCAATCAGGTCATTAACAGAAATACTAATGGAGAGCATCTTATCCTCTTTGTACTAGTGTTCAAACAAAAGCAAGCAAAGAAAAACCCATCCCACCAAATCCTGCTCTTGTACAAAATGGATACTGAGATGACAAAGCACATGCTTTTCTGTATATGCGGTAGCCCTGAGTCATCTGATATCTGTGGTTATATTTATACTAGTAAACTAAGATGTCTAGGACCAGGACTTGATTATTGTGCAACCTCTATCTGTAAGATGTAATTGTTGTTTTTTATCCATGTCAACTAGTAGCATCAAAGATCATACGCAAACATAATTCAGGAATTAGCATGAGCCATGGACTGCTCCCAACAGGGAGCTTGGGATAAGCAATAGGTGCGGTGTAGCTACCTGTTTTGATGGGGAAATTTTTCCTGTGAGTTTTGCTAGTCATGCCATGCCACTTGCCCATGGGGTGCTTTTAGGGTCTGCTTTTAGAGCCCTGGTCTGCTTTTAGGCTTTACACTTTCTATCTGTTTTCAAAAAGGAAGGGTTTGGTTCCAGACCGCGCTAGAAATAGCTGATTGCAACAGGTTAAATACTGAAAATTTTGTTTCCTATCATGATGGAGTCATAAGAAAATGCAAAAGCAACTGGTGTGAGAGCATAATCTGACATAAAACTGTCAATAACCTTCCTGTGTAAGTGATAGAGAAGTATCCATTCACGTCAGATCAGTTACACAATTAAATGAAAACTATAGCTATGAAGTCACATGTTTTGAGGTATTTTTCCACCCTGTAGTACAACTGTCATTCTAGAAATGTCACATGTAACATCACCTGCTACATGAAGTTGGAAAGAAGAATTTCATATCTGATGTACATAACGTGCAGTCTTTGAAAAGGGTAATCACAGTGCCTGAGTGGGGATTGGCTTTTAAAGTAAGAGAACCTATATACTATTGGCTTTGGTGGCACTGTGTATGTAATCAGCTCATACTGGCTGAGCATCCTAAAGCTTTAAATCTTAAATGCAACACATTTTTCATGTTAATATTTTTTTCACTATTTATGCAAAATAATAAAAAAATGTTGCTGGTTCAATTTGTAAGGAACCACTGGTATGTTAAAAGAAAGTATTTTCTATGATGGCAATACCTTTACACCCAGAAAAAAATCATAAAGATAGGTATTTATCAGTTGGTTTTACCAGTGGTATTTTAATTTCTATGTCTCTGTTTCTTTTAAGATATTGAAAATTAGTATTTAGACATTATTGTTTAAGACAGCACTTGAGTCTCAAATGTGAAATTTGTAATCTCTGACTTGAAAATACCTCCTCACAATGTGAAAAATACTGTTACATCCTCACTCTTTCCACAGGAAAGCAGTAATTTTGTTTGGTCTTGTAAGGGCAGCATGTTGTGTGCAAAAGAATCTGCAAAGTGCACAGGTATTTCTTCAGGACCTTGACCAAAACTGAGCATTTATTATCTCAAGTGGCATGAAAGGAATCATTTTGGGTAGGGAAAACTTTTTTTGCTTGTAACACAATCAGTAGCACCACAGGATTTATAAAATAAGGAAGCCCTCATTCTCAAGATTTTGGTAAGATTTGGTTAGTATTATAGTGGTTTATCATATATCAAAGCTTTAAATTTTTTGGTACAGAAGTCTTGTTATTCCCTTGACAAACATATAGTGCTAACATAAAAGAACAGGGGCTAAGTGACTTCAAATAAATGTGAACTTGTCACAAACTTGTGACTTTGATCACATTTGGGTTGTGACGGATGCATCTATATTCCTTAAGGCACTCGTTCTAGAGAGGTTCCATGTCCAGAGGCTTGTACCCACACTGCTTAATGTGTGCAGACGCCCTGTGGAGCTGGTTACCTGTACTAACACTAGGTAAAACACTGCATTGTCTTGTTTCTCTCTGGCCCCATATCATACCCCCCCCATGTCCTGAAGACATAGCTAATTCTATGTTATTTTTCATCTGTAAATGCATCAAAAAACGTTAGGGCTACACTGCTCACAATAGTATTTTCTAGAATGAGACTAGAGATAAAACAAGTATACATGGGGAGTATTTGAGGATATGATGCCTCCAGGGGTAGAGCTGGAAGACCGTGTTAGGGCAGAGTTCAGAGGTCTGCATTTTGGGACGGCTCTCCAGAATCAACTGTTGTTTAAACCATGTTTTTTCTTGAAGAAAAGCAACCAAGCAACCGGTACACTGCAAAACAGAATTAGTAGGAAACTAACAATTCTTCAGAGTGGGCAATCTAAAGTCCAGCTCAATACAGCACCTCACGTACCATTTTGGTATAGAGGCACACCCAAGAAAGCCTCATTTCCAAAGCTACTGAGAAAATAATGATACACTCTAGATTTAGTTGGACCTCTGACTTGCTGTCCTTCTTGCTACTTATTAATTTTAAGCAAACAACCAAAAATTTAGTAGGATTCAGCCTGCTGGGTTTCATAGGTACACATTCTCAACCAGTAGTATTGCCCAGTCCTAACGCATAAGTCTGTACTGTAGATGTCAATATCATCTGCAGGAAGATGAATTCAAAAAGAGGGAACTTAGCTTGTTTCCCTGTCTTGAGTGGATCACGACAATTTTAAAAGTTTAACTTAAAGGAATACGTGCGTTTATTATTGTTATTCCAGCTTTCTTTTGAAAAGGAATGTATGGAGAAACACAAACTCACTCTATGCTCTGAGGAAACAGGACTAAAGCTAGAACAGAGCATAGCTCAGATCTATTTGGAAACACCCATGTAAATTTTCCCTCAGGCAACTCTCTGCTCTGATGTTCTTTGTGGCTTCTCTTTCTGTCTGTCTGTCTGTCTTTGCATCATCTATATAACCTAAATATGAGGTTTGAGGTTTTAGGTCATGGTTTTCATTACCCTGCCGTCTGTGTTTGCTAACCACTAAGAGAGATCTCTTTTGTCCTTCTCTGTCGTGGTTCTGTTGTGGGTTAACCTTGGTAGGCAGCTCAGCTCCACAAAGACACTGGCTCGCTCTGTTCTCCAGCATGATGGGGAAGGGAACCAAAGAGTAAAAGTGAGAAAACTTGTGGGTCGAGACAAAGGCAGTTTAATAGGAAAAGCAAAAGCTGCATGCACAAGCAAAGCAAAACAAGGAATTCATTCACTGCTTCCCACTGGCAGGCAGGTGTTCAGCCATCTCTGGGAAAGCAGGGCTTCATCACAGCTAATGGTTACTTGGGAAGACAAATGCTCTAACTCCAAACATCCCTCCCTTCTTCCTTCTTCTCCCAGCTTTTATTGCTGAGCATGATGTCATATGGCACAGAATATCCTTTTGGTCAGCTGAGGTCAGCTGTCCCAACTGTGTCCCCTTCCAGCTCCTTCCGCACCCCCAGCCTACTCGCTGGTGGGGTGGTGTGAGAAGCAGAGAAGGCCTTGACACTGTGCATGCACTGCTCAGCAACAACTAAAACACCCCTGTGTTGCCAACACCATTTTCATCACAAATCCAAAACATAGAGCCATACAAAACACTATGAAGAAATTTAATTCTAAACCGTCCAAACCTAGTACAGGTTGGTATGGTTAGTTCCCCTGTGGTAGAACAGTTTTCTGATGTCAGACCATAAGAATGTCTTTTCTTTACCTTTTTCTTATGTGGACCATGCAAAGACATAAATAAAATATTTGTCTTCTGATTTGGTGAAGTTCCAGATGAATCTCATCTAGATTAAACTGTACCTGAATCAAAGTCTCTGATATTTTTCATTGTAAGTTTTTTTTGGGTTTGTGTGGTGGTTTTTTCTTTTTTTTTTTCTTTTTTTTCAATGTGTGTGTGTGTGTTTGGTTTTGTTGTGTTTTTTGCTTTTTTTTGTAAGGTAGGATTTGTTGAACTTTTAAGTTCCAGGACATGAAAGCAAGTACACTTAGAACCTGTGAGTAATTCGTTTTATACATATTTATATCATGTCATAAAACTCACAAAGACAGATTTAATCATTATTTTTGGACTTCATTCATTGACTGTTTAAGCATAAAACCCACATAATTGTAAATATGCATTGTAGGATACATTGATTTAGATACACTGGAAAATGTAGTATATACAAAATTTTCCTACCTTTCAATTTTCAATTCTTACTCATAATTAACCTAAACTGAGCATGCATTATGATCAATAACAACTTTTCTCCAACACTCCCAGTTTGCCATGATCATTTGAAATGATCCTTTCTGTGATTATCAGGTTTACTTTCCATTGATATCAGGTTGTTTCTTCCTATTAAATGTTAATGCACAGAGAAGATTTGTGAAGCTATCATAAACTGGTAACAAGTACAGACGCTGTTATTGTTTCTCATTAGCCTGCTAATAACTCTACTTTGTCAAGTAGAAACTAGGCTTTGCTACTAATAGAAACTAGTAGAAACTAGGCTTAAGCGATACATAGTTTTTTCTATAGACTCTTCCTACTGGCATGAGTTTCAGTTTAAATCCCCAAGAAAACATGTTTCATTGCTCTTAAAATTCCTGAAAAGAATTAGTTTTTTAAAAATTTCCTAAATTGCTCAGGATGATACTCTATTGTGAGCAAATAATTCATAGTTCAAAAGTATTATCTTCTAATTTGACTTTAAAAGATGCATTAAGTGCAAGGCATTTGTTTGCCAAAGTGAGTTTTGTCTGCGGAAGTGCAAGAAACCCATTAACTACGTACCCTTGAGAACATTCCACTCCAGACTGAGATCTACAGAGCAATTCTGGCTTTGCAGATTCTGGCTTACGTAGGTTCTGATAATGAGTCCTTTCATAATTTTTAAACCAGCCCCTGCCTTGCCAATCATATATTCAGAAATAAACTCACTTATATCAACAAAGGCCAAATGGAACTAGACTCTGTCAGAGTAATGCCAACACTCTCCACAGTTATTACAAATAATACTCCTCAAAACAGCACCATTAAAATCTATAGGTCCCACACATGTTCAGCCCAGTCTGTGGTGTACTTCATTTGATGGACCAAACGCCCTTGTGAACGCGACGTGGGTGCAATTAAATGAGTGCTGTGTGCTGGAATGAGCTAGCTCAGGCAATTTGTAAAGGGTAGAACCAGCCACTTAACAATAGGAGAACATTTTTCACTTGGTTTCTGACTGCTCAGTCCTGATCCTCTGAGGAGTCCTATAGAGTACCTTCAAAAGATGAACCTGCAGACTGAAATTCATAACTCTACTTGCTACTAAAAATAAATGGCTCAATAAAGACATTGGTTTAATGGCTCATACATTTTTCCAGCTAACCTGTTCCTCTAATACTGATGCTAAAACCCCTTTTCTGTCTCTACTCCACATGAGCTAACCGCTTCTCACCTTTCTGTTTTTGCTTACTGAATGCTAACTAACGCTTTCTCTCAAGTCATCGAATTGAGTAATGTAATATCATTTTACTTAGGGCAGTTGTATCTGTCTTCAAGTTTCCCTGGTTTTGTCACTTTTCAGATCTGATGAACGCAAAGGTGCTCCTGAGTCCAAAAGCTTGCCTTTCTTTTTCCCTCTGTGTTCATTGCCCCAGTAGAAGATATTTAGTCTTCTCACAAATCCTTGCATGCTAAAGAGTGAGCATTTGTTAAAGAAACGGGCATGTACCAGCCGGAATTAACTGAGGGGCCCTATTATCACAGGGCTCAGACTGATTGTTTGGATATAGCTTCTTTGAAAAACAAACAAACAAACAAACAAAAAAAAAGGTTCATTCTTGAAAGTCGGATTATTTTGCTGTGATTTCTTGCTTACTTGACCTAATCAGAATGCCTAGTGGCAAACACTGTCTGCTGAAGCAGTAAGTTAAACAGCTGAAACCTTCACTGTCTGACAGTATTGTATCCTCAGTAGGGGCTTCTAGTTTCACAGGCCTGGAGGGTGAGTTCCAGCACTTGAAAAACAGTTCAATACAGTCTCTTGAGGCAACAAGTTAATGACCAAAGATCTTAATGGTCTACAACAATTGATGAGTGTAAATTTGAGCTGTATGGGGCTTATCTGAAAGAAACGGATGAAAAGGTTCTATGTGAAGGTAGCTATACCAGAGATAACATCCATTAGGCATAGCGCTATGTTTGAACTTGAAGAGGAAAGCACGGCTGTAAAATCACAGACAATGTTCCTCAGGATGCAGCCAAGAATAAGGTATATTTATAGACTGCTTATGTAGCTTTAGATCAGACGAAGCTGAGATGCCTTTTTCAAATCCTTGCTGGAGGTGAGTTTGTCCCAGTGGAAATTCCAGATAAAAAATGTTAATAATTTTTGTGAGTTCCAGATGCAGTGTTCTTTCTGATATGGTACTGAAAGATGGTGATGAATCTATGAGTTATAACGCCTACAGATGCTAGCTGAAATGGACTTATTACATTACTGTCAATAGAGTAAAAAGACAGAGAATGTTAAAGTTGAGGGTATGTCTCTCTTGCTAAAACTGAAATAAACACTTAACCCAGGTTGTGGTAGCTAGTCTAACTCAGCAGGTCCAACTTTCTCTACTTATTCCCTTTGCAAATTATGTTTAGTCCCGTATTTAAATCTTCTGTTTTCAACTGTAGAGTGTAAAATAAGGCAGTCCTTTGTAATTTGTAATTCTCATTGGTTTAGCTGTACCAGCTCTTTACATGGCGATATTGTTTATCAGGGAAACCTATTGTTACAGTCTTTGAGATGTTAATATATAGAGAGCCTTTTTTTCCCTTTCTGTGAAAAAGAAAAAGTCACAGTAGACTGAATGCGTTACTGTTGCTGTTCTTGTTGGAGTCTTTTTTTTCTTAAAGACACCAATAGAAGGGTACGCAAAAGAGAGAAGGGGAAAAAAGTAAAGGCAGAAAATTATGCTTCTGTCTTCCTGGTGTTGAATGATACTTGCAACCTTCCTGCTGCAGATTTACAATTTCACATCCTATTCTTTGCCATGCTGGCAAGATCAAACCCAGCATGGGCCTGTTAAAGATGTTGTTTTCAGCTGCGTCTCTCATCACAATCTCACAGCAGTGCTGGAAAATACACTGTTTTGGATGTCTAAACCAGATAATTGTTGAAAAAGGAGAAGTATCAAGGAGAGAATATGAGAAAAAGGAAAGAGTTTCATTGCACTTAGTTGGCACCTGTAGATAGGTAAAGTTATCTGGATAATTTTCTTTCTTTGGCTTTCTTTTTTTGTTTGGTTTTAATTATTTTTGTTAGTTCATCTCTAAGAATTAGAACAATAATAAGCTAATGCTGTCACAATGGATTTGAAGAGATAGCAGTCATAGTTGCCATGATAATAAAGCTTCTTTAGGGCCAGTTGTTCTCTGGTAGAAATATAAATGAAGTCCTCCAGCAAAGCGTTTCAAGGGAATATTCCCATTCTGTTTATTTTTCCCTAGGGTGATTTTGCTAGTTTTCTTTTTAAACAGGACTTTAAACAGCATTAAAGGGCGTTGGTAATCTCTGTGCTCATTTATTTGTTTTGGGTTTTTTTTTCAGATGTGATTGAAACATGGTTGTTGGTAAAAATAAGGAAACCTTCTTTTTGGACTAGTCCAACATTTCTGTCTATAATTGTCACTGTCTTTCATAAACAACTTCCATGACAGCTTAAACTGACCAGCTTTGCATATTTGTAAATAAAATTTGTTGAGCATGAGTAATCCCAATTAACTTTAATCCATTCTTTTTTCCCAGGTGAAACTATTTGCAAATTCAAATTCCTTCCCTGGTAACAGTAGCATCCAGCAGTGTACTGGAAACAGTTGCTCAGCATAGCTTCTGGAAAGGGAAAACCCACCACACTGACCTGTTGGAATTCTGTGAAGGAGTCCCTAAGCACAGGGCGGAAGGACATCCAGTAGGCATCGTATTTTTTTATTTTCCTGAAAATTATGAAGGATGGATAAAGTGAATAGAGAACTGTTATTTGTGAAATCCCTCAATGATGAATATGTTGGGAGTCAGGGATACTTTTTGAAACAATAAGAGATCAGTCTCATGTAAATAAAAGGAAAGTCATGTTAAATAAAAACACAGAATCAGATCAGGCTTGCTTATTTCTGTTATTTCCTAAAATGTAAGTAGTCCTGGGTCTGGTTTTGGTTTTTTTTCCTCTCCTGTCTGTAAAAAGAATTTGCAAGTCTAGGCAAGTCTACTTGGCAGCCAGTGTTCAATCATGCTTGTAATGATAGTTCTAATCATAATTCATGAGATATCATGTATTCAGGTATGATTCATACAACAAGGAAATATACTGAAAAGAAGCAAAAATAAGTTAAATGGAGTCTGGTATGCTAAAGGTTGAAGAAAAGGATAGACTTGAGGTCATTTCCCTTCTATTCACCATAGACTTATTAGAGGACACCCATGCAGCTTTGGGAGAAACCCCACCACAGAGGAAGAGAGGAACAGAAACAGCTGAAGCAGGGACCTTTGATGCTATAGAACAGATTATTCTATACTCTTACTGTTTGGCTACTTTTGAAGTAGCCAACCTTACTTCTTCCTCCTGGCCCTGGGTACTTTTTCAGGTATTAATAAGCAAGGAGCTAACTTAATGGCTGTGCTCATTGCTCTGTGTAATGTACTTCTTTCACCTGTCATGTGTTTTTTAGATTATCAACTATTTGAAGTCATAAGTGTGTACTCTGTTTAGTGTTCAGTAACATCTGCTGTCATTCCTGTCTGGCCTATGGGTAATAAGTATGGTGGATTATAAAAAATGCATATAAGGCTTCTTTGATAGTTCTAAAAATTATACAGTTTGAAATACTGCGATAGTTTGGTCACTGAACACCCGATACATAATGCAAATTCATGAGTTTACTAAATGCACATGGTCTTGAGGAAGATATGATCGGCTTCCCTCTCTGTCTGAGACAATAACTTCATGTACTGTGCTGGAGCTACTACTATTTCCCATTACCAGTACTGTAGCAAGGTAGAGATGGGAAGCTCAAAAGTGACACATACACTGGGATGGAAATACATTTTAATGCCTGCAGAATATTCCTTCTGTTCCTCATTCTGTACTGATGACAGGGGAAATTATGGTTTAGTTTTAGTCTTGCAGAGTCTCCCTTGTGCTATCTGCTTGGTCCATTGCCTTTCCTGCTGGAGGTCCTTTAGGCCTTTTAAACAGTGTTCGTACAAGCAGAGAGAGCAAATTTTAGGAGTCACTTGAGGAGGAGAGTATTCCAAACCTGGCAAAAAATTTGGCTTTTTAGTTAGTTTAGTTAGTACACTGCTTTGTGTACTAACTGTAAAGAAGATTTGTGTCTTCTCAACTTTGATACATTTTATAATTTTCTTTAGTGTCTTAAATAATATATCTCACTGACAGCCAATAGACTTCCTAAATCATTATATGCAATGACAATTCTTTTAGGATTTATTTTACTGTTTCTAAAAAGAGGATGGTCTTGTTAATTTTTCTTCAGAGTACTTGGCATTTCCCCTTTTTCTTCAATAAAATCTATATATTAATAATAATAGTCTTTAAAATGTTTAAGAGAGTCATGTGCACTAATGGACATATTTTTCTAAGTGACAAAAAAGGAAGATACTTCTATACAAAACTGTGGTTTGATTGGAGAATACAGTCCCCTTGTGATATCAGTATTTAGATTTCCAGAAATATCTCAAAGTCATTTAAAAATAGCACATTTGTACTTGCTTGTTATAAAATGGTATCTTCTAAATAACATGAAATTAGTCAGGGAAATATTTCCATAATATCTATAAAACCAGTGGATTGGATAATATTTTTCTTGACTATAATAAGATTATGAAAGTGAAATGTGAAACAACAAACTTATTTCAGAAAAACCTAGAAAGGTCAGGGATGTGCACAGTTATTGAGCTGTTAATTAGGAAAGATTTCAAAAGTAAAAAAAAAAAATCCAACCAATCTCCCTCTTCACTTTTCTAATTTACTTCACCAAAAATAGAAAAAACAGACAAACTTATTGCTGTTACAATTACACTAAATTCCACAGTAGAAATGGGAAGAATTAGTTTGGCTATGTATTAATAGACTCACCACAAAATATCTTTTCTGAAGGAAAAATAAAACCAGCTGCATGAGAGATTAGAAGCACAATGCATTCTTTCCAAATCTTCAAACACGAAAACTTATCTTGGGCATGTCAAAAAATTTTAGGTGATTTTCTTTTGCTGTCTCTATGTGTAACTGGCAAAACTTTTTCAGAGGGAAAACCTTTACAACACTTCACAACATCAAAATACTTTCCAAAATGTTGTTTTTAACTAACAGCTTTGGGGTACTCTATAAAGATCTGTTCAATACCTACTTTCTTGTATTTATATATAGACCAGTATCCATCATCTGGGTGAGATCTGTTAGACCATACACTAGTATCTGAAAAAGAAATGTAGAAACTTCCATATTTGAAGTCAGAGTAGATATATTTGTAGATATTTTGGTATTGTAAAGAAACCTTATGAGTAAAATGATTTAATTAAAAAAAAAAAAAAAGTAGAGATGGCATGTTTGATTGGAGGACTTTTCCTGGGACAGGACAAAAAGCCAAAACCATTATGATTTTTATGAGAATAAATATTTATTTGCTGTAGAACTGAAATTCTCTAAGAAGAAATGTCTTTTGAGAGTTATAGGTAAAATGTAGTTTATCAAGAGACCTACAACCTTGTCTGTGGCAGCCTACTTAGCTTTCATTGAACGACAAAGATGAGAAGGCTGTCTAAAACTGAGACAGGTGTCTGTCAGAAACTTAGTGTCTATCAGAATATGCTAATGGGCACTTCCAAATTAAAATTCTACCAGGACTGGGGGCTGGGGGGAGAAATAATAAAACATAATTATCGTGTATTATCTTTGACTGTCTTCTAGCCAGAAGGGCTACATTTATTCTACCTAGCTGAAAGCAATAAATGTGGACCTGGCTCTGCCAAATTTCCCTTGGAGTCACTAAAGAAAGACAGCCATCTTTAAGAGATTGAATCACATCTTAAGTGCACTCAGTTCTGAGGGTTTTTTTTTTGGAAGTACCTATCACTTCCAGAAGAATTACAGAGGGACCCAAGGGTTATCTGGATTCAAAAGCAGGGTGAGACTCTTTCTTCCTACTATTTAGTATTCAGCAGTGCTTTCAATGGAGCATCGCTTCCCCTCCAAGTTTCCCTTCAGTATCCCTGTAGCATAATGGAGGGAGATTCCTGGCTTCCTAGGAGAAGAAAAGTGCTGAGACCCTGCTGACAGCATTCTGCTTCAGGAGAATTTCTTTGTGCCCTGGAGTGAGCACCTGGCAAGTGCTGTGCTGACCTTCAGCTGAAGCAGGGGGAATACTGACTATGCTTTGGCCTTTTACCTGTCCACCAGTGACTATGCAGGAAGCAAGACTAGATCATGCACATTCAGGACATTTTAAGATTTACTGGAGGGAGTTACAGTTCTGAAGTATTATATCAATTGAGCCAATGTATACCAATTAATAAATAGTACCTGGAGAGTGATCTACCCCTCTGGACTGAAGATGGAAGGGGCATTGGTTCCTTTGCCTAATCGGAGTTGTCTGGTGTTGCTGGAGATAGATACCTTACAGAATCCTGTTTGCTGCTAGTCCAGACCCTGGGGGCCCAGGTCTCCCTTTGGTCCTGTGTCTTATCTGCTGATTCTTATGCCTTGTCAACCCTAAAGCATCTCAGATACGATGACGTGCCATTGCTTACAATTAAGTAATGCAATTCTGCCCAAGTGGCTGGTCTGCTGAATCACTCACCATTGATTGTATTGACTAGATTGCCTTTTACTATAATGAAAGCTTAGACACCTGTCTCACCTGTAGGCACCTATATCTCTAGCTGAATGCCGAATATAATCCTTTTTACTGGATAAAAGTGAAAATCATTCCGTGTAAGCTAATTAAGAGCAACATCAGTATGTTCGCAGGCACTTTGTTGATAGACAGCTAGGGAAAACTGAATCTTCAGTCCACCTGTCCTGCTTGAAAAGAAGTTTTTCTGATTAGAAGTGAACACTTGGAAAGAAAGGGTGAGATTGATGCTACAGCAAGATTTTTAAAAGATCCAGAACACTGAATATGCTTATGCATTTATTCTAGAAAAAACTTTATATTAGCTAAAGTCAACAGGAATGAAAAGAATTGGTTTTTTTTTTTTTCTTTTTTTCCTAATTGTTAAAAATTAGAAGGGTAACAGCCCTTCATGAAAGTATAGTAGGACTATAGTTTTGAAATCTATATTTAAGGAACTTGCATATAGCAGGTTTTATTTAAGACTTCATGGACAATATTAGCTATATTTTAACAATCAAGTAACAGCTGTATTTTACCAATACTTGTAAAGACATTAATACTGCAGCCTTTCTTTACTTTCTCAATATACTTGCAGAAATGTTTAAGGGACTTTTAGTCCTCGGTTTTATTTGGGGGAGTGAGGGGGAGGAAACCCCAACAAACCCCTAAACCTCACTATTCCTAGTCTAATTTATTTTTTTCATGAATTCAAATGATGTGTGAAATAGAATACAGTCTGTCTTGAAACAGTGAAGTTACACCCAAAGTTATGAGCTATGAACATGCAGACAGAAAAAGTAACCAGTTGCCAAAGAATTTTCAGGGAAATATCTGAAATGTCAGTTTGTTTACCTGTACCCCTTTGCAAATTCAGGACTGTACTTTGAACAGGTTGAGATTTGTAGATTCCTAGGAACTATGGAATAAGTAGAACTTAATGGCTTTAATGGCCTTAATTTAAGTTTACATTATAACTATTCAAAACTGCTCTGCTGTTAGTCATCCTTAGTCCTTTAAACTACCTTTCATGGAAGAAGCCCTCTATAAATGAACAGGAATCCATACAGATAATGGGATCTGCCTTCATGGAAGAGTTCACAAACCAGGGTCACTGATGCTTACGAAAGTTTACTGGAACACTGCTATTAACTAAATCAATATTCACTCTTCGTTAATACAATGTGCACCTCTACAGCAATTGTTTGCCTGTGGGAGTATTGATTTGTACCTGCTCTACCCCTCATCTTTTCTGGTTTTCCCTGTGATAGGAATAATTATGCCTCTCATTTAGCCCATTGCTTTGTAGTTAGAAAAGCACAAATACGGTGAAAGAGAAATGGTTTGGTGGGTACAAGACACCTGCTACCACCTTATACCATTCAGTCAGGCATCCCCTGTAATATTGCTGGCTATAAACATGAATCTCAGTCCCTCTGAAAATCATTGCTGAAAACACTTCAGCAATTTTATAATTTAAATGTATTACATCAGAAGATAAAACACTAGGATTTTATATTGTTGGTGAAACTGCCATCCTTGGGTTGTTGTAAACATCCATTACTGAAGAGAATGGGCAAGTTATATGTGTTACGAGTATCATGTGCTCTCTCCTCTGTGTACTTTTTCTTTCCTCAATCACAGAATCATAGAATTGTCTAAGTTGGAAGGGACCTTTAAGATCATTGATTCCAACCATTAACCTAACACTGCCAAAACAACCAATAAACCAAGTCCCTTAGCAACGAATCTACCCATCTCGTAAACACCTCCAAGGATGGCGATTCAACCACTTCCCTGGGTAGGCTGTTTCAATGTTTCATAACCTTTTCGGTGAAGAACTTTTTCCTAATATCCATCCTAAACCTACCCTGGTGCAACTTGAGGCCACTTGCTCTTATCTTATTGCTTGTTATTCGGGAGAAGAGACCCACACCACCTCACTACAACCTCTTTCAGGTAGCTGTAGAGAGTGAAGGTCTCACCTCAGACTCCTTTTCTCCAGGCTAAACAACACCAGTTCCCTCAGCTGCTCCTCATAAGACTTGCTCTCCCAACCCCTCACCAGCTTTATTAACCTTCTCTGGACATGGTCCAGCACCTCTATGTCTTTCTTGTAGCGAGGAGCCCAAAATTGAACATAGTATTTGCGGTGGGGCCTCACCAGTACAGCTGGACAATCCCTTCCCTAGTCCTGCTCACCACACTATGCCTGATGCAGGCCAGGATGCTGTTCGCCTTCTTGCCCACCTGGGCACAGTGCTGGCTCATATTCAGCCAGCTGTCGACCAACACTGCTAAGTTCCTTTCCACCAGGCAGCTTTCCAGACACTCTTCCCCAAGCCTGTAGTGCTGCATGGGGTTGTTGTTACCCATGTGCAGGACCCGGCACTTGGCCTTGTTGAATGTCATACCATTGGCCTCAGCCCATTGGTCCAGCCTGTCCAGATCCCTCTGTAGAGCATTCCTACCCTCAAGTAGATCAACATTCCCGACCAACTTGAAGTCATCTGCAAACTTACTGAATTAACCCAATGCATTTGCTTAACTTAAACCAGGCTCTATGTGTGTGTGTATTAGTTCAAGAGAGAGAGAATAGAGGAAGAAGGCATGAATGGGCCATAATGGTGGTGTCAAAGAATTGTCAAGGGTTTTATGGGAAGAAAAAAGACATAGGGGTATAATCCTTGCTTAGTCTCATTACCCTATCAAGACTTATACTTCCAAAGGTAGCTGTAAAAAAAAAAATAAAATATTTTTTTAAGCTATACTAGCTTCTGCCAGTATATATATATGTTAACAAATGCTAGCTATGGAGGAATGGTTAGGGGTGAATGGATTATGAGCTCTCTATTAGAGGGAAAGATCCACTTATAAAAAGCAACACAGCACAGCGTGTCTCTTCCAGCAAAACCAGGTTCAGCTGAGCTAGATGTAACTGCCAGAAACTGTCAAAGAGTAAGGTGTAAGGAAGGGAAATGTGCATGTTGGGTCTCTGTTGCAGCTTCCTTTAGCTCTGTGTGATATATCAATTTTGACAAGTCTGTCTGGAAAGGGCTGCATTTGGACATGTTCTCAGGGAGAAAGCAGATTTACAGGTGCCCCTCAGAGGGAGAACAACACGGGCCCTTGTGAAAAAAAGTGAAGAAAGTCAACAGGGCTTGTTACTCGAGGATGGACATATGAAGACTAAAGTGCAGCTTGCTCTGAGGCTTGCTTTTGCAAGTACAAATATTCGGTGCAGATGTAAGCAGAGTCATGTGAAAAATAGGACAGGCAGTGATATGAATATTTCTGTTCTGCTTGTTGGCTTTACCATTGCATTATTTAGTCTTTGGGTGCCTTGGTGGTGTTTGTTTTGGCTTTTTTTGTTGTTGTTGTTGTTTATTTTTGAACTGTCCTAGGATGTATGTTGCCTTCCTTTCTCTTTCTTATCTTAACATGTGGTTGATACGACCTCGCAGACAAGCTTAGAGTCACTTTCGTGGAAGAGGATAAGAAGGATGACCTTAATGTGCTACAATAGAAACTGATGACATCCCTTTTATTTTCAAGACTGCATATGCTGCTGAAGAATGGGTACTTAACGAAGTTTCTTGCTTTATATCTCTGTGCTTTAAATTTTGAAAACATATTGGAAAGATATAATCCTGTTTCTTCTAATCTTGAGGAGTTCTGGTGTGCTTTTGTTTTCCCCAAAACAAATTTGACTCCTCCTGTGTTTTTTTTTTATCATGACAGATGTAATCTTTCCTGATGTAAAGGTCTTAAAAATGTTTTAAATGGGAACAAAGCATTTTACAGCTAAAATTGTTTTATACTGAAGAATAAATCAATCTGGGAGCTGTGTGTCTATGGGAGAAATATTCTATTTTTTTTTTTTTTGCATGAAAAACACTTCTCATAACAGTTTTGTTATCACTGCAGACATGCTGAAGACTCTTTTGGAAGTTTCAGTCTTCTAAAGTTCTTTACCTCAGTAACACAAGATGTGTTTATAAAAAAGGTCACTCACTTTTTAACATTTTTCACAAAGCTAGAAGTGCAATACAGAAAGAAATGTTTATTATCCAAGTAAGTGAAGATGGACTTTAGCTTTGATGGAAGCTGAGAAACAACACTTGGAAAAATAACTCACTATTCTCTATCATGTGCAAATTTTTGCCCAGGGTATGTTGTGCTCCTTACATTGGAGTCAAATCACTCTGAAGAGAAGGTCTAAGCACCTTTAAAAACTGTCTGAGAGGTAAATACCTTTAGCATACTGGTGAAAAGAGCTCAGTTATAAGGCTCCCTTTAGCCTTATTGAGTCTTATGGTTAAATTCCCACAAGTTACTTGGAAAACTTACTCTGTAGAACTGAATTATTTTGGGTTGTCTAACAATGAGAAGAACTACTCACCAAGGAATTCTGCAAACATAATAACTGGAACACTAATTTACTTCTCTCCTTGAACCGATAAATTGTTTCCTATTTGCACATATTATGATTTGCTATACACTTATTCTTTAACTTATTCCTTCTCTCTGAATTATTAAGCATTTATCTTCCAACAGTCAAATCCCCAATCATAACGTTAAACTGATTTAAAGAAATTTTATGCTTCTATTTATTTCTGGTTAAAGCTCCCTGTTGAAAACCAAACCAAACATTTACTGTGGTCCCAGAAATAGGTTAATGGCAAAAAGCCCTAAGGTTTATTTCTATGAAGTGCTGAGTTTCCAAGCAAGCTTCCTGCCGACCTTCCTTTGCTGGTATTTTTGCTTACACTTTGCTAAGCAGTTGCCAAATAAAAATGAAAGTATGATGTTCACTGTTTGGAAGAATGGAAGATGCTCATCACCTGCTGCCTTATGCCTATAAACTCAAAATTTTTCTGTGGATACCTGGATATCTCTCCAGTTATTTACAACTCACCAGAAGCAGAAGTCCTGTATTGGAAAGACTGTTCCAATAAAAAAGGACTGTTATACTTTAATTTCCAAAAACACCAGTAAATTTAATATTTTCTTTAAAAAAAAAAAAAAGTCTTGCATGTAAAATCTTTCATTTTACAGTGTATTAAACCTTTTATCAGTTGAAGATTTTGTATTAATCTGCTTATCTTCGTATTCGCAGATTTAAGACTGTGGTTTTCTTTGTTAACTCCTTGAATAATACAAACTCTAACAGTTAATTTACTATGTATTTTTGTGAATATGGAGCAAACTATTTTATTATTTATTTTGTCAGAAGCATGCTGATGACATTAACACAGTTAGCAGCTGCTTGAAAGCAATTTACTTTCAACTGAATTATGCTGCTGGGTGAATGCAGTTAGTTGGAGTTTGGATCTTCTGAATGGGAAAAATGGCCTCCTGATAAGAGTGATCTGAGGTCCTGCTGTAACCATGTAGCTTGATACCTGCTCTAGCATAGTGAGGTAATCAAACATTATCAGCTGCTTTTTGTAGAATAAGACTCCTCAGGAAGTTGTTTAAGGAACTCCATGTGCAAATAGATCCTTATTTTAATAACAGATTGATTTTTTTTTTTCCAGTGATGTCAGGCCCCTCCTCCTGGTGAACCAGTGGGACATCTCCAAACACCTTTGAAAGTTGGGGTCCAGTTTAGCCCATCAAATAGAGAATTTCTAAAACAACTACAATTCCATTAATTATCTGTCTGTAAAATTTGCCTTATTTTGACTTTCAAGCAAAAATAACCCCCAAATTGTTTCTGAGTCTTGTAGAAAAATATTTTACAGCTTTTCTGTTGATACCATTTTTCTCGGGCATGTATGACTGTTCAGGGAAGCAAATAACAATTGCTAGTTCAACGATGCCAGGAACTTGCTGTCTTAGCTCAGATCTATTTATTAAAAGAACCCAACAAAACACTTCTGTTGCAGTTGTGCCTGCTGGCCTAGTTTCATCAAAGAGGGTAAATTAATGGCTTTAGCAGTCTTTAACTGAAAATACATTCCTTAGCAAAAATGAAAGAATCTGGAGACCAACAGCGCAACATTGTTTGGAAATGAAAGGATTTTACTTAAGCAGAACTGGAATAATTATATTTTCTATTAGGTTTTCTTTTTTTCAATCAGGTCAGCATGCTGTTTCAGCCACTAATGAATGACACTTCAGTTTAAAAATCTGTAATGCAATGAAGACTCCTAAGTTATAATTATGAGAATAATGCTGTGACTGATAAACTGAACCTACTGTTTGATAACTGTAGTTTCCACATTAACAGATCTTTTCAGGGTTTCTTAGTCATAAACTTTTTCCAAAATACTAATGGAGTTCACTATAGCTTAGCTTCTTATTATAACCTGGCAGAAGGGGCCTTTCAGTGACAAAAAATAACCAAAAATTTCACTGATGAAAAGGGAAGAGAAAATGTTGAGAGAAAACAAGTACATAATCTTTAAAATTTTGCTTTAACTTCATGAAAATGTAGTTGATTTGGACTTTTACAGTAACAGATGGGCTTTAATTTCCATCTTCTTTAAACAGATTTGTGTACACTTTAAATGTACAAATTTTACATTGATTTTGTTCTTTATTACTAAAATCGTAGTTCTTCTTTTACATAGTAAAGAAAATTACTTTAAAATTTTCAGAAATACTGAGTCACTGAAATCTTGGAGTTTCTTAAAGACAAAAATGAATGTAGCAGAGAATACCTAACTGAATAATTTGAATGTATGAAGAAATGGTATCTGTGGCATTCGCTGTGCAGGGACATAGCTTTGAGGTAAAGAAAAAAAAAAAGATGGTGTATTTTGAATTTTTTTTAAGGTTTGAATGGGCTTTGGAAAAATTGGGACAGGATTCTCTGAATAAATTGAAACAAACTTCAGAAACCATTGCATCCTTTATTATTGTAGCACCATATGTTGTGTGTGTGCTTGATGAACAAATAGAATAATGAAAAGCAGAAACCCTTCATGTCAGTTCAGCCCCTGCAAGCTGCAGCTTCAGCCAGGAAAGACTGGCTAATGGGTGAGGGGGGAGAAAATGTAGCTTTAAACAATCTTTTTGCATTTCTACAGACTTTTAAACTGCTGAAGATTAGCCTATTTCTCATCATAACATGTAATATGGTTGAAGTTGTATTATATAGCTTACAGGGACTTTTTGTGGTTCTGCACTTGATACACTAACTATAGCATTTGAGATTTCTTCCTGGCAGGAGGGTATCTCCAGTAATTTGGAGCGTTTGCTAAGTTTCAAGTTTTAAACTAGGTGGACTTAGAGATTTTCAAATAAGCAAACCAGGGCCATGTTGTGGCTGGAGCACTGTCCTGTTGTTCTATGTACTCATTCTTGGCATGTCCCTGACACAGTGCTGACCAGTACAATCTAGAGCATTTCCAAAACGGGGTATTGAGGGCCAGTGGCCTTTGTGTGTACAGAGACCTTGTTAGGGTAAGTCAGAGAATTTAGCTGTACAAATACTTGCTGATCACACATGCCATTTGTCCTTAGAGCCTGCAAATTAGGTGCTTAACTCATTTTATGTACTAGGACAGAGACAGCTAGAAGGTCAGACAGAAATCAAGTGATATACAGTTTAGGAATATTATCATTTTTTGTGCAATATTTTCCCGGAAAGAAAAATATTGCCAAGAACCCAGCTTGTGAAACGGTGTTAAACTTGCATATGGTACTATCAAAAACCAGAAACTGGGATGAAAAGGGCTTCAAGAGGTTATCTACTTTAGGTAAGATCAGCTCTATCATACTTTACAGTTGTCTATTTAACTGTTTGTGAAATCTTTCTAATGACTTCACAAGCTCTCCAAGCTACTTATTCTAGTATTTTACCATTCTAACTCTTACAGACTTTTTCCTAGCATCACAAATGAATCTCCCTTGCTGCAGTTTTGGTTAGTTCTCTCTCTCTCTAATCACATCTTCCTTCAGTCTTTCCTTCTCTAAGTTAAACAGCACTCTCTCAGCTGTTCCTAACAGGCAAAATTTTCAAGATCATTCTTGTTGCTACATGCTGGTGTCTCTCTGGCTGTTATATATCTTCCCTTTAAATACTGTAAACTTGTCCAGATTTCTAGCTCAGGAATTACACATGTTGAAGACTACTGTCAAGTCTCATGGATGATGTTGCAACCATAATATATTGTTTGCTAATGATCAGGTTGTCATCTACTATATCCCTAAGTCATTCATGTTACAGTCTAGACAGTTGTTGCCTGTCTTACCTTTGTGTATTTGTCTGATGATGGGTTCAGATCATCTAGTATTAGCTATCTAAATTCTTAGCTTTTACTATTGTCAACTGCAAAACCATAGTTACTGTTTCCCTGTAGTGATGTGTTAAGAAAGTGGTACCATCCAAAACCCAGCAGTGCATACTCAGAAGGCCAATATCTCTTCATCTGCATGATTTCTCTTTTTGACATAAAGATCAAGACCACCTTTTGCTTTGTGCTTTACTTCCTATGGTACTATTTCAGAGAACTCTGTAAATACTTTATTGATGAAGAATACTGCACAAGATTTAGAAGCACTGATTATTACCCTGTTCCTGGAGAAATTACAAGTAAATATTTATACTATGTGTACATATCATACCTTGAGTATTATGCCCTTATTCCTGTTGTGGTCATAGTTTTCAGATAGATTTAAGATTTATGCATATGCAAGTTGCTTACTCTCAGCTCAATGCATAAGATAAATACTTTTAACCTCTTTACTGTTTTAATAACACTAACTTATGGATGTTGCTAAATGCAAGGATTGCTGCTGTCCTCCTATGGGGAAAGTTTGGTGCTTATAGCATTTATTGGCAATGGTGAAGTGTTTTGGATGCTTTTTTTTTTTTCTGAATATAACACAAACGGTAAGCATTAATGGCTCTTTTAATCATATACTTCTGTTTTGAGTTTACCTACACCTCAGTGCTCAACTATGGAGAGTGATATGCTTTGGTTTAAATATTATGTACATTTAGGTATGAAGATTGAATTCTAAAGAGAATTGTCACAGTCTGTTGTTTCAAACATTTATAATTACTCTATAAAGAGATTACCTTGCATCTTTTTACACAGTTTCAGTATTCTTACTGCTGTGAATGAGAAATGAACTCCACTTGACATTTGAGGACATGCTACATTGGCTAAAGCAGTAGGTCCACTTATTGTTAACTAGATCATGACAAGTGGTTTGTAACTTGGTCTACAGATCTGTGTCACTTTTTCAGTTGTTGTTGAAAAGTTTAATCATAAAGGTGCATAGTGATTCAGAAAAAATCTTTGGAAAACTACTGTGGTCCAGAAATAATATGCATATATTCCACCTATCTACCTTGGTTTACATTTCCATCTCTTGTCCTGACAAAGACAATGTTAAAACTCTTGGCATACTTTATTAAATTCAAATCCTAGTAATTGTACTTTACATATGATTGAGAATTTTGTTAATTTAGTATTAATAGTTATGTTAAGTCAGTACCCAGAGACTCCACTTAAGGTTTGAACTTGTTTATGTTAACTATATAATAATGAATTTAAATAAATGGGCGCTGCCTCTCCAGAATCTTGGTAAAATGTTTAATTCTTGTCATTTTCAGGGCCATTGATGATTACATTTACACAATTAAAGTGGTTTACTTTTAATAGTGCTTATACTGAAAACTCAGTATCAAAGGCTGAATGATGGTACACTAAATGACATGTCCCTGACTATGGCAGGGGCATTGGAACTCGATGATCTTTAAGGTCTCTTCCAATCTAAACCCTTCTATGATTCTATATATTTCTGAATTGTTCATCTAATGGGGAAAAATTGTGTAGAGGGCTGCTGAATGTCCTTCCATTACATTCTAGTCAAAACATATATGAATTGATATACACTATTGCTAGCTGAAGTGTATTTCATAAGGAAGTGTTTGACATTTGCATCTTGGAGACGTTATTTGAATGTGATTAGGTTCTGTTTGCTTCTTAATTTGTCAACATGAGCTAAACAATTATGGCTTTGAAAACAATCTGAAAAGTTGCTTCCTTGCTTTGTATTGTTTAGCAAGAAGAATAGTTGGTATTTATACCAGCTGTTCACTGCATGCTTTTAATTTAACTGTGTCAAAACCAGACAGAATAGGGCATTACAAAATGGCTTTAATTCCCATGTCATGTTTAGGACCAGCTAGATTAATGGGTAATTTACAACTCTAGCTCTTTGCATAGACATTGTGATAATTTTTCATCTCAAATATTTTTAGATATATTTTGTCAGACACTGTATCATAATTCTTTTTCTTGATTTATAACCTGTTTTAAGTTGATAAAATATTATATTCAGCTTTGACATTGTGAACTATAACACACAACTTTTTAAATATCTTATGTGCTTCTGGATCTAACTTAAGACTCTGAAAAAAAAACCCAAAACCTGCTATTAGTGGTGACAAAATCAAACAAAGAAATTGTTTATGCCTGAAATGGGATTTCCCTTGAGTGGTGAAATGATCTCAGCTAACTTCTGACTTTAGCAAAGCACATATCTGCGCTTGATCTAGACTTGCTTATACAGCTAATGGAGAAATAACTACTTTTAACATGTTCAACTTCCTGTCATCTTAAGAAGCACCACCACTGACTATGAAGGGAGGACGGCTGACTCCTGTGTGAGATCAAGTAGTTACATGACCCCCATAGATGAAAGTAATTCCACTCTGGGTGGAGCTCAGGAAAAAACAGTCTTGACTTTGGGGAACGTTTCTTAATTCAATCTATTGCCGATAGAACACGAAGTTTTGATTACTGATTTGGGTATTGAGAGAGAAAAAACAACACACAAAACCCCCAAAGAAGAAAGCAAACATTTAGGGAAACACCTTTCCTTCTCTTCTTCATGCTCAACCTAAGCCACAAGATCCCTTTCGGCTGGCTCATCCCTGCCTGAGCAGAGATGCCACAAGCTTCCCCACCTGCAGCAGTTTTGGGGTGTGGTGGGCAGTTTGCATCGGTGTCACCTCTGGTTGGAACCAGCTGTGCTGGGCAAGGGCAGGTCATGGACACCTCCCACACAGGGCACCCCAGACACCCCCTTCCCCCCCAAACTGTGCTAGTTGTGCCTGATGGAGTGCCTACTTTATTTTGATCTTGAGACAATATTGCAGAAGTTTCACGTGGTGCTTTATCAGAATTTGGGCACCTTAAAGTCCCTAAAATACCCTAAATTGATGGCTATGGCCGTACCATCACACTATGTAGGTTGTGTTTATACAAGGGAATGAAGCAGCCTACAGACCATTATTTAGGAGGAGAGGAGAGCTTTACCATGGTGGTGTCCTTTCTCCCATGCTAACTGAAGGGAAGCCCAGAGAATGGTTTGAGGACCTCAAGTGCCCCTACGGTGCGTTATGGTCCAGGCTGTCACCTTGGCTCTGAACTGATTTAGAAGGAGCAGACAGACAGAAATTTTAGCTCAGTGTGGAGCAGAGTTTACTCAAGCCAGTCCTTGCAATAGACATGGTGGTAGACAGCATATCCTTGGTGGAGAAGAAGGAGGGGAACTCTACATGTTAACATTTTCCTAAACAAAATTAATTATGAGTTTACCGGCATGTTCCCTCTCTTCATTTTCACTGCATCAGGCAAGCTGGCTGTGCTACCCAGGCGGAAAAATGTTTAGCATGATGTGGCCACAGAAACCTGGGCCTTCTTTTTCATGAAATGGTTGTTTCCTACCCTAACCCATCAGCAATGTGTTCACTGCTGCTGGGACTGGACCCTAAATTTGTTACCACCTGTCCAGAGAAAACTATTTCCTAAAATGGCGTGGAGGGTTCTGGGATGGAGGGACTTTATTGTTGTGCCAAAAAACATATGCAAAGTAGTAAGGACCCTTTAAGTATTTTCTATTCATGTTGGTTTAAGTTCAATGAAGTGAAGGCTTGCCTCTCCTATGCGACTGATGTTCTGTGTTTGCTTCATTTCCTAAGCAGGTGCTTTGCCTGAAGAAAGCTGACTGGTGAAAACATAAGCACAGCACCTGGTCAAGAAATTAAATAAACATGCTATAATCATCTGAACATGTGAGTCAAGCTCTTTTACTTACTTTTGATTTCCATCAGCAACCTGCAGCCCTTAAAACGGAATTTTGATTTGCAAAGCCAGTTCTTTTAATGGATTGCTTATCCTGGGAAGCACTGCACTCAAAACATTATATCCAATATCAAATTGTAATGACTTTAAACTAGATGTGAGGTATGTTTTTATTATATATAAAAACCCTTTCAGAAGTTTTTATTGCTTGTGGCTGAATACTCTTCTATCCTACGTTTTCTGACAGGATGCAGTAAAACACCCGTGGCTAAACTTTCTGGATGGTGGGCCTGCATTCTGCAATGAAAGGCAAAGTTATTTCTTTATTTTGTAGTTGCAAACCTACTCCAGTGCATTACCAGCCTTTTAGAAAGGCAGTTTAACAGCACAGAAATAGCTGAACATCTAAGTGAGAACTTTAAATGTCTATCAAATGTGCTCCACGTGTATTTTGCTGCGCAATATCCTTGCTACTGTGAAGGGAAAGGCAACTGTCGGAACATGTGTGAAGGTTTTCACCCAGAGATAGGTTTCTGCAAGGATGTTCAGAAACAGTGTATGTTAAACACAGCTGAAGCAGACATATAGTTGCCAGGATTGGTGCAGCCAGAACTGGCTTTGATCAAATACATTTGTCAGTGCTGCCAGGTACCACTTTATTATGAAGCATTGCAATGTCCAGCAGAAGTCTGAAATCAAACCATCAGTGGGTCCTCTGTTCACCTGTTTTAAGCCACCCAAAATTGAATTCTCTTCACCTAAAATAGTCAGCCAGGTTTCCATTATAATTGAAGAGAACAGGTGCTTTCGCAAAGTAATTGTCTTACCTGGTTTTGATCCTGTCTTTAAATGAGGTGAAGTATGCTTGGTTGGTATCTATTTCTTCCTGTTTACTATAGAATTACTAAAAAGTAGTATGAAATCAGAAAAACTTGCTCTGGACTCCTACATTAACTGAAATGCAGTTAATCTCAATTGATGACAAGATAATTGAAATCACTTCAGCTTGAGAGTTACTCTCCTGCAGACAGGGTCTATGTAAGAGAGGACAGATGTGGAATTAGTGAAGTCCAAATGAACTGAAAATGTAAGGATTTAGGCACTCTTTTGTTAAATTTGGCTAGAAACGTGGACTTAAGCACACCAGGCATCAGGGTTATATCTTCTGCTAAAGTCTGGCAGAAGAGGTGAGTAAGTCTGATCACCTGTAATACACTATGGGACAACCACCTGGGATATAAGGTGTAAGAGTGTTACTCACCTGCACCATGCGTGTTGTGTAGCCCTCATTTTAAAGTGTTTGAGTTGAAAGTGGTTTTGCAGGCAAGATAAGGAAAGAAATACTTCACATATTTAACTATGTTTTAGAGAATGAAGACCCCAGCATTGTCAGGACTGACATATTTGTCATTGATCATAACTATTGAAGTTTAAGCGGGGTTTTTTAGTTTGGTGGGGTTTTTTTGCCGGTGGAAATACAGACACCCGAGGAATCTTTATGCATCCTAGGTTTAGCAGCTGCTGTGTTTTAGCTCTAAAGAGGCCGAGTGTGCATTTAGTTATTTTAATTTAGACTTAGGAAATTCTAAGTCTATATTTCTTTGTGATTGCAACCAAAGCTAGTGACTAATATTGCTGCCTAGATTTAGTGCCATAAAAAAGAATCCTAAAAAAGCCAACCATTTGTGAATTAGCTGTCAACATTACTTACCTTGCAATGCCATTTCCAATAGTTTAGTTTCAGAAAAAAATAATTATGCTTATTGCTCTAAGGTATGTGAACTCTTTGCATGTTTTTGGGGTCCACCTGCAGAAAAGGAGAAAATGGATATTTCTTTTAACTGCTTTAGCCCCAGTTTATGAAGCTTAAGTATTCCTATATTTCATACTAGATCCTTATCCATGTTATACATGTTTAAATGAATTACATTTCCAATAAAATTGAAGAATGAGCATAGGTGATTATAAATGAGAAATCAAAGTATGCAAATAATGTTTGGTATAAAATAACAGATTATAGTGACACACTGTACTTAAGAGTCTTATAATTTATAGTAATGGTATAGATTAATGATAAGTAATAATGATTGGATTTATTTTTCTTCCTTTGCAATGGAACTGCTTTTCTAATCCCTCTTGCTCCTGTTAAATACTGGGAGGTAGGATAGTCTTTATGAAACCTGAGGCAATAAAAATGAACAGTATTTCACAAACACATTATTTTAAAATAGAGTGCCTTTGAGGAATTTCCATTAGGGACTGTGGAGGGTGAGGACAGGGTCAGCAGTAACTCCTAAAAATGCCAGGGTGTGTAGCCACAACACTGTTTCTCAGGGAAGTGGAATTTTTTCCTGTATTCAATTCTAGACAGTATCGGTGACTCATTTTTAAGTGAATCTGGTGGGGTTTAGTGGCATAAGCTTTGTGCAACTCTGGCGTCCATTTGGGTGCCAGACTGCAGCGTTGCTCAGCTCTTCACTTGTAATGACAGCAAGAGTCTTCTTGTCTTCTCCCAAAGCAACACTAATGAACAGAAAAGTCTGTTCTCTGCATAGACTAATAAAGACTTGTAGCATGACCTATTAGGCTGTGAATGGTTGTCTCTGCTTATTATCACAGATAATAGTTATTGATGAACAAAGGAGACAGAGAGTCTTATAAGAAAATCTCTTCTCTTTAAGGTAACCTGAGACCACAACTCCACTGCCCAGTTGGAATTGCAAGGGAAGACAAACAAAGCAGTTCTTAGTGCCAATTCTGCACCTTGGTTACTGTTATAGCTCATACAGTGAACAAGATCATGGTACCTATTTGGAGGGAGGAAGGACCCTTTATTGATTTAAATTTTTCTCTTCCCCCCCCCTCCCCCTCCCCCCCCGTTGTTTTTGTGTGGAAAAAAAAACACAGGAGAAAACACAAAGACACTTTAAACACAATTAAATACAATGTCATTCAACTGAGTTAATTATGATAGATGTTAGAGTTTATTGTATTTTTCTTGATTTTGTACTTCTATTTGAAGACCTAAGAATTAAAAGAGTTGCAGAAATTATTCCTTTCTCATTGTGTTAGAACACCAACACAAAAATAATTTTGTATGAGCAAGAATACAAAATATAAATTTTCTTTTCATGTTTACAGTATGATAAGATGCTGTGGTTTAAAGCTCATATTAAGAATCAGACACATTTTCTCCCAGTGGAGTGTGATACATGACTGTGCTACTTCTGAGTGTGATAAGAACGTACTGAAGTTTTAAGTTTTCTCAGAAATCTTTTGTTCAGGCTATTTTAAAATTATTTTTATAATGAATGTGGACTGGAAGTTCCATAGGAAATTCGAGAACATCAAAACTGAACAATTGTAAAAAATTTATAGGTTTTGATGCCATTTGTTTATACTAACATATTTTAACATTTAATATTTTAAAACTTTTTACTGCAAACCACTCAAAATAACACAAGAAAAATTGAATGATGCTTTGAATTTGAAAACCTTGTTTTGAAAAACTGAAGTGTTATTTTTCAACTGGGTTGTAGAAAAATGTTCTCCAAAGAGACATTATTTCCAAAATATCTATTTTGATGAAACACTGTCTTTGTAACAGGAAAATACTCCTCCATCAATACTTATGTCTAAATCTAGTGTCAGCAGGA
>NW_009661374.1:1356799-1368710 GCF_000708025.1 Charadrius vociferus | reverse complement strand
AGGAATGTAGCAGAGCTAGGAGTGAGTCAGATGGCTGTTGTGTGCTGCCTGTGGAAAAAAGTGTTAGAGACAGAAATGGAATTCAAATGTGGGAAAAGTGTAGAGGTACATTTGGGTTTCTCATTCCTCCTTGTGCTGAATAAGTATAACCCCTCTTCACATTTTAAAATTAAGAAAACAAATAAGTTTTCACCAGTCGCAGGAAGTCTGGACAAACCCTAAAGTTTTAGGCAGCACTCTTAAGAGATGAACAAAAGCAAAGCATATACAATGTTATAAAGTTATATTTACCTTTGCACATATGAGATATTTTTATAAGAGACAGCCCATTTATAACCATTAAATTCTTCATCCAGACTGCTGACACAACAGGGACAATGTGATTTTTACATACTTTTACTTCCTCCAGTTTAATGAAGAGGAATTGCAAGATGGCTGCATCCCTGAAGTAATTCTTCAGCAGGGGTAAGGCTGAAATAGCCGGCAACCCTAATGAGGAAAAATGAAAGGGCATCACTACTTAATTCATCTCATTATTGGCTCTTAAAATGGAGATAAATGAGAGAAAGATAACAAAAGGAGAGAGAGACAGACATGCATTTCATTTCTGAGTGGTTATCGTGTCGAAGCAGGAAGCACGTCTGAGTCGGGCTGTGAGCGTGAATTCTGGAGCACCATTACCAGCTGGTAGAGACGCCGGCACAGCAGTCGCGCTGACTACAGACGGGCACCGCCAGGAATGCGATTGCTTTAATTGTACCCTGCCTTATCTCACTGAAAATAATTTCAGATATTCTACCAAAAATTAATGTTCAGTGGCAAGATCTGTGGTTCCGAGTTGCGTGCCAAGGGCCCCTTGTGGCAACTTGTGGGCAAGTTCTGTGTGAACTATTACACTTGGAGATAAAATCTCTGTGCCCAAAACAGGCAAAACTACCCCACTTCTACACACACACACACACACACGGAGGCTTCATCTACTGCGTTTTACTGAAAGAGGGAACCTTCACAACGTTGCCCAAGTGGCAGTGTTCATTCTTTGTGCGTACCTCCAACTATAAACTAGTCAGAACAAATTTATTGACCCATACAATTTACACTATGGTATGACTGTGATGCAGTCATTGCATTACATTCCTGCAGCAGAAACATGGGAGTGGTTATCAGGAAGAGATGCAGATGCATTGACTCCCATGTTTATTGGTCACTTGCACTTCTGTCCTGTGAAATGATATGGAACACAGTCCTTCCCCCCTCAGATTTTTCCCTACCACCTCACCCACTATGTCACCTCAGCATGTGATAAAAGGCATGAGGTGTCATTTCCGACCCAAAGGATACACTTGTCCTTTGACAGCTATCACCCCTTGTCAGTTAAATTACTTTAGACAGCATACCCCAAAATGTTCTGTGCTAAAAAGAGCATAAAAATGCTTATTTTTCTGGTACTAAGACATACACTTGGGGCATATTTAGGGGCAATTGAACATTTTGCAACTTCTATTTATTCAGTCTTTCAAGCTGATGCAGTGTTGTCTAATTTGAGTTTTGTGTTGCTTTTGTTCAAGTAACATTAACAATGCCCTTAATCAGGTCAGGAGTTTCTCATAGCCATAATGTGCCCTAAGCTCCTTGCGGAGATAGCTGTTCCTATTGGCAGTATTACTGAAGTCAGAGGGAGGTCCATGGTGGTCCAACACCAGAAACAGGGTAATTTTAGTAAGAATAATGCAAGTAAGAAATGCAATACAAAGAGAATAATGTCAGTAAGCAGAAACCTTGATCATCAATCAGTATTTCACTTAATGTCACTTCTGTGACATTACATATAGTCAACAGCATTTCTACATATACACCTCTAAATTTGGTAAAGAAAAAAGAGTGGCAATTTCTTTAATAGAAATTATTTTCTTGACGAAAGATATATTTTTATCTGAATTTCTTCTTGCACCAAAAAATAGAACTTTAAATCTCAGTAAGCCATAATGAAGCTGGTCTAGCAGTAAGGATGTCAGAGAAATGAAGTATCTTGCCTTTCCAATGAGCCAGCAAAAAAATTTTTTTTTTGTCCCTTCTTCTTTCCTATTGAGAGAAATGAACTGGGGTCCAACCTCTTCTCTTTCCACTTGTGAACATGGATGTTTCCAAAATATACCTGTATGATGTTTAACCTCAAACCTTCTTTCATATTCGCCCCTTGGAAGAACTAGTGGCTGTATAGCAGCACAAAGTCCTTCTTTATTGAGAACATATCTTCTTCATTCCTTTGCCAATGGTCATTCTTTTTTGAGCTTAGTTTCTTTCTTCTCTTTGATAAACCACCACCAGTAAAATTTCTTATTGAAGAGTTGTGTTTTCTGGGCACTCCAATTGAACATTTGGTATTTTGAAGACCTCTCTGTATGACCTTTTGAGTTTTCATTTTGCCAAATGAATGCTTCAGTTTGCTTGTGCCACATACTGTTGTATTTCACTGCACCTTTACAACATCCCACTTATTTCTGAATGGGGGTTTTGAACCGATCATTAGTCATCACATGAATCAGCAGCAACTGAAAAATTTTATCCTTCAAGAAAAATTGAGTCTTCCTGGAAAAAAAAATTGACATTTTTGTGACTGTTCCAAGTTGAAACACAACAGATGTAAGTGAGGAGGAAGAAAAAAGAATAAAAATTTTGAGCCATATCTATTTTTTTTTCCTCTGTCCCTCCATTTTTCTTCTTTCTTTGCACTCCCTTTCTCAATGCAAGAGAACAAACTCTTGCCATTTGCTTTGGTTTCCGTTGTTATTTCTACCCCAGTCTTACTTTTCAGTCTCAGTTTATTTCTACACTTCTTGAACAAAAGGAGTATAGGAATTTCTTTGATGACCAGTTTGGATTCTGTATTACTTTCTTGTCGGTCCCCTGTAGGTATCTCATATCTTTCTTTGATAGGTTATTTGTTTGCTCTGGTATGGAGCTCTTCTCCGCGTGACTTTTCTTCTCTAAGATATTTTTATTCTAGAATTTCTGGGTAATGAGCCTTGAAGAAAATTGAGACCTTGTGCTACTGAAGTCTTTTGTTTCTCTTCTGAAATCGAGAATTTCAGTTAAAGACTGTAACTAGTCATAATTCATAACGGGTTGCTTGCTGAGTGTTATCCTGGGAATGCATGTGAAGGATCAGAAACAGAGACAATATTTGAATGCTTTTTAGAGTTAATAAACCTTAAGAATGCTCAGATTCTAGATTGCGTTTAAGTAAATATGTTGATTGTAAAAGAATATTTCAATCTCTTCCACTGTCTTCGTTCTTCTCGTACAAATTTCTTTTGCTTATCAGTGGTGCAAATGAAAATGGACCCACTGGAAATAATAATTTATGAAATCATATCTTGTCACTGTGACTTCCAGGAAATCAGTAAATATCCATGACAGGTGAAAAATTAATATGTCACTCCTTAAGGGTAGCCTTTGGTGTTATGAAGATGTAACATAAAACTCTGTACTTATAAGAATAAATATATTCCCTTTATGCCAATAGAGACATGCACGTTTACTTCAAGACCAATTTTTGGACCACTGTGTATGCTTGCTGCCCCAAATATTCCTGTAGATTTATGGATTCTGCCACCAGCACTTTTTAAAATTAAAAAAGTGAAAGGACTTGAGATATTCATTTATTAAACAGCACATTTTTCATATTCTTTCATCAAGAAACATGACAAGAAGCTTATTATCCTTGAGAAGTTGCCATTTAGTGAGAGTACTGTCAAGATTTTACTATTTGGATGCTTTAAGTACCTGACATTTATTTTATTTTGTAGTGTAACACTATATAAAGTTTTAGATTTCTCAAAGAAAAATGGTCTTGAGGATAAGCATCTTTCAGATGGAAACAAAGGGTCACTTTATAAACAACTATAAAAGATCATAACATAGTCATTACAAATTTAATAAGTTTTATGTTGAATTCTATTGAAGGTATCTTTCTTTACTGTGAAGAAACTAAGAGCCATTAGCATTCTTATGATAATCACATTCAATTTCCAAAATACATGATCTTAAATAATTCAGTTTCATATACTCTTCACAGTTCTCTAATGATTTGTGAGATCAATACTCATGAAGTCTGAAGGATGCCAAAGCACATTGTACAGATTAATGATTGATTCTTCAGATTATTGAAATACTGATCAAAGAATCAAGCCACCTCTTCTTAGAAAAAATCAGCTGTACTTGACTTCTGGATGTTCATATGCTCATTGTTGTTAGTGTCTCCTCTGGAAATATTCTGGATGTCAATCAATCAGCTTTTCAACTTGAACAAAGTGGAAAAACGTTATTAGGACTTGGAGCTGGTAAAGAAGAACAAAACCCTAGGGAGTGACATAGCAGAGAAAGAGATATGGGATAAGTTATAAGAGAAGTGGGTATGCCAAAGAGAAAGAAAAAAGGCACTGAAATGGGAATTTTGGAAAGATATAGGAAAGAAAAATGGGAACAATGTGTCAATAGTTACAGGGTTTGTATGAATAGGGAAAGAAAATGTGCAGAATTGGAATAAAAAGAGAAACCGATAATGCATATCAGGTCCAGATTACTAAACTGCTATGGTCATATCAGTGTACAGAAAAAGCAAAAAGTAAATGCTGGAGTCACTCAAATAAAGCAGACGTGTGGTATTAAATTATGGTATTTCCATATATGTTTTTACCCAGATTTAAGGCAAAAGTCGAAACAGAGTAACACTGCATGGAACAAAAATGTTTTAAGACCTATATGCTTGGAAATTGCCTGTGTTTGCCAGAGATGTTGTGCTTCATGGGAATTTTAACTCTGGGTCCTTAGTGTCTTATACTACAGACTCAACTATATTTCCCACAGTGCATTGTCAATTTATTATGTTTAAAATTCTGGGGCATTATATAGTCAGTAGGAAATGGTGTTAGCATGTCTGTGAGACATAACCTTCCTCAATAATTCTACAACAACAAATTAAAGTGATAGATACAGCAGCAACCGCTTTCAGATTGAAATTAAATATTTTGATTCAGGTTAAAGTGAAAGGTTTCTTTTTAATTTTCTTGATGTTGAAATTCTACAGAATATTAAACATGCTAACAGTAGACAGGTATAAGTAAAATAGGAGATGATTGCTTGGGCCAGTCAGAACTTATTGGAGAGTGAAAGAAAATGCATATACTATATGTGAGCTTTGGAAAACTGGCATAGAACGGGTATTTGAATTTTTAAAAATCTCATTTAAAATAATATTTACGTTTTTAAAGATATTTACCACATAGTTATCTCTTAGAAAAAGTTTTATTAGTTAGAAATGTGGAGGTTTTTACCTGTTGGTCATCAACATGTTCTCTTCACCTGTCACATTTACTTGTGGACATCATCTGCAGATGAGCCAGCAATGTGTGCTCACAGCCCAAAAAGCCAACCATATCCTGGGCTGCATCAAAAAAAGCATGGTGAGCAGGCCAAGGGAAGTGATTCTGCCCTTCTGCTTTGCTCTGGTGAGACCCGGCTTGGAGTACCACATCCAGCTCTGTAGTCCTCTGCACAGGATAGACATGGACCTGTTGGAGTGGGACCAGAGGAGGGCCACAGAGATGATTAGAGGGCTGGAGCACCTGTCCTATGAGGAGAGGCTGAGGGAGTCGGGCTTGTTCAGCCTGGAGAAGAGAAGGCTCCGGGGAGACCTTATTGTGGCCTTTCAGTAATTAAAGGGGACTTATGAGAAAGATGGAGGACAAACTTAGTAAGGCCTGTTGTGATACAACGAGGTGTAATTGTTTTAAATTAAAAGAGAGCAGATTTAGACTAGCTATAAGGAAGAAATTTTATACAAGGGTGGTGAAACACAGGAACAGGTTACCCAGAGACGTGGTAGATGCCCCATTCCTGGAAACATTCAAGGTCAGGTTGGATGGGGCTCTGAGCAACCTGATCTAGTTAAAGATGTCCCTGCTCATTGCAGGTGGGGCTGGACTAGATGATCTTTAAATGTCCCTGTGAACCCAAATCATTCTATGATTCTTTGATTCTACTTGTATCTTTAACCCCAGTGAATGTTTAGTAATTCGCTGATGTCTCCCCATGCTAACAGGGCTTTGTCTTATCAGATCCTAATCCTACTGACTTTTTAGTCCTTTCAGAATACCTTGCAAAAATACAAAATTCAAAGCACATTTCTTGCGTTTTATCATTGAAGGTGCTAGTTAGATAAAAATACAAGCCAAGTACAGTTTATTCCAAGAGTTTCCAGGCAATCCCAGCATAAAAAAATGTATTTTGAGCTATGTTCTCCCACATTTTTTATAACTTTATCTTAGAAATAGTTTTAAGTATCCAACTAGTGATTATTTTTAATGTTTTGAAATAAAAATGTGATGAGAACTGCCAAATATGTCCAGCATGGGAATATTTGTAAAGCTTTTTATGGACTGCAAGGCAACAAACCGGCAGCTTAAACAGAACTGGGTAAAATACACAAACACATTAAAAATATATAAATAATTTTAAAAAAAGAGCATATGAAATGATTGGTGGAGGGCGCTCATTTTTAGCACAGTGAGTTTTTTTGAGGCACTTTTCCTAGTGCAGGCTAAGATGAGATTCTTAAGCAAAAACAGAAAATGAACTGAAAATAACTGCTCATTTTGAAGAGATGGATACATTTCTGCTTCGACATGACTTTTTATTACTGAAAATATTTTGTTGCCATAAAGCCTACTTTTTGTGTTGTTACTGTTTACTTGTTAGATTGGACACTAAAAATGTCTAGTGTAAATTGTTTACCTCAAAACATGCTTTTTAAATTGTTAATTTAATTTTCATAGCCACATATGATACCCGTGCTTGCAAAATATTTCACAAATATTTTGTAACTTTCATGTGACTAATTTTTTTGTTGCCATGCACAAATACTTATTTTTCACTTATGTGTGTTTGTTTTTCATAGAACACTGTGACTAAAATTTGGATGCAAGGTGTTTAATCCTTCACATCAACAACTATGCATTTCAGCTGTATGAAATACAGTTGCTGTTTTACAGGAGGGCTGACAAACTCCTGCTTCTGTTTTCACTTTTAATCTACTTACACTGAGATTTTTGTATAGTCAGCATCTTTGAAAGTCAAATCATTGATAGATATACTTAAAACAACTGTGGAGAACTTGCTTCATTGCACTCGTTGTTGCAAAGCTTAACTTGTGGACTCCTTGTTGTTTTATAGAAACTGCTTTGCGGAGTCAGGTGCACTTAGTCTAATGTGGTTCGCAACAGAAGTCATTGCCCGAGTTCATACTGGGTGAGACTGGCACACTGAGCCCGAGCTACTTTTGTTTGTACTCCTCTGTGTAGACATAGTCAAAATACCACAGTATGAAATCCCTAGGACAGGAATAACTAGCAGCCTAATGATAGCATGCAGAGTTTACACTCCAAAAGGATATTTTTCAAAACCCTAACCTGCCCAGCAATGCAGGGAAGGTATAATCCCATTTTTTTCCACGTGCCCAAACCATCAGATTAGTGAATTCTCACATGACATTTTTCCCTCTTTGAGTTTCTATACTAGCTACATAATTAAATATTAATCAGGTCAAAAGAAAGTCAAAAGAGAACTTCAGATGCACTTTGCCTGGCATTTGTAACATCCAGGTGCTTAATGATTTCTCCTGGAATTAAGGAGAATAAGGTGCAAGTTCCTGGCACATATGACTATATTCGTATTAAGAGATTGAATGTGCTCATGACTGTTCTCTGTTTCTGATGGTAGTTCTCTCCTGTTAGGATTACACCCTGGGCTGTGCTGACTTTGGGAAAATATTACTAAAGGCCATTCTAAAATACAAGTGTTGACAAATGACTTGCAGTGCTCAGGGATGTTCCCTGGAACTTGTTTACAAGTATCGGTGCAGCCAGATCATTTTCTGACTGGTGGGATGCAGGTGCCCAATCCAGCAAGAACAGACCTTTCTGCAGCAGTTTGTTGAGGATGCTGAGAATGACTTTGAACGGAATTAAGCAGACAAGGGAAATAATCTGAGAACTGAGAGCTTGGGATATTTGTACACACCTGCTGGCAGAAATGCAAACATTTGCAGGGCTAAGGAGAGGCCAGGCTGACATCAGTAATAATGAGAGTGGAAAGAAGTTCCTAAACATACATTGTGATCTTGTTGTGGTTTCAAAATGTTCATGCCCAGATTAAGAATTTGGATATTCATATTCAATTAATGTATATTTTACTTATTTCCTTTCCTTTGGTTTACCTAAGTTGAGAGGCCTTTTGAGTACCTTCTAAGCTGTTGCTTGAAAAAGAGATAAAGCTGTGCCAGCTTCTCTGCCACCACAGAAGTTGTAGAAGGCATTGTACTGAGGCAGTGCTTGTCAGTTGCAGGCTGGACACAGTTGTATAAATGATATTTCCAGTTATTAAAGTATGAAAACAAGTACATAAGTGTATTGATAATTGCTTTTTTAATATATTGGTGATATAGATTGTTATTAAACAAACTACACTTCATAAATATTTAACTCTGCTGTTATCTAGAAATATTTTTTCCCAGTTTTAATTTAAAGACAGAAATTGGGTGCCAGTTGTCCTTTACTACAGATTTCCTGCTGGTTCTTTATCTGATTTTGAATGTCAATGAATAGGAGTTCCAGTTATTCATTAATATTCAAGAGGTGAAAATCTACTTGTTATCTCTTTGATTAATCAAGCCTATTGTGCCTTATAGCATCAATCACAAAACATTCCAGAGAGTAATGAATTACTACATGACTGAAGGAAACCATAAGGGATATTAAACTGGACTTAATCTCTTTAACTAATGATATTCTAAAATGAATGCAGAAGATAGAATTTCTCAATACGTGGCTGAGTGGATAGCTTTCTTTGGAGTTTCTGACAGATATTCTTGTTACACACTTTCTCGACAAAAAGACATAACCATTAGAAATACAGAAAACAGTATATCTTTTCTGTTCCTGTGAAAAAATACCAGACTGGTGTAAGAGATTTGGAAAAAAGCTAATGTTCAGAAGTTTCTCTCAAAAGCTTTAGAGTTTAGTTACTGACTTCTCAAGCATATTAAAAATAATGTTTCTTTTTTACGGTAACAAAAGCTGTAATTAATAGTAGGATAGTTTCACTTAGGTTATTCTCTCTACAGGAAAGCTATCCCTAGGCAGCACGCATAGGAAAGGTTGTCTCTTGCCCTTTGGTAGTAGCAGGTGTACAGGAGTGAGCTTCCTAAGACCAACCGCAAGTTTCACCCCATAAAGGAGACTGGAGGGTGTAAAACCTATTAATTTTTGAAGAAGGTTATAGAAATTCTAGGCACAGAAACAGACCCAAGAAAATCCCTTAAAATGAATTGTCCTTTCCAGTCAATGTTTAAACAGATATGATTTGTATGGATAGTCAGGTCCTTTACCATCCGTTGCCTGAATTATGCCTCCTACTTCCATAAACAAACAAACATACATAGTGGAAAATGGAGCATGGAAAATTTGTTCTGTGAACACATCTGTTCTCTGTCAATGCATCTGCTTAAGAGTTTTTCTCTGCACAAAAAAGTGCATGACTTTCAGTAAGCGTACAGTGGTGTAACAAAGAAGTATAATAGGCTGGTGTGTAGTAGCTTTCCACAGTTGTACCAGAAGTAAGGTAATTATTAGATTCCCAGAGTTCATTTTGATTTAAAATCATACTTCTGCCTCAATAAGTATTGAATAATGAGTCCCAAACCCCCAAGTCTAACTCTAATTCTACCCTGAGTTTTTAAAAGCTTATTTTTAGGTAGGTGCAGAGTTTAACAGAAATCCTGGACTACTGTGACTTTTTGCTTGAACGAAGGCTACCCCGCTGTGTGTGCTGAAGGAGGATTAGAGAAAAGTGGTATTAATAAATTATGAAGCAGTTAAAATAAAACTGCAGGCTAGCAGAACAACAGAGTACAAAATCAGCAAGACAAAGCCTATACATTTTACATCTGTACAGCTCAGAATACGAAATAGGTGTGCAGCGCCTGGGATGCACCCCTATGCAAGTGAACATTGCTGATTAGCCGTCATCATTGCCACTGCACTTGCTAAGGTCTCAGGCAAAGGGAGAAAGGTAAGTGCTCTGAGCCCTTAATGAATTCAAAGGGCACTAAAGACTCGTTTCATGGGGTGGGTGCTAGCACAGGCGAGTCTAATGGTATGCCCACAGTATCCCTACCCTTTTAAGTTTTAAAGTATCAGATGGGAAAAGAAGGTTGAGCAACACAAAAGGGACATTTCTGAAGTTCAAAGGGTGTTTGGGTCTATTTCTGGAAAGAACTCTTTCCAAAACGGTGTTTCAACATCGGATCTAACTCTAATGTATCCACATCTTAGCCTGTAACTCCAGATACTTGCTAACTGAAAAGTGAGAAAATTAAAACTATTTGAAATGGTCCACCTAAGCAATAACAGCATACATTTTGTTAAAGTATTGAGCCCTAAAGTAGTGAATCAGACACCTATAGATGGAAATACCGCAGGGGAAAAACGTAAGCTGTTCCAAAGGACTTTATATGGTATAGGTTTCTATTATGTGGTGAAGAGAAAACACCAGAGAGGGATAAAGTGGAGCCATGCTCTTTGTGTTAGCCTCTTTTCTCTGTTTCTGTCAAGAAAGAAACTAAGAGGCGGTGGCTATGCTAGATTACTGGCTTCTGCCAGAGAAAATTAATGGAATAAACAGAAATTTCTTTTGTGTTAACCAGAAAAAAAAAAAAAAAAAAGGCTTTACAATGTTCATGTTCTTGTGGACACAGATCTGGTTGCCATGTTGCCTTTAACTGCTGTGAAAAGCAGAACAGCGTACCCAAAAGAGCACTTCAACCACACCAGCCCTCTGCACCAGCTGAATTACAAAGCTGAGCTTGATGCATAGAATTACTTATCGCCTTTCAGTCCCCCTGCATGTGGCCTTTGAACCGGAGTCAATATGTTTTAGAGAACCAGAGGGGAACAAAGGAGGTCAGTTGGGGGCCTTGGTTTAATGGCAGCATTCAGCCACTACTAAAATTATAAAATCACTTTAAGTAGGTGTATTGGGTTTACATGCTTTTCCTACTAGATGATGATAAAGGGCCCAGCTGTGTGAATTCTCTACTTGATATCAACTATTGTAAGTAATAAGTAATGTAAGTATAGTAAGTAAACAAGTAATACAACATACAATTAAATAATTATCAAATCAAATGTAAAGAAGATTTTTTTTTTTAAGCGTTAATGCATAATTGGTGTGTGAATCTCCCTGTCTTGGGTTGCCATCAAAGTTCTGTCATGGTGAGGCAGAAGCCAGAGGCGGGGACAGAGGCTGTGTTCTAGAACCAAAATGATGTATTGCAAAGGGATACTGGATGCTGGTCAAATTTAGGAAAGCAAAACAATTATGGCTTTTCTACTGAGGTTTAGAATTCTTTTCAGAGAACCTTATACATATGTCTATGACATGATTTGTTTTGCTGCAGAAATTTAAATTGAGAAGAACTTGCAAAGGATTCCTTGCAAAGTATTCTGTTTGTTTGTCTTCCTGGAAGGGTTAGTAACCCTTGTTTCCTCTTCCTTCTTCCTCACATCAAATTTCAAGCAGTTCAGCTATGCTCTGAACAGTAACTGAAGTAAATTTAGGGAACAATAGGCGTAAAATTGTGCAGCCTTAATGATGCCAATAAAATCATAAAATCCCCTAGCATTTTAATCAGACATATCTTTAAGTATCTATTTGTATGTACTTTCCTGTATAGGACACTTTTGCACTTCATCAGCTTTGTCCTTGTTAGGATTATAGTAATTTAATTGCTTTGTTAAAATGATATTTTACCTTTTAGCATTAAATTAATTTAAATGGCTTATAGAGATTCAGT
>NW_009661374.1:1317356-1356789 GCF_000708025.1 Charadrius vociferus | reverse complement strand
GCTTTCATCTGCAGATTAAATCTGTTATACCTTTTCTGAAGATTCATCAGAAACAGTTTCTAATTTGTGGCTGATGATGCAAGGTCAACACTGTAACTAGAACCATTAAGAAAAAAATTGAGTCAGACCCTTTTCCGCAGAACAGTGCAATTCTGTCAAGATCAAAACACTTCATAAAATTGATTTTGATTTCATCAGTATGTCCTTTGAAGGCAGTGGGAATAAGGGGAAGAAAGGAGTTCTGAAAGTGTTGAAATACACTATTTTTATATTTTATATATGAAATGCATTAATAGTTCCTTTTGAAATTGCCTATCATTTCATGCATTTCTTTTGCATTACCTATTATAATATGAAGTGCACTCAAAATGGAGAAGGAATGCTTGGATGTAAAAGTATATTTTTGTAGATATTAATTTTATGAAGAGTTGTTAAGTTACCTTTTCAAAGAAAAATGCATTTCAAAATCTGAAAATCCACCATGAATTGATTTCCTACAGGATCTTCTTAGCTCTAACCTGTGTCTATAGTTGTAACTATATTATGAAAGTAGATTTGAATGATAGAAATTGTGTTTTTATATATGTTTATTTTTAAGATTGAACCTCTAATGGAACAAGAATAAAAACTGCCATTATGGAACATTAAGGGGTGAAAGACCCTGATATCCATCACTTTCCACAAAATATGTTTCAGCTTTGAAACACCACAAGACCCTGTATATCTTCTATTACTGCTTTCTGTCAAATGAGTTAATAGACAGATCCTTATATTGTCCCTTGTTACATGTGAACACACAGTCTAAAACATCTTCAATGTTATATAATTATTTATTTAAATTCAATCAAATTCTTAAAATAAATGTAAACAAATACATTTAAACAAATAAATAAATGCAAATAATGTAAAACATGCCACTTCCCTCTCAAAATTTAGTGGATCCTAGTTTTGCTCCCAGACGGGTGCATTAGCTTTTTAGTTTGGACTGCTGAGTATTTTTCAAGTATTTCTCCCAAATGTTTTCCATTCTGACACGTGGTTTTCATCATGGAGGGGCATCAAAGACCACAAATTGGATTACTTTCAGATGAAATTAAGCTGGAAAATATATGCCAAGGGTGCATGTCTTGCAATGGCTAATGAACATTGAGTCTCTTGGACTAGGGTAGAGAGTCAAAAACACCCCCACTGAAATGCGTATATTGTGGATGTTGACTAGTCAGTGTCAACTCCACTGATCCACATACCGGCTCCTACTCCTAACTGCTACTAGGTGACTTCTTAATGTAGGTGTACCAGTAGGCACCATGACACTAAATCCCTTTCATAAATCAGTTCTATGACATTTTAGAAGTACTATAGCTTGGATTTTAATTTTTCCTCAACTACTTTTGTTCCTCTTCCTGAGCCTTTCTGCTCTGATTGTTAGAAAATTTTCTTCCCTCAATTTTATGACTGGATGTTGTCATGCTCAATTGATTTCCATTTGTTGATGTGCTAATATAGCTTAAACAGGTCCTCTCTTTCTCTCAGATATAAACTTTAACTTACAGATGAAGACAATAATGTTCTCCTTCAGTTATCTTTTTCTAGATTATATTAGCCAAGGTGTTCTATATATGTATATATATTTATTTAAATTGAAGCAGAGATTGGTGGGATCTGAACAATTACTGCATTTTTAAACATTTCATTAAATAAACCATTATATATTCCATTAGAACTCTGTAATCATGACAACACAGAGACAGAAAGTACTTTTCATTTTCTTATTCTTTGTTGCCATGGTTATAGTTTTAACCACCACTCTAAATTACTGCAGTACTTCATTAGATTGTTCAATTTTTATTAGATTTTATTAAAATTTTCAGAATAACTGGTCTTTAAAGCCAAGTGAAAAATCATTTTGTAATTTAAGACTGAAGTCTCTGTAAAAGAAAATATATTTTTAAATACAATTGGAAAGCTAAGATCTATGATTCTTCTTAAAACTGGCATAATCTGGGGATGGAGGAATGGACAACTCCAAGGTTATGTGTATATTGAAATTTAGTGCTAAGAAACACAAGGAAAAAATACTCCTTGAACTGGCTTCTATTTCATAACAGTTGTTTTCAGAATGTGCTTTCTCTGTCCCTTAAAATATTTAGGATTTCTGAGAAATATTAAAAACAAAAATTCAAACTGTTCTTAAACAGGGGTTGGAAGATGAAGCCATCTTACTGAAGTACAAGAAGAAAAAAGGCCTCTTGTTCTTCTAAAACCCTTTTTAATTTGTACAAGCGCTTTGTTGTCATGCTGTGAATGCTGTTGCTGAATGCTGTGTTTGACTTTGTCACTTTAAGAAAATCCTGAGGCCATTTCAGAGTCTCCAAAGCACTGAAATGTCTTTTGGATTTTGTGAACAGGAGTTTGATACTTTTGGTATCACAGTATGAACTGATTATTTATATGTTTTATTCTGAGATTCAGATTAGTATGGAACAGGCTGAGCTTAAAAATTTTCCTCTTTCACTTCAAAAGAATATAAGGCCCAGAGACACCAACCAGACTTGTCTCTGGTAAGTGCTTCGGGAACATGCAGCTCTGTTCTTGTGTGTGCCCAGAACGGCCTCCTCCGTGACACAGATGAGTAGTTTGTCATTTGCCTCATGCTATTCCCTACTGGATTCTCATCATTTCCCACTTTGCCCTTCTGTGGAGCACACAGCCCACAGCTACAGCTGGGAGCACCTCAAAAGATGCTGAGTGTTATTTTTTTCTTGAGCATGACATTCAGGGTACTGCCTCAGGAGAGGGGAATGTTACCTCTGGTCCCCCTTCCAAGGGAAGTAACATATCTTCCCACTACAAAGAAAATAAGTACTCTTCAGAGCAGGACTGGAATGCTGATCTCCTGATTGCTAGGTCAATACCCTTATCCCTGAGCTATATGTATGCTCCTTCCTGCTTGCTCTCCTTCAGACTCAAAGAACCCTGGATTCATTGCCATGCAGAGGTAATTTATTTGGTAAAGATACCATTCCTATTTCAGAATAGCTTATAACTTCAAGGAGAAAGCTAAAATATTACTTTAGAAAAAAAGATAGGTTTGCCTACTTTACTCTCTATGATCTAAACCCAGAATGCTAATAAAGTAACAATAAATATGTTATTTCTACAGTAGTGCATCATCTTAGAAGACGGTATTGGAATGCTTTGAACAGCTAGTATTGATAATGTTGTCAAGAGTATGCCAATGAGGAAAAAGACGAGGTATATTTGATTCTACAACGCTATGAAAATGACCTGCATTTATCCACCAGATGTATATTTCAGTAAGACGTAAAGAAGAGAGCTAAATTGCTTTATCTGAATGTCTCAGGAGTGATTAATGTTCTAGCCTATGCATCATACCGTAATCTACTTTGGGAGTAGCTGCATGCAACCCTGCCTCCTGTCCTTCTGAACTCTTTCATGTGTGGTGGGCCATGACAGCATTTATATGTTCAGGAGTTCAGCAAAGGAAAAATATTTTGCTATTCTGCCTTACCATCCCTGTTCCACTTACAGCGTGGCCCTGCTGCTGAACAGCTTGACAATAGCATGTACATTTGAAATTAATGACAAGAAGAATCTTTTTATTTGTAAACAGTTGTGATGGTTCTTTTCTAGAATTTATTATTAAAGGAATGAACACATGCAGTTCACACATTACTTTGCCCATCATAATCCTGTTCAACTCTACTTGTTTTGATATCAATAACCCCTCCCCAAGTCAGTAAGTTTATTAACTGTCTCTATACTAAAGCAAATTCACACATGTGGGAGGGAATGCGGCTCCAGCTACAGTATTTATATGCCAATGCCAGTTACCATCCACCTGTTCTCTGAAATGCTGTAGAAGGAGCCCAGACCACAGGAAAGAGGCTGCTAAGATTTTTGAGTAAATTGTACCTGTGCAGACCACTGGAGGCAGCAGCCTTTTGCTGCTGGAGCTGACAGCTGTCTACACACTTGAATTGCTGGTTCTAGATAAATTCTGAAAGAGTATTTTGGTCGCAGGTGACTTTTCTGATACCCTGAAAAATTACTGTGGTCCCACAAATGGTAACAATCTGAAAAGCCCGTTTTAAAGGTTCCCTTTCTCCTTTCCTTAGGGTTTGCATCAGAAGTAGTTGCAACTACTTTTTAAAGTGGGAAACTGGAAGTTTTTCACAGGACACACGTGGGAAAGTCTTAGGTATTATGGCTGACGGTAAAAGCCTTCTCAGCATTTGTTTAGTGTTCATTTTCTCAGATGTCTGTCTATCTGCTTTTAATGACTACCTCATCATAGTGAGCCACAGCTTGATCTGCAATGCCTATATTTGTTATGCTATTTTGTGCATTAAATGAATATAGGCTACAAGTCTTTACTCCAGAGTACATCTTGAATAGTTTACTTAATGTGATTTGCTTCTAATATGCACTCTTATGTTTGCTTGTAGCCTTTTACTTTCACATTTAAAAATGATCACAGCCTAAACCAGGAGAGCTGAAAACCACATGATTATTCTCGTTCAAATGCAGAGCCATCAGAGTCCTCTCCTGCGGAGGGCTGATAAGTGCCTGAAATTTTTCAAATATGGTAGAAATTGTGGCCTTTCCCCTTTAGCCTTGATTAGGGTTGGGATTTAACACATACTGCCTCCGTATTCTCTGTGATTAGATTGTCCTTGGGCAAGTACATCCAGTGTGTGCTAGGCAGGTCAGTGATCAGTCTTCCACGGGGAAAAGAACAAAACGAGGAAATATTCATAATTCATTGTGATCAGACATTTAAGAGTACTCTAGAAATATCTGCTGGATGTGGGCATTTATTCTACGGTATTATTATTATTTTACAATTTCCTCTTCATGACAGTCATTACCATATGCTTTAGTTATTTTAAGGCATTAGTATTTCCTGCCTTTCTATATACAAGTGAGGGTTTAGTTTTTACCATGTTTGCCTGTAGAAATATTTTGTTCTTTCAAGCAATGTTCTCAGGGGTAAGAAAACATCCTCTATTTAAAAATAAATAAGTCAGGCCAAGACATGATCTTGAACTTAATAAGAACTGCTGAATATTTATAGCATAAGACACTTTTCTGCAAGATTTTAACTGCATTTTCTGCATTTCAGTAAAGTAAGTATACATGGGTATGTTGCTATATAAATATTTACAATGCACAGTTCTCAGTTATAGAAGAACAGTCTCTTAATTTTCGTAACTTTTCTACCCCAAAGTTGTGTTTAAAGATCTTAAAATGATATTCTTAACCTGCAGGCTCATGTGCATAGCTGAACACTGAGAGGTTCAATTTGCCTTTCTGCAGGGTGTCAATGTGATTCCTATGCAACACAAACCCTACTTAAACTCAACTTCAGAAAGCTTAATGTTTCACAGAATCACAGAATAGTTGAGGCTGGAAGAAACCTCTAGCAACCATCTAATCCAATCCTCTTCTACAAAACAGGGTTAACTAAAGCAGGTTGGTTCAGTTTGTGTCCAGTTGGGCTTTTAATATCTCCAAGGATGGAGACTCCACAGCCTCTCTGTGCAATCTGTTTCAGTGTTCAGTCACCCTCACAATAAATAGGCCTTTTCTTATGTTTTAACAGGATTTCCTGTATTTCAGTTTTTGCCTATTGCCTCTTGTTGTTGCACTGGATACCACTAAGAATTGTCTACGGTCTGGCTCCATCTCCTTTACTGCCTGCTGTGGTGGGTCGACCTTGGCTGGCTGCCAGGTGCCCCCAAAGCCGCTCTATCAGTCCCCCTCCTCAACAGGACAGACGGAGAAAATATGATGAAAAAGCTCATGGGTCGAGATAAGGACAGGGAGATCACTCGGCAATTACTGTCACAGGCAAAACAGACTTGGGAAATGAATTTAATTTATTACCAATCAAATCAGAGTAGGATAATGAGAAATAAGAACAAATCTAAAAACAGCTTTCCCCCACCCCTCCCTTCTTCCTAAACTCATCTTCACTCGTGACTTCTCTACCTTCTCTGAGCAGCACATGGGGAACAGGAAATGGGTGTTGCAGTAAGTCCATAGCACTTTGTCTCTGCCACTTCTTCCTCCTCACTCTCTTCCCTTCTTCCAGTGTGTGTTCCCTTACACAGGATACAGTCCTTCATGAAATTCCTTAATGTGATACCTTCCCATGGGCTGGAGGTCTTCACAAACTGCTCCAACATGGGTCCTTTCACAGGGTGTGATCCTTCAAGAATGGAGTTCTTCAGTGTGGGTCCCCCACAGGGTCACAGGTCCTGCCAGAAAAGCCTGCTCTGGTGTGGGCTTCTCTCCACGGGCCATGGTTCCTGCCAGGAGCCTGCTCTAGCATGGGCTTTCCAAGGGGTCACAGCTTCCTTCAGGGTATTTCCTCCTACTCTAGCATGGGGTCCTCCATGGGCTGCAGGGGGATCACCTGCATAGCCCCAGTCTGCTCCACAGGCTGCAGGGGAATCTTTGCTCTGGCACCTAAAGTATCTCCTCCCTCTCCTTCTTCACTTATCTTGATGTCTACATAGTTGTTTTTCTCAGATATCCTCACTCCTCTCTCCAAACTGCTGTTGCACAGCATTTCTTTACCTTTTCTTAAATATGTTATCTCAGAGGTGCTACCAACATCACTGATTGGGTCAGCTTTGCCCAGTGGAGGATCAGTCTTGGAGCCAGCTGGAACTGGTTCTGTCCAACATGAGGCAGCTTCTGGCAGCTTCTCACAGAAACCACCTCTGCAGTCCCTCCGCTACCAAAACCTTGCCACATAGACCCAATATACATGCTTTAGGTATTAATATTAACATTGATATAAACCTCCTGAACCTTTTCTGCTTAAAGTTGATTAACCTCATCTCTCTGGCCTCTCCTTGTATGACAGTTTCTCCAGTCCTTTAATCATCTTCATGGCCCTTCACTGGGGTCACCCCTGTGTGTCCCTGTCTTTTGTGGACTGGAGAGCCCAGTACTGGACAAATCACTGCAGGGCTGTCTTACCAGGGCTGAGCAAAGGGGAATGATCACCTCCTTTGGCTTTTGGGTTATTCTTTTCCTAACACAGCCCAGGCAGCTGTTTGCCTTCTTAGCTGCAGGGGCACATTTGTGGCTCATGTTCAACTTGGTGTCCAACAGGACCCCCAGACATTTCTCTGCCAAGCTGCTTTTGAGCCTTCAACCCCCAGCATATATGGGTGCATGAAATTGTTTCTTCCCAGGTGCAGAATATTACAATTCCCTTTGTAAAATTCCCTGAGATGTTAGTCAACTCACTTCTACAGTCTGTCTAGGTCTCTCTGAATGACAGCACAAGTAATTGATGTATCAACCACCCCTCCCAGTTTTGTATTAACTGCAAGCTTACTGAGAGTGCACTCTGTCCCATCATCCAGGTCATTAATAAAAATATTAAATGATACTGGCCCCTGTATTGACCCCTAGTCTTACACCTTCTTTTATCCTTAACATGTTTGGAAATTATTTCAAGGAGGATTTACTCCACCCCACCTTCCCAGGTTTCAAGATTAGGCAGACCAATGTGTAATTCCCTGGCTCCTTCTTGTCTTTCTTGTAGTTAGAGTTGACATTTGCTTTCTTCCAGCCCTCAGAAATCTTGTTTGATCACCATGATCTTTCAAAACTAATAGAGAGAGTCCTCTGACATTAGTCAGGCCCCTCAGCACTTGTGGGTGCATCCCATCAGGTCCCATGGACTTGTATATGTCCAGTTTGTTTACATGTTCCCTAACCTGATCCTTCTCTACTGTGGAGAAGTCTTCCTTGCTCTAAAATTTCCCACTGGTCTCAGGGACATGGCATTACTGAGGACAAATCTTACCGGAAAAGACCCAGGTGGAGAATGCATTGAGTATCTCAGATTTCTTCATGGTCTTAGTCACCAGGTCTCCTGTCCCATTCAGCAGTGGACCCGCATTTTCTCTCATCTTCTTTTTGCTGCTAATATACCTGTACAAACCCTTTTTGTTGCCCTTCACATGCCTCACCAGATTAAACTCCAAAGGGATTTGGCTTCCCTCATATCAGGATGGGTCCCCCTTTATCTCTTTTGTTGATTACAAGACCTGTCTTCTCCACATACCCCAGCAATCTTTGCTTTCCAACCTGAGCCACCTCTTCCTCACTTGATTGGGGGTAGCCATCTCCTTTCTTTATCATTCATAGTTAAAAAAATTACATGGACCTTATATTGGCCAAACTAATCTTGAGATCCATGTGCTTTGGATTTAACAATAATAATAATCATTTCAACTTGAAACATTGGGCAAAAGTACATATTTTTTTTCTGATTAGAAGTTTGAAGGCCATTGTCTGATTGATTTGGTCTTCAAAATTTTGAAGACTGTTGTCTGAAATTTTGAAGACCACTGCATTATGACATTTTTTTCTATTTAAAAAAGTACCATTCAGAATCTATTTAGCAAGATGGACATTTTAAAATGATAAAGACTTTTTAAAAGAAATGTTTGAGAATGTAGATCTTTCTTTAAACATTAAACATTAAAATTGAAGCCTGCCTCAGTCCTTTTTCTGATCTGTGAAGTCATGAGCCATCCAGTAAAGAGGATACCTTCTGATTACACTGGAACTGTTTTCTTCTTACTTACTTTCTTCTTACTATAAAGAATAGTTCAGAATATTTCTGGGAGTCCTTTTCATAAAGACTTCAGGTTGTCATGAAATCCAAAATCCTCCCTGTTCTCCCTGCTCTCCAGCCTGGATTTCTGAACTGGGTGTTGAATCAGAGACATTCAGTTTTCCAATAGTCGGCTAATAGTGACTCCCCTTCATTCCTCAAGCATTTTTTCTTCCATGGACATCTCGCAGTTTTGTTCTCTACCCTGTAATTAATTTCAGTTTGTTCTTCAGCATATACAATGAACTAATCCTTAATGTTTTTCTTCTGTTCAGTTGTCCTATCTTAAGTATTAAAATTAGATTGAAGGTGAATAATATAGCCATTGAAGCCCAGTAGTTCAACCTGATACAAACCCTTTAAAATCATACTATCATACCAAATCATATCATGTTTTTAGATGCTTTCACCTTTGTGTGTGTTTCTTGCTGGGTTTACTGTTATAGCTAATAACTGTAGTCCGCCTTTACATACTTTATGTTTAGCCTGTCTTCCCAAAGCAGAATGCAGAAATACTGATTAATATAGATTTGCTCGCACAGTTCTTGAAAATACATATTTTTTGTCAAATTATGTCTTCAATTCAACAGCTACATCATTCAGCTCTGTGTTGCTTCCTTTTTAAGCCACAGGGAATAATTCTATTTTATACAGAGGAATCAACCGTGCAACCAATAGAATCATGGAGTCATATAATGGTTTGGGTCAGAAGGGACCTTTAATGATCATCTCGTCCAACCCTCTGTCATGGGCAGGGACATCTGTCACTAGATCAAGTTGCTCAAAGCCCCATCCAACCTGACCTTGAACACTGAATATATTGTTTACGTGTCAGTAATAACAACATATGTTATGAGAGCTTGTCAATTTTGAGCAATTCTTTTTCTATTTAAAATGCAAGGTGTTTTGTAAATATTTCTACAGTGGGGGGAAGGAAACTCTCAATATTAAATATACTCAAATAGTTTACCACTCAAAGTTGCTGTGTAAGGAAATGGTTTTGTTTGTACAGGCAATAGACTTTCTCTTGCAAATACCATAATTTTCCCCAGATTCTGATTATTCGCAAAACAATAAATATTTGGGCAGAAGTTAGTTGTTTCTTTACAAACATTTGACACATTCTTCATTACTTTTAGAGCACGTGAGCTTTTCACCCAGCTACAGTTACAATTAAGACTGATGAAAAGATTAGATGTGTTGTAAACATTCAGTTTATCCATATAGAGTTTGGCAACATCTTAAAGGTCTTCTGTCAGGTTAATTCAGTGTTTAATTATTTGTTATTGATACTGAATAACAGTACGATCGTTGTCATTTGTCATCACACTCTATTGCAGACACAGGTTTTTCATTGTAAGGCCGGTGGTTCCAAGGAGGTTTCAGTTAGGTGAACAGGAGAGATAATAACATCTTGTGAAGGTCTGCTGTTTCCTTGCGAAATAAAACCACTATTTTCTGATTCATGAAGAATAGCAACAAATACTGTAACTGATGAGCAAATCCTATAACCTCCTGTACTCAAATTTAACTTGTTTTTCCTGATAATTACGACTCCTAACCAAACAAACCAAGTAACATTTTGAGGATTAGAATTGTCATTTCTTGCTGCTGAAGTATTTCTAAATAAAAGCTCACAAGACACAAGGTAGTTGTCTTGGTTAAAGAGAATGTAGAAATGACATATGCAAGTACCTTCAGTAGTTTGAATTCTGTTATTCAACTGCAGTCCTGTTATATTTTGTATTTTAACAACTTGCCTGAGAAAGTAGATAATGTGTGATATCTTCTTTGATTAGCTCATTAGGACGGAAGCCATGGAAAAATAATACTGCATGATGGTAATTGTGCTGGTAATTTATAAGCCATCTATATCCTCACCTTCCGTGAGGATATATAATCCTTCACCTATCTGTGAAGTATTCCCTGTGACTTCTCAAGGGGTAAAGCCTAGTCTTCTGTACTATCTTTAATTGCAAGCAGAATACGACTTTTAGGATGATATCCGCAGTGAGGACCGCAGCAAAACTTGTAGTTGAACATTTTAAACTAGATTTTTTAACATAGGGTTAATACTTGTTTTAATCTATTTTTATCCTTTTATTATAGGAATAAGTAAAACATATAAATACAACACACAAGTGTGTAAGTATGGAGCATGCTACGTAGGCAAAGGTTCTTCTTAGTGGCTGATGTATATGCTTTTCCTCTCATGTACACCTTTCCTCACACATAGATGGTTGATTTAGTTATGCATGCCATCTATACCACACACTCTACTTTAAAACTTACCTTCATGTTAATTGGAAGCAGAGAGAGGTACAAAAAGCTGGGGATTTTCAGTCCATGCCAGTAACCACCTTTGTATCTCTGATCCTTTTTCCTACAAAGAAGATGAGGTATAGATCTCCTTTCTGTAGTTGCCTCCTTGTTCCATTTCCATCTTTCCCTCTAAATTGAAAAATACCTTTTGAAGAAAGGACCTTTCTTTACAAATGTTTTGTGTTCATTTTCAGGGAAGAAATGTGTATAAAGCCATTCAGTTTAATGTTAATAGAAAACAATTAAGCTGCCTTCTGGGTCAATTTCTGTACTTTCTGGCTTTCTACACAAATGTACTTGCAGTTCTTTTCAGCTGGAGCTTCTAATGCTTAGATCCCTGAGCAACTTTTCATCACAACTCTAAAACTGTGTGACAGCAATGGAAATTGCCTTGATAATGCTCGTTTACTTGGTCACAAAGGTGTTGTGAGGCTTAAATAATTAATACTTACAAAACACTTCAAAATCCTTAGTTTAAGTGATGAGGTGGCAGCTCTTAAAATATGGGACGTGTCTTGAAATCTTAGAGAATGTTACCTAATACATAGAGAATTGCCTATGTATTATTTGAGACTACTTCAGATAATTAGGTGTTTTTACCTAGTTATAGAAATCCTATTAAATGAAAAATAGTAACAACAGGTTTGGCAGGATGCAGGCGGTGAGAGAATTTTGTACATGAAGGACTCTGAAACGTGCTTAGCAGCAGTGAGACTTAAATGCGATACTTTTGTTCCCTCAGAATGACTCATAACCTCATCTGAAACACATTTGCCGCAGTGATCTGGGGTTGCTTATTACTGGGAGAGCTTGGTGTGAAAAGATTAAATCACTGTGTGCCACAGTAGACCTTTCATACAAGTTAAAACTGCTGTGACTCATGATAGGAAGCAGGGTATATTAGTCTGGGCAGAACAATGTTAATGTACTGCTTCTGCTGTACTCCAAGCGGTAGGAAGATGTTTGGTAATAAGGGGAGTTGCGCCTCCTTCTTTCTCCTCTCCCCTCACCAAAATTCTTCTTGGTCTTTAGGCATTCTTCCTAGCTCTTTCCAGGGATCTGCTGTTTCTCTTGTCTGAGTGTCAGTAGCAGCTGACAGCACTCAGGGTTTTTTGCTCTTATTTTCATGACGTCCTTCTTCCCACACTCTACTGCAATGCTGATGATACAATTTTCATGAGCTATGCTGGTTATCTTAATGCTATGCATTGTAGGCACCGATGTAGACATCAATGTAGAGATGATTCACCTCACCTAGTTTCAGCGTAGAGAGGATTCAACTCACCGAGCTTCAGATGTGTGCATCTGAAATTGTTAACTCCTCTTACAGTCAGTGCAGAAGAAGGCATGGTTGCAATTCTGATAATGAATGTATTATCAGGCCTTCACTTAACGATGAGGTAAACCACTTTTTAGAAGTACTCCGAGAAGGAATTCAGAGGAAATCTAGATGATTAAATCTAGGGGTTGGACTAGACAAGCTTTAAAGGTCCCTCCAACCCAAACTATTCTAGAATTCTATAAACTTTTAGTCATATGCCTCCCACCCTAAATAATAAAAATTATTGTGTGGCTCTGTGATGTGTTGCCTGTTACCCAGGGAGATCAGTCATATCTTATATATATCTGCCTCAGTATTCCCAGTTGTACATTATTATGAAAATTGCGATTCTGAAACTGAAAGCATCAATAAAGGAAACACTGGCTGATAACGGGGAGGGGGAGTGTCTAGTGTATTTGTGTTTATGCTGAAAGACGAATGCTCTCATGGTGAAGCTGGGCTCTTTTTTTTCAATGTTATCCCGTCATACTCCAGGCTCCCCTACTTCAAGAGGAAAAAAGAAGTAATTTTGATTTTAGGAATTTTTCCAAATGTGTAACAGCATTTAACTCTTATTGTCTCTTTTGGCAGTATTTGATACAGGAATTTTCCACAACTCAATGCACAGCAGGGCTTTCTGGTACACCCATAATCTTGTTTGACTCATTTGCCTCTATCTGTAGTAAGCTGCATATATCTAATACAGTTTAAGCTTTGGCACATCTCTACGAGCTTTTGTAGGTCTTCTGTATTTTTAATACTTAGATTCCACACTTAGGATCGATTTCTCATCAGTGTACCATCATTTCCTTGTGTAGGTAAATGACAGCCAAGTCTATTTTACACTTTCTTTTGATCCTCATACTGAAGTCTCTTATTCTAGGTAAAGACTTTTATTATATGTAATTTTGGATGCTACATATCTTAATAAAGTTAAAATGGTTTGCATCTCTAGGTTAGCTATGGCATATTAGCATTTGCAATATCTTCCAATGAATGTTGTTGACGTTTTTCTGGCAGATAAAGTTGATTTTTTCATACTCTACTCGTATGACCTGTAGTCTTGTCACAGGCACCCTTGAAGTCTCATATTGATTTTAAGGCGCTTAATAAATTACAAAGTCCAACACCTGACATGTCTCAACATTTCTTCCTGACCTTCCATTGTCTTATATTTCCAGCCATTTAGGCAGAGCTTTAGCTGATGATTATATGTCACAGCAGCAGTCCTTTTGAAAAGTTCTCTTTTTTACCTTATCTGGGTGGCGGAAACAGCAGCTTTAAAGGGATTTATGTTTCGTTGCAATTCAATCATGTTTTGAGTGACAATGGCAAAACTCAGACTGAGTATGCTGCTTCTCAGAGCTACCCTGGATATTTCAATAGCCTGCAGTGTAGACCTTAGAAATAGAACTCATCCCACCTGACAGCAGATATGCACACATAATTTTATGTTTATAATAATTCAATATGAAATTGTTTCACAGTAATTATAATTAATGCCTGGTGTTCGTATGTATACTTTCTTGATGAGATTTTAAAGCCAGAGCTTTTGAAATGGAAGACAGCTGTTGTAATATTGTACTTGGTTAATAAATTAGTATGCTTATAGTAAGGCACCCTATTTAAAATTAGTAAAATTTTCCTTCTTGTTCCATTGTGCAGAAAATTCACAGCAGTTAATAACTAGGCAAAGATCTGGGTAAAGCACTGGGAACGCAGATCAGGATGCACAAACAACCCAGAGAGTCGTCTGAACATTATACTACGCAGGGACACTCACAAGCTTTTCCTCTCTGTCTCTGCGAAGCTTGAGTGCTGCACAGCGAACTATCTTTGCAGTCTAGGGAGGCTGAACACACATGCATGTCCACATGTATGTCTGCCCTATAGCCTAAAATATGACTGGGATAATCAAGGGAGTGCAAAGGAGTTGGAAACTCGTATCTTTTCAGAGTAAGCAAATACAAAATTTCAGCTCATCAACCTAGCGTAAGTGTTGTTTTTTTAAAAAAGGGTATGGTAGTTTAAAAGGAAGCACAATGTCTGTGTGCAACCAGAACCGATAGTTGTGTGGTAGCCCACTGTCTGTTACACACCCAAAGGTGTTGGTAGATGGGATTCCCAGTACTGGGAAGTTTAGACACGTCTGAGTTTGCACAGGCACAGAAATTTAACTGCCTGATAAAATTAAACTTATTTTTTTAAAGTGTTTTCAGAACTAAAAGGATACAAACCATTCTTGTAATTGTGAAATAGTGTGCAGGTTGCAGTCATTCTGTCCGTAGTCCTCTTCTGTTTCTTAAAGAGATGTTTCTTTCCATAATACAGGAGAGATTTCCTGTACTACAGACTATGTTTTTCTTTCTCATTTTTTCAATTATGATAGAAAACTTTGCAATGAGAAAAGAAAATTTCTCTTCCACAGGTGTTTACTTCTAGGTATTTCTTAGTCTGAAATGTGTCATTTATGAATCAGAGAAAATTACTTCTGTTTGTCACCTCAAGTGTTCCATTAAGCTATGAATATTTTTCACTGGTTGTGATCACTCTAAAATAGAATACCTCTATTAATACACTCTTTCTTTCATAATACCTCTGTGTAGTCAGATACTGTCACCACATGGAAAGCCAAGAAAAGGAAAGAATGAAAGTACAATTTCCCAAAACTATTGGAAAACTTTTTAATTTTAGGAATGAAAGTAGGTAACAGAGACTTACACTTCATTACATTACAGGTGCTTAGGGTCTTAAGAAACCTTTGAAAATTTTACTTCTAGTGACAGGGGTAGAAGACATACAGGAAGTGTATGTGGAGAACTGAAACCAGCCCTCCTTCCTTTAGGTGGTTTAAACTTAAATGAGAACTTTTTGTTGAATGTGTAATGTTGAAGTCTGACATTATTTCTTGGTTTCCTCATTATCTATGTATCACATACATCCAATGGATGTATGTCCGCATGGATTGTTTTGGGCTCCTCAGTTCAAGAGGGACAGGGAACTGCTGGAGAGAGTCCAGCGAAGGGCAACCAAGATGATTGAGGGATCAGAGCATCTCCCTTATGAGGAAAGGCTGAGAGAACTGGGACTCTTTAGCCTGGAGAAGAGAAGGATGAGGAGAGACCTTATTATGGCATACATGTATCTAAAGGGTGGGTTGAAGGAGGATGAAGCCAGACTCTTCGCGGTGGTTCCCAGTGACAGGACGAGGGGCAATGGGCACAAGTTGGAACACAGGAAGTTCTGTTCAAATACACAGAAAAACTTCTTTACAGTTAGGGTGGCAGAGCACTGGCACAGGCTGCCCAGGGAGGTTGAGGAGTCCCCTTCTCTGGAGATTTTCAAGACCTGCCTGGATGCAGTCCTGAGTAATGTGCTCTAGGCAATCCTGCTTTAGCAGGGGAGTTGGACTAGATGATCTCTAGAGGTCCCTTCCAACTCTGAAGATTCTGTGATTCTGTGATTTACCAGGTCACATTGCCTTCCACTTCTACACGGAAGTGAAAGACTAATCTGCACATTTTTCCTGCCGTTTCTATATTTTTATATCTTAGATTAAAATTCAGGTGATCTTTTTAACTAATATTTTATAGTCCATATTTTGCCCTTCTAGAGTTATGCTTCTTTCAGATTAAGTGTTTTATGATTACTTCCCCCCACCCTCACCCCATTTCTAAGTAGTCATTACTTTTTGCTGTTTGCCTTTCAGCTTCTTGAGTAAAATCCAATTCTTGCTGTGCAGGTCAACAGTTTTCCTGAGAGACAGAAACTGCTGATTATCTTTCCCACATTAATCTCAATCATATACTGATTACACTCTTACCTTTCTGATTGCTCTGGTCCATCCTGCATTTCGCCCTGAAAACTCAAACGACCCGAGGGCATCATCTGGTAGCTAAAAGCATTAGTGGCAACAGAAGATCTCTAGATCTTAAGTTCATTATTCTTTCGAGAAACAGTGTCAGAACCTCTATATGAATTACATGTGAGCAAACTTTCTATTACTCAGGGTTAATTGCTCTGGAAAAGCAATGCCTGATTTCCTTTTAAAACTATTGATAGTGATCTTCACCCATTTGCTAATAAAATCTCTACTTTATGTCTCAGAGGAGTGCAGTGACCAATCAACACTTGTATTATTCAGGCTAGTTAATTAAAAGACTGATTCTTCAAAAAAACCCAAAAAACAAACCACCAAAATCAAACCCCTTTTGCTTACTCTTTTTGCCTTTGTTGCTTGATTATGCAAATGCAAATCCACCATCAATAACCACATTTGTCCATCATTCAAAGCTCACAATGTCCTTGGTGACCTCAACTTCTACAATGAATGCCCTGCAGACAGTTTGATAAGTAGGACTTTACATAGTAAATTCATGGTTAATTAGCATCCTCACTGACATGCCATTTTTTTTCCTTGCAAATTCAAGCTTTAGTTGTCTGGACAATACAAAACTACATAAGATATTCCAGTCCCACTATTGAGAACATTTTTTAAAACAAGTTATCTGCTAACATAGTTTATACATCCTGCCCTATGAGGGATGTGTTCATTTTCCGGTCCTCCAGGAGAAAATGTGAATGAAATAATTCAGGGCTCATTCCAAATTTCCTGTTGCACATCTGATTTAAGGTTAAGTAGGATGCACAGGATGTGCATTTAATATGTAATATTTTGGATGTTTACTAAACTAAAAATAGGAAGAGCTATAAGGTACATGTTCCTGTTGTTAGGAATACCAGTTCTTTTTGTGTGAGTCATACGCTTGCCACTATTGCTGTAAGGGCAGGAAGGAGAACATGTAGCCTTAGAGACTGAACATTTGTGATTCCTACACGCCACTCCAGGGTGCAGAATCTGGGCATATTCCAAATAGCATATATTAGAACAGAGAAAGAGAAGTATGAACGGCTTTTTGTTGCTGCTACCCTCCTTATTTTTTCTCCAACATGATATGTTCCCAGAAGCCACCAACTGAACCATCAGCTTCTTCAGTGTGAGCCCATCAGCTGTGTGCAGCATATTAGGACATTCTGCAGGGAATTCATAATATGCAGAGTGCAATATGCAGTGTTTTCTTTCCCCTCTTTTTTTTTTTTTTTCTGTTTTGTTTTCATTTTCCTGTCAAGACACATTAAAAATTACAGAAAAGATCCTAGAGGCACTTTTTGGACTAAGAAATATTCTTTTTCCCATCTTAAGACTATCATATCTTCTTGATGTTTCAGTACTTTTGTTCACACTATCCATCACTAAAAAAGGAGAAAGATGAGCACTTCTTACCATTCCTAGACAAGAGTGAGTTAAAAAGAATGTAATTTGGAAGCTATGCAGCCTTTGGCTTGTTCCTGTAGAATCTGAAAATTTATGCATGTATCATTTGATTTCCAGTAAGGACTCTTCTAAGCATTGCTTTTGGGTACAAGACAACAACCTTCCCTTTGTGTTCCTATTTCATGTTACTAATTAACACAGTAACTGTCATCAAAAGGCCAGTAGGCATTGATCTGTTGATCTCCCAAAGTGATTAGCAACATGAAATTTGCTAATAGGATTTGCTTGGGACATCACTGAAAAGCAGAAAGGCCAGCTCCACCTGTGTAACAATTTAATATGGCAGGTCTGTCACATCCAAAGTGTGACTGCTTAGTTTTCAAGGTGAATAATACTGTTATTACTACTTTACACGAACGTTGCTTGTAGCTATTCTTGCAGTGAATGAAGATTGTCCTTCATTACCTTAGCACAAGCTGGCAATGCTAAATTCTTACATATGAAAAATTTAATGACAATACTTAGATGAACTGCTCTCAATGGGGTTATGAATACTTGCTGATTTTGTTATGAAAATGTTTGAAGAGACACTGTGATTAGGTAAACTAGATTTCAATAAAAGAAAGAGAACCTGTTAAGACATCTGCTCCCTTATTAGTATTTCTATTTCTCATAGAGGTGGAAACGTGTAAAAAAGACCATGTGTATTTGTTTCCATGTGTATGTGAGAGAAAGAGAAAGAAAAAGGAAAAGGATTTGATAGAGGGCGGATTTACTGGAAAGAAAGTGACAAAGTTTGTCTTTTTGCACAGATTCATTTCATAGGACGTAGTCCATGATGAATGAAGCTAAAGGAAATGTAACTCTCTCGTACAACTTTTCCACTCATTTCTTATAATAGCATTTTGTTGTGATTGACTCTGTTGGTAAGGTGTTTGTAGGATGGAATGTGATAAAGAAATAATATTTTCCCAACATTTCATTGTTGTCAAGAAATTCCTTCTTAAAATCTATGATACTTGGACAACTGCAATTTTTAACTGAAAGTGTTGAAATGGTTCTCCACCAAACAGAATATTGAAACTGTGCAATTTACATAATAATAGCCTGATTTGCATATTTATTAGCTTCATTTAATTTGCTGCAAACAAAATGTTCTAATCTGGTTTCAGGATAATCTCTAACCTTCTATTGTTCTTCAGTTAGAGCACACACATGCATGCTCACAGACACACACATACTGGCCTTCATCTACATTTCACAGAATGTGTTTGCTTTTTTTCTCAAAATACATTTCTCAATTCCAAGAAAGAGATTTGTTGTGGGAAATCCTAAGAAAGAAAAAGAAAATAGCGATCTTTTCCAGTTTTTTGTTTGATTGTTCCACATTTTGTTGTTGGTGGTTGGGTTTTTTTTTTTATTTGTGAGGTCTTTTCTGGGGTATTTATGTTGCTCTTTGTGGTGTCTGAGCTAAAAATTACAATTACAAATAAGAATGTTAGCAATTGCAGTTTTTGAAGATACTGTTTTTGTGATGATTGTCCATCTCTACATTTAATGGTTTGTTAATATCTGAGCTATAAAAAAAATTACCTTTCATAAATAATTTAATTGAATATTTTGAGGTTTTCTCTACACATTATTATTTTTAGTATTAAAAAATATACAAAAAAAAAAAAACATTTTGGAGAAAATGTCCCCTTAACATAAGAATTCCTTGTAAAATGTCACTGTGTGTAATACTAATCTGAACACTATGGTGTAATCAGGAAGTAAAGACCATTGTCTTCTTAACATTTTTACGTGTTGTATCTCTATTACTGTTGCCATCAGGTAGGGCAAGAGATACTCAGTAGTAGCAGGCAATAGCTATCATATATAAGAACAAACTATTTTTTTAAACTAGAAGGTAGTCACAGAAGTTCTTTTTAGTCATGAATGCATGGATTTTGAAAGTAAACTCCCTGTTTGCCTTTACAGAAGGCTGGGATTATTATCTTGGGCACAGCACTTTGCGAGTACAGCAGCCCTCCTTTCTTTACTGTGTTCATATTGGACACCTTTGCACTACTGTTCTGTGTTGTGACGTGAGGTGTCCTTGCCTTCTTTGTGCAGTGTGAAAAGGTAGGAGGAATTTAACTTGGAATGGAGTCAGCATATCAAGGGAATTGCTCCATAACCAGCAACACCACTAAGAGGAAGATGTTTCTGTGGTCAGGCACGTCTCCCCACTCCTCCAGGATGGCACTTTGCATTGCTTGCTGCATACAAGAGAGCTGAGCAATATTTACGCTTTCCCACAAAGAAGGTGTCTCTATCCTTTAGCATCTAAAGTAAATTTGTATGGTTTTTAGTAGGCAGATGTGAGCAGATCTGATTACCTCATGCAAAGTGTCATGATAACTGTAGCTACAAGGCCTGTAGGGAGAAGAGGGTTTGCATACAGCAGTCTTGGAGCATGGGTAGACCAGGATCAGCATTCAAAAAGCTTTATTGCTAATTGGACTCAGTCCCCACTCCACCTGCATTACTTCTCCATTTGCACGAAAGTTCTGGTCTCATGGAAAGAGTATAACGGCATCTTCACAGAGTATCTAAGTTAATCAAATATAAAGAACATAACTGTATGGTAAAGTCCAATTGTCCCACTTAACACTGAGGGATTCTTGAGACACTCTGAGCGGAAACATATCACCCACAGAAATAATCCTGCTAGGGAAGAACTGGCCCATTAGGGGAAGAGTAGAATCTTGGAAACAAAAAGACAGACATTTCATTGTTTGAATGACCTTATTACCCTGGGAGAGTTAGATACCAATCAAGAGGAGATGAAATATGAAAATAAAATAAAATTAAGAAGGAAATGTTATTTTAAGCCCTTAAGGAACAAGGTACAAAGTAATATAATTCATCAGAAATATGTAAATGTATTCAGAATATTCTTCTAGAAAAAAACCCCACACTTTTTTGAAAATAAAATTCTTCTGCTATAAATTCATCATAAGAGTTCAGTAACTAAATTAATGTCATGACAAGGGCTTCAGGTGTCAGGATTTCCTGCACAGGAAATTATTTTAACCTTAACCCAGAAATCAGAGGTTATGATGGGAAGCCGTACAAGCTTGATGATTAAAAGAGGATTCAGATAAAACTGTTTCTGAACCCTAATGCAAATTTTCTAATGAAATGACAAAGCTATCTTTCCTTTAGAAAGCGTTTCTGACAAAGTTCCATATTTGAGGTTAATCACATGTCTACCTCGTTGGAGTCTTTGAAAAATTGAAAAAATTGGCTGAGGGCATGATGTATGAAAAAAGGAAACAAGAAGTAAAGCAATTATAAATAACTGTTACCACGTTGGCAGAACTGCTAAATAATAACATTTAAATGAAAGAAACCATCTAGTACATAGTTATATCCATGTCAAAAGCTGCACTGTAGTCGTTGGAAACATTACTTCCAATTTCAGAGGATATTGGAAAAATCATGAGAAATTTTGATTTTGATATAGTAAGATGGTGATAGACGTGCAGCGTAGAGTATCAAATCCAGCAGAGAACCACTCCAGGAACTTCAATCTGCCATTTAGATGGGAAGTAGCATGTATTTCTACTTACGGTTTTTGAATACCTTCCTGTTGAGAGTATAGAGAAAAACAGTTTCTAAACTTTAGGGAAGTTAATCACATGTTCATTACAATCTATTTCCTGTAAGGAAGTGCCCTAATTCCTGTAAGGAAAAAGTAGGATAAAGCATGCTTTTAATGGTCCTTATAGGTATTAGTTCCTCCCAGCCAATAAAGCTGTTATTGGTAACAATTACTATAACCACTGCTGCCTGCTTTCATGAAGATACTTATGAAAGGCAGGGCAGTCTAATGGGACATCACCATAATCTTTCTCCAGCCAGTGCTTACTGGGTGGAACAAAATTATCAATTAATATTTTTAGGAAAGTCTTGTCTCTTGATCTGTAGAGGAGTTTCACAGAAACAATTGCTTTTAACTTTACTTGCAGCAAAAGTTGATTTTTTGTAAATATGCTAAGGAATAGTTACTGTACAAAAGATTTTCCCAGACAGTTTGAGTCTGTTTATCCAAAGACTGTGAGGAACATGGATTTGAACTTAGTGACTCATAGCACAGAAGCGTGTGAGTGGCCTCTGAAAGATTAGTCCCCATGTCATAAATGCTATTCTGCTGTTCTGTCACATGCACTGTTAAAGAAGGCATTAATCCTAAAGCACCATTTGGGGATAAGAGTGTCAGGCAGTATTGTTCTTTCCTCTATTCTTATCTAGTAAGTCTAGGTATGCTAAATGTCAAATCCTATTGACTCCAATAGGTATTTATGTGAGAACATCCAAATTGCTGGAATAATTTCCTTTTTTCTTGCCTGTCAAAGATATTTGGATAGTGGAAATACATAATCTGAAACAGTTTTCATGGCATTTTTATGTCATACTCTTAAATGCTGCAAAAGAGCCATCTACACCTGTGGCTCAGTTTCCTCATTCTCAATGTTTGTCATATTATATCAGCTGTCCTAATTATGCTATTCGCTCTGCCTCCAAACATTGGCTCACGTATCCCCAAACCATCACGATTTCCACGCTACTCCTCCCATTCTTTGGTTATACATATATTCAGTGCCTTTAAACAAAATATCAGTCTCTTCTTTCTCCACTTCCCCTCCAAAAAGAGCAGAAAAAAATGTAATGAAAACCTTATGATACAATTGCTATCTCAGATAGAATGAGGTCTGTCTGATATGTTAATATGCCCTGTATTTCCAAGGTTATTTTCAAATCTAGCTCATTCTTGTGTATTTTAAGAATATTCTACATGCCAGTCGTCTCTTACATATCCAGGTTCTGCCAATTTGTCAGACTTGTTTTATCTGCAGGTTGTCTGTTATGTCAGACTACAAAATAACATGTATACAATAGTGTTTTATATATAGTAATGCTGTAATGTATTTAAAAAATATACTGGCTGTACAATAAAATGATTGTATGTTGCCAAGATATCTTTCAACCAGTACTGAAAATAGAAAATGTTAATATTTTTGTTATATTTCTGTTGAAGTTGTGATATGTGCATATAAGCCACATTCTGTTTCTTAAATCTCTTGACCAAAAGTCAGTTCTTCTTATCTTTTGTGAGTGAATATATATGGGAATTGTAATCAGGCAGAGTGAAATTGCAGCACTGTGAAGTTGTAGCCTGAGCATCCCTCCAGTTCCTGCCTAATCCCCACGACAAGAGGGGGCATGCTGGTTCCTGGGGACTCGATCACAGGCATTTCTTTTTGCAGGAAGCTTCAAATCTTTATAAGAATAACAGACTTCTGTTGACTAGCTTGCAGACATAGCGCGACTGAAGGTTGCAACTACATTGAAGATTTCAGCGTAGAACACAGCAAGAATTAGTCTAAAAGAGAAAAACAGTCTCCATTTTTGTAAATTTAGAAAAATACAGGCAAAATACAAGCACAAATGTTGCAATTCTCTTTACATTCCTAGTGCAGAGAACAATAAAATTGTGTATTTAGAAAATGCAGTGTTACTGCAAATACATGGTGTTTAGCTAATTGTAGATGCCTTGTGAGGTGGTGTAATTTCCCAAATCAATATTCAATTACATATTTTTACTCATACTAATGACAGGTTCAAGAAAGCTGGAAGATTTTTTCAGCAAAAAGTGAAGTGGAAGAGTGAGTATAAAATACAGTTGTTTGCCAGTGGGTAGCTTACTTTCAATCCCAGCTGGAGGGAACAGTGAAATAATGCAATTCCAAATGCCCTTTTGCTGGGTTTTCCATTTCTTTTTGCTGTCCTTAGCTGGATGTCTGGTAATGAAAATTCATCTCTTACTTCCTATACTTGTATCATTAACAAGAGGATATTCAGTGATTAAAAATGTTTGAAGCAGACAGCAGATGATGGGTGAAAAATAATTGGACTAGGGTTTTCGTTAATGCAGACCTTTATACTACTATGGAAAAATAGCATTTGGTTTTGATCACCCACAGAGAAAAGCTTTCCTCTTATTTCCTCTCTCCCTACTCTTCTTCCTGCTTGTGTCTCTCAGATGTTTTATTGTTTGTTGAAAAACACAATTTCTTTCATTCCTTTGATGTGAGTATTCATGAGGCAAAGAATGTGTTAATATAATTGTTATCTTGTTTTAGATAAAGATGGATTTGCAACTATTAATTCTCTGTATGGAATATATTAGCGAATGTAGCTTGTTGCTTGTGATGCTTCCAAGAAAAAATTATTAAGGATACTGAGATTTTATGAGACAATATGCTGCAGGATGGTGTGGTTATGCTTTAGGGGTTTATTTATAAGGGTTCCAATTGATATACTTTGTTTTGCATACATTCCTTATCAAATTCTGTGGAATCTGGAATGCACAAAGGTGCAGTTACTCTTGGGAAGAAAAACCTAGACAATGACTTAGCAATAAAACCTATAGTTAGTCACATATCTTTTAAAATTTTATTATTCTAAGCCCCTAAATGCGATAGACCTGGTGCCATTTAAAGTGTGATGATGACTTCCAAACAGTTTAAGAACCTCAAGCTTTGGTAAAGGTAATATAAATTGCTTTGGCCTTGACATTCAAAACCATAATTTTCATACACAATTTTATCACGTAATGATTTTCAATTATTAAGCATTCAAAAAAAAAAAAAAAGGATTCAAGTGAAACCTTACGTTCCACAAACATTATGTGAGATTATTTTTCACTGCACACTATTGAAGATTCATGTGCTTATAGTTAGGGCAGATGGGGATCTGGTATCGGCAAAATAGCAACTTTTTTTTTGGAAAGCAAGAACAATAGTATAAAAATATAAAAATTGACAACACAATAAATTGGTGTTAATTTCCATGAACATATGACATAGTCCCTTTAGAAGACCAAATGACTAGTCATTATTTTGGTAGAGAGAGACAGTGATTACTTAGTTTCTTTCTCTTTCCTGTGCAATCACATAAGCATTGTGACAACAACAATGAAATCTGCAGACAATGGCTGCAGAATTTGCTAGATTACGAGTTTATCAATGGACATTTTGCAGGTGACATCGAGGTCTGTTTTAGCAGAGTTGCATGCACTGATTCTGAACTTAGCCAAAAGCAGAACTTTTAAAGAATGGTATTTGCTAAATAGTAAGCTAGAGGGCCAGGACACATACGTGAGTGTTAGTATCTTGTCACCTACAGCGTCAAATCTGTAGTCTATTCTCTGCAATGATGCCAGGCAGCGCACAAGTGTGAGCATGGGCCAAGGACCACTTCCAGCGAACAAACCAAGTGGAGACACACTGGTTTAGAGCTAAGGAAGCTTAACTTTATGGGGACAAGCTGTGCTGTGCCAACTGTCTGCTGTGATGGAGAATGGTCCCTTGTCTATTTTATATACTAGTATAAATGTAACTTTAGAGTCCAGCCTCTAATTATTGTAAAATCATGTCATCTGGAAGAATTTGAGAGAAAAAAAAATAAATCTGTCATTTGGCAGAAGTAGTAAAATTAAATCCCAAATAGAGGAACCACCAAAGGGTTTACCCTTTTGGATTTTGACTCTCTGCAGTAGACTAACCTGTATGAGCAAATTTCAAAAGTGTGAAGAACAAGAAACATACGCCAAAAAACTGCTGTACTGGCTAGCTCTGGTAGTTAAATTTTCAATAGTAACCCAAGCTTCAAAAGAATGCCTTCACAAGAGGCACCTAAGGAAATTATATCACAAAAGTACTAATTTTCCAAGCCTTTTGAATTTGTAAAGTAAGAAGACACCGGCTGCTTTGTGCTTATCTACACTGGAATTTGCCAGAAGACATGAGCTTATCCTGTCCCTCCCTGAAGTTTTCACTGAGAAACCTGAATGCAAACTACCTTAAAGCCCCAAATTTTTGTATCCACATCAAGCTAATACACATCGGTTTTTAGAAGGGCTTTAGTAACGTAGAATCAGTATAACACTAGCCATAGCTATACAGCTTCCAGCTTAAAGTTGGCTCTGATTCAACAGTGTTGGTGTGCAGTCAGTTCTCTCTTGCATCTGTTTGCAAAATATAGCCTGCTGACGTATCCATATAATAGCATTTACAATAGCAGTTGAAAGCAAAGCTTTGAATAGTTAAGGACATCATCCATCTTACACTGTCTACAAATAAAAAAACATTATTCTTACCAAGTAAAATGAAGTACAAACTTCTTCTCAAGATTTTTAATGAGTAAAGGTCTTTTAATGCAAGTTGAACTCTACAGCTATTTGTTCCAAGATCTTTTTAGAGATGAATTTATGAATCTGTTGATCGTTTTCCTGAATAAAATTTTGGGGATATAATCGATATTCCATCCATTTGAAGTATCATTCTTTCTGGAAGTTTTTGCTTTTGGTTTAAGTCTGTAAGAATGAATCCTCCTGCTAAATGTAAAAATATTGTAATTTTTCTAGATTAACTAGCAAATCTCAGGAATCTTATTCAGGCTCAGCTCAAAACATGATGACTGTAAGACTGTGCCTGTATATGAAAAACCTTTAAAATAGCTTTTATTTTTTTGTCCATGGGTTTGGAAAATGAGTCCGTTTTCTTTGTCTTGCCTTGATTGGCCTTAACTTCCAGGCAGAGTTGGAAAATAAATCAGTATGGTAAAAACTTTTGTTGTTGTTCTGTTTTTTTGATATTTCTATTCTAACAGCCCTAATTAAAATACAGGAATAGTATGGGTAAAACCTGGCAACTCCCCAAAGTACCAATAGTTAAACTTGCATAGATTCTAGCATGATCTCTAATGGAGATACCATAAAGGTTTCTTTTATAATTTACCTTAAAGGAAGATCTCAGTTTTAGGATTACCTAGATGGTTCAATAATTCTAGGCACTAGACTGTCTTTTCCTGTGATTTCACACTTCCACATCACGAATGTGTGATAATGTGTGTATCACTACAGTGTTTTTTATTTTCTCTCTTTTAGGATTTGTTGACTGCATGGCACAGTTTATTTTACTTTTCTTTTTGCAGAATTCTACCCCAGCTGGATGCACACCTCCATACCCTGTTTGTGTCCCTTTTATACACTTTCTGAAGTTTTCTCTCCTGTAATTAAAACCAAATTTTCTGCCTGCAGGGCCTTTTAGGATTTAATTATAAGTGTGCACCTTTTGCCCACTGACGTTACTAGAATCTGTCATAAATGTCCCAATTTAATGAAGAAAACTAGTAGAAAATGTATTGTGAGTGTTTTTACTGCTGTAGAAGATTTTAGGGGTTTAATTTCCAGCTTTTACAGCAAACAAACAAGCAAGGAAGAACAACTACTGTGAACTTTTGGTTCAATAATGTTGCATACTGGCCATTGGGAGTTTCAGCTTATTATATGGAATAGCCGCGTCTCCCATCTTGAGCAGAGCTGTAAAAATATATTCTCTCTCATTACAATTTCATTGCAACTTTCCCTCAGTTGAACATCAGAGCTTTTCAGACTTTTGGACTGGATTGTTTGTGTTGTTTAGACAGAGCTCAAAAACATTGGCTTGTGTTTGTTTGACAGACTATCACTTACAGTGCAACGAAAGAAGGCGTCTTTCTGTCAGCATAATCTGCTCACAGTTTTTCACTTTCATTACATTCTGCTGCATGCTGATTGTCACCATGGTGTTGCCTTAACCAAGGAATGAACTGTAGGGATGAACAGGGAAAAAAAAAGCTCACTATATCTCTACTCACATACCTCTGTTTTATTACCAGTATGTTGTAAATCACCAAGCGCCTGATGACATTAAGTCAGGGACAGCAATCAATGAAGAGAAAGCCAGAGCTTTTAGAATACCTCTGCCGGCATTGCCTGCTCAGCTTATTCTGCCCTATTCACAATCTGCAGCAAAACTGAGCTTTAAGCATAGCACGAAGTAATTTCCCCCCTCTCCCCCATTCAATTATAAATGCTCAGTTACTGAATATTTAATGCTATGATTAACATTGTGATTATTCATGTCACATTCTTTATTTGTCCCTTTCATCCTGAAGGATCCCAAAATGCTTTCCATACCTCTGATTACACAAAGACCCCAGAAAGGTTTCTTAATCCAACAAGGAGGAAAAAAAAATGACTGCTTTAACAGCATAGCACATCTCATTGTTATTAATGATAATAATCATTCCTGGCACTAGCTGTAAGTTCCACCCTTTTATGAGGCTCTCAGAAAGCAATTTATAGTCAGGTGTTGGAAGTCTTCACACACAGCAGTTTCACAATACAGATAAGTTATAACTTATATCTACAGTAAAGGAAAGTGGAGGCACACACATTAACTGAGTTACCCAAGTCAACAATGCAGTTATAATTGGAGATCTGAGGAGCTTTGAAAGAGTTCACATATTCTCACCTCAATGTCCCTTTTAGCTGTTATGACATATTTATGAACTAAATGTCAAGATAAGATGTGAAAGAACTTAAGGAAGAAAATCCAATTCCATCCTATTTCGATAATTAGCCTTTTCTAGACTGAAAAAGCTCTGCCTTGGTTCTGAGACAGGAATACTTACAAAAAAAGGAACTGAGGCATGATACGAAATTTCCAGAAATTCTGGAAAGATAGCAGTTAATTTTCAGGCTTACAGAGTAGAGAATTACTGTTTGCAGTAAAACAGTTCAGTCATTAGGACAAATCTGATGCATGTGGCATACACCAGGGTCCTCACAGGAGGAAAACATCAACGCAGGAATAATGGGGAGTTTAGTTACCTGACATGTGGACTTGGGAGCAGTTAGCTGTCACTCTCTGCTTGGAGCTGGAAATATCCGTATGCTATATAACAACCAATATCAGATGATTTGCCAATGACACAGAAAGTCTCCGGTTTAGCTTCTGTGTAGCCAACAAAGATTCCTATCTGCCCCCTCCACCCACCACCCCATCAGCTCCTTAACCCTTAGGCTACAAACTACAGACTGAGTTTGATGTCCCAGGATGGGAATCACAGTGGAGAGACACATTTCATTCCCTGCCCTCTCCTTGTCAGACCACCATAAAGGCAAAAGAATACATGAGTCTTGAGACTGGTGAGACAGGGGCCCTGGGGAGCCTGGTGTTACAGCCTGAGCGAATGAGGGAAAAGAAATGCTGCGATCTGTCTCCTGGTGCTTCTCTTTATGTGTGTTTTCCTGTCCAGCAACTTACTTTCCTCCAGATAATTACTCTGCCTCTTTGCAGTTCTTTTTGCAGTCCTGTGATTCTTGTATTCTTGGCTTTATCGTGGCCGAGTTTCTACCAGTCAGATAGGGAGAAGAGACTGCTTCCTCCAGGCAGGACATGTGACATCATGGACGTCAGCTCTTATACTTGCTTTCGTTTGCATGTTGGGTACCTACCACTTACTGTTTTGTCTCCTGCTCTAGTATCGTTAGGATGGCTGTCACCATGTTGGAATATCAAGATCCGCCTCTGCCAAGAGAAATCTTATAACTTAGGTGAGCATGTTTCCATATATTACAGATCGTCCAGATCCATTTGTCTCTCCCTCTAGGTGAATATTTAAACCGTACCTCTTCCTCCTTCTCTTCTCCCTCCCACCTTTTTTGATTACCTTTGCTGATCATGTAGTTTCAAATGAAACAAACATTCTCTGTGAGAGCTGGATTTAGCAAACAAAAATAGATGCATCCAGCAACGAGCTATCTTCTCTTCTCCCATACATCATAATCATTCCAAAGAAGATATTAATCTCACAAGACTTTAGTTATAAAATTGCTTTAGCTGCTTCTGCAACTTCTGTCTTTGTACAGCCCCATTCATTTATCTGTCAATTCTGAAGACAAAAACTCCTGAATTTTCACTCAAGTAATTAACATAACTATATAATTGAAGAACCAGCCTGTCCTCCCCTCCCCTCCCTTCCTCTCCTCTCCTCTCCTCTCCTCTACACTTATAACTTACATATACTCCTCTTGGATTAGAGCCTGCTGTCTACTGGGCATGACCCACCCAACGCATATACTCAGAAGTGCTAAAGAAAGGTAATGACAATGTGTAAGTCTCTTTCATCAGTCTCTCCTCTCCTCTCCTCTCCTCTCCTCTCCTCTCCTCTCCTCTCCATTTCATGATTTTAAAACAAACATTGTAAATATTTTCACGTAACTTGTTTTCAATATTTATCCTAATCTTAGAAGCTACCAATATTTCTGTGCAGATTGTGTCTACTAGACACAAAGAGCCTATAACTCTGACACCAGTACAGATATTCATAATTCCTTTAGTATTCTGCAGTATTCCTGCCGATTCTGCAGACTGTGATCAGACACAGAATGTGAGCCTTTCTGAAACAGACATAAAGTAAACAGCTTGTTAAATAGGTCATCTTTATTTAATATTCATTAATGCTTTATTGTTCATGGTTTTGTATATTTATTTTATTTAATATTTATTTATAGAAATTTCCCATTGCAAGGCAATTTGTCTACAACATTGTTCCTACAAAAGAAGTACGTTTAAATATTTACGCACTTAACATACAAAAGTTGTAGGAAAAAAACATGGAGATGGTTTCTATGTAACTGGCCATAACTGAAAAACAGCAAAGCCCTTACCTTTTGTTCCCTTCTTGTTAAGAAAATATCAGGTCACCAGAAACGAGACATTAAGCGTCAAGACTGATCCGTATGGCCAAAGAATCAGGTATGTGAATGAAGGTTGAATGTAATAAGTGTCAGTGCATTCATCCAGTTGTGCTGGGGATCTGAGAGATTTTCAGTGAGGTTGTATTTTGTGCAGCTTACCATGAAGAGACACCTGAGACGCCAGTCTTTGTGACAGGCTATTGATTGGCAAAGAACCATACAACATCAAAAATCCTTCACTATTAGTACCTGATCTTAGGACACATAAGAAAAATGGAAGTTTGAAAAAGAAATTTGGGGTTGACTAGAAAAACTTTGTAGTCCCTTACCTGTTAAATTGGTTTCTATCAAGCACAAACAGGTAACTATATTTTATACAACATCAAAAGGATTGGGGCATTATGTGTCAATGGGGTAACTTTTTTTTTTGTTGCTTAAATGGAATAATTATTCATTCATTATCTTTCACGAATATGTTAACAAATTTTTAACAACTGCCTGAATCCTTTTGGTAATGACATATTTAATTCACCTGGGTGTAAAAACCGATTACAACTAGATGTCATTCTCTTAGTGAAAGGTCACAGGTCATCCCCAGGGTACTGCCTGCCCTTATAAATGCTTTAGTAGCTATAAGTTATACTGCTACTCCGATACCCTGACATGAATTTTCTTATGAATATTTAGGAGGTGTGGTACAGCCCTATTGTGAAAAGACAAAAGTAAGAGATAATATGAAGATAAATCAGAAGTGTATCAAACTTAAAACATCTATATGTGTTTCTCTTCTCAGTTATGAAGAAATTCCTTTAATGCATAGTGGGATATTCTTCAATTCTGCTGGGCAGAATAACGTAAACTAGAGTGCAGCCAGCAGTGATCACTATTGCACTGCAAATCTACTGGATTTTCAAGAATGTAAAACTCTGTGGCCTTGCTAATCAAAGACTCAAAAATTTTTCCTTTAAAACCAGAGAAAAATAGTCAGGTCTGATGTGTAGGAAGAACACAAAATGGCATGTGGCTAGATGTCGCTTAGCACTTTCCTCAGTTTCTTTTTATTGAGAGTAGAATAGTTGACATCTCTGACTACACTTTCCTCTGTGTCTGAGGGCGAGTAGGGAAAAAAAAAGAAACAACCTGCCCTTGTTAATAGTAATGCTTTTTGTTACTTATTTAAAACCCTTTTTTTTTTCTTTTGTGAAATGCAATACTTTCTAAAATTGGTGGGGTTTTATGTGATAAAAAACACATTCACCTTTTTGAAAAGTCAACATTAGGATACACTGACATTCTATGCAAACTATAGTGTTAGAAATTAGTAATCATTTTCTGTGTGTGATAGTGGTTTGTCTTGGTACATCCACGAGAGCAGTCCACTGTAAGGGAGGGAGAGAGAAGTCTTTATTTGCACAGTCATTTGTGGATTGGTAAAGAAGAAAGAGGTTCATGGGGTTGGAGAAAGAAAGTGTGAGGAGAGAATGTTTATCGTAAGAAATGGAGAACCTGCCTCAGGAGATTATAAAGGAGCAGTACTTGTGGATATTGCAGGCCCACGTGCTTGCCTAAGGACTTGCTGCTGTGTGCTCTCATAAAGCATCCACATATACTGTCTCATGGATTGTCCTTTCTTATGAGAACTGGCCTTACTGCCTGTGTTGATTTTAATTAACAGGGAAAAGATGAGCCAGTGCCTAGATCCAGTCTAGAAGAAGCTGGTCTCTGAACTTGTTCATAGCCTGAAAATCACAATAAAGCACACCGTTTGATATGCAGATATCTTAGTGAGCCTTGGGCCTCAGCTGTCGTGAGGTGAAGCCTTTAAACTGTTTTTATATGGAGACCCTCCAAGAGTTTATAGACAAACCGAGGAGCCAATAATGGTCTGTATTGTCTGGCTGGGAACATAAAATCCCAGTGTGTTGCACAGATTACAATGCAGATCGGTGTGTACTTGTCACTAATATTTCTATCTGATAGTGTTCTGACCCAAGAGTGACAAATTATTCTTGTTGCAGGCAGTCTCAGCCTCCATGAATTGATGTGCTAATCCTAGGAGCCTGCATTATACCACCATAACAGTTTTTCTTGAGTACATAATCACAGACTCATAGGAAAATTGTTTTATAGAGGTATGGACAGCCTTTCAGCTCCACACAAAGTTCTGCTCAGATGACACGTGTAGATGCTTTCTGCCAATGCCTCTGATACCTTCTATGTGCAGAGAGAGTATACAAATAGTGATTAATTAGTGATCAACAAACACTGTAGTTTTTAGCTTGTAAATGACAGTTCATTTGCTGGAAGGGTGGTATGGCTCCAGAAGCAATGCCAATCTCATAAATAGGGCAATGAGAAACTCGTATGCTGTTATTGAAGACCCAAGACAGCTGCTGGTACAGAGAACTGGATGTTATCTTCCTTAAATGAAATTTCTATATGTTTGTATATTTCTACTAGAGAATAAGGTGAAGAAGGTGAGAATTTTTCTCCGAAAGATGGTTACGCACACAACTTAGGTGAGCCAGGGCAAAGGCCTACAACATGGCTGTACCTGGCTCCCACTGTTTGCCTTGAGGAAATCCAACCCCAACTCAAGCATGGCTACCAAGAACAATACGGATGTAACGTCCCAGTATAAACTGGTTTCAGCTTTAGCTTTGCGCAGTTGAGTGGTTTAGTGTTAAAATGAGGTTAATATGTATCTTTTTAGTGGGTGATTAATCTGCTATATGTGTGTGGTAACCCACTGTATGCGACTCTGCTTGAGTGTGGGGGTTGGATCAGATGCCCTCCAGAGATCGTTTCCAACCTCAGCCATTCTATGATTCACATATATTAACAACAAGTCATTATTCTGTATAGAATGAACTATCTATCACCCTAGAACAAAATGTAGCATACAGGAGTACGGAGAGGGGATGATAGTAAAGGACTTGACAGTTGATACCCAAGGCCCAGAGACTTTAAGCAAACTCACTGGTGGTCAGCTAGCAGTGCTTAAAGGCATGCAGCCTTGGGAGTTGGGTAAAATTAATTTATGCAAAACCAAAGAGAGCAAAGCAGGGAAGACCAGTTAGGATGGTCTAATCCTGCTGGGTTAGGATGACTGGAAACAAAAGAAACAGTCTGGGCCAGCCCATGGGCTGATTCTTGTAATCTGGGGTATAAAACCTACAATTATTTTAATTCAGAGCAGCATGGGTACTCACTGCCAAAAGTGGTTGTTAAGTTTGTGTATGCAAGTGTTGCTGTTATTACCTGTATATATGCTATAACGCTTCTGCTACTGTATGTAAGTATTTGGTAAGGGTAGGGCACCAAATAGATATGCATAAATGTGTGTGTGTGTGTATGTATGTATTACTCTTTTGAATTGTTTGGCAACAAAAAATAGTAATTTGTAATTGAAAGGCACTGTATGCATTGTGATTTCCTTTCTCTCCTCCACCTCTATTTCTGTTGTTTTGGCAACAATAATCAGTGAATACATAAAACATGCAAGGAAAAAAAAGGAAAAGAAAGAGTGAAGCTACTAAGTGGAATTCCCCTAAGACCTTTCTCTGAGAGAAGATTTGGCAGAAATGAAAGATGTTTTTACTTTTGTGTTTGTGGGAAAAATGCTGTTTTCTTTTATATTGCTTTCCAAGCTCTCCAGTTTTGGTTGGGTCCATGGAAATAGCACTAACCGACAGATGTTCCTGTTGAAGTTGTAATAAATCCTTAGAAAACCATGACTAAAACAGCAGCAGCACCATTCTGTGTCCTTTGATGTATTTGTTAGACACTCCCATAGATATTTAAATCAAATACAGCCTCTACCACCAAACCAGTAAGTTGTGAAAGAAACTTTCATTCTTTTCCGGAACCAGAAGCAATTATCCACAGCTCAAAGCATTTCAGACAGCATAATGAGGGTATGATATTAACCAGTCGATTGGACTAATCTGAATGACCATCAGTACTCCAAGCAAAAGAGGCCTTATTATAGTTACAGTTATTACACTGCTGCAGTTAGAAGGTTACTTAGAAAGCTGAACTCAATCTGTCAGCACATTAGAGACTGAAATGCCAAATCATCAAACTGGAAGCTTTAATATACCGCTTAGAAATGGTGAGATGAGGAAGATGCCTATGTGAAAACTTAGAGGGTATAGGATCTCCTTGACATAATTCTTCACCACATTCTGTACCAGTCATTAATCTGAATGATGTACGGGAAGTTCCCAGGCTTTTTCATCTTTTTGGAAGTTTTCTTCAGCTTGCAACTTTCAAGAGACACTTCTTGCATTGTATGTTCTCATTTAAATGAACTCACCAAAAAGAATAGATTTCATTATTATGGATTTCTCTTTTTTTTAATTTGGTTATCAGAAAAGTGAAAAAGCTAGCATAAATGTTGATACTGCATTACAGGATCTGATGCCATTAATAATCATAGAAGCATAGAATGGTTTAGGTTGGAAAGGACCTTGAAGATGATCGAGTTCCAACCCCCCTGCCATAGACAGGGACACCTCCCACTAGACCAGGTTGCCCAAGGCCATGTCCAGGCTGACCTTGAACGCCTCCAGGGATGGGGCCTCAACAACCTCTCTGGGCAACCTGTTTCTGTGCCTTACCACCCTCAAAATGAACCTACATGACCTAGTAAAAAGTCCTTCCCCAGCTCTCCTGTAGGCCCCCTTTAGGTACTGGAAGGCCGCAATAAGATCTCCCTGGAGCCTTCTCTTCTCCAGGCTGAATAGCCCCGACTCACTCAGCCTCTCCTCTCCAGCCTGTCCAGGTCCCTCTGGATGGCATCCATACCCTCCAGCGTGTCTACCTCACCAAACAGCTTGGTACCATTGGCAAACTTGCTGAGGGTGCACTCGACCCCACTGTCCATGTTGCCGACAAAGATGTTGAATAGTACAGGTCCCAGTACTGACTCCTGAGGAACACCACTTGTCACTGGTCTCCACTTGGACATCAAGCCGTTGACTGCAACTCTTTGAGTGCAACCATCCAGCCAGTTCCTTATCCATCGATGGGTCCATTTGTGGAATCCATGTCTCTCCAATTTGGAGACGAGGACATCATGTGGGACAGCGTCAAACGCTTTGCACAAGTAGATGACATCAGTTGCTCTTCCCTTGTCCACTGCTGCTGTAACCCCTTCATAGAAGGCCACCAAATTTGCCAGGCATGATTTGCCCTTAGTGAAGCCACGCTGGCTGTCACCAATCACCTCCTTGTTTTCTATGTGCCTCAGCAGAGTTTCCAGGAGGATTTGCTCCATGATCAGGGAACACAATAGGCTATTTCATGTCTAGTGAAGATGACCATATTTTTTGCTCTCAAAAGATGCTGGATAAGAAGAAGCTTCAAATGTTCTTTATAGCAAGGCCATAAATGGGCAAGCCTACTGTATGCTATAGTACGCATCTGGAGGTTAGAGGTAAGGTGGACCAGGACCATAAAAGAAATACATTTTCTGCTTAAAATTGAGATGGAATGAGGGAGAACCTGGAGTGGGACTTTGGGTCAAATAAGCTCAATAAATGAGCTGCCAAGATCAGCAACAAAAAGTCCATATGAAAAGGCAAGGCACACAGAGAAGGACATTTTGTTCTTATCCAAACATAAGGGACGGCAAGAAGCACTAGACAGAAATCTAGTAGTGAGAGGAAAACATTGGTTTTTTTCATTGCCTGGAGTGAACAGACATTTCCCATTGCCATACCCATGGAATCTGAGGAAATCATACTTCAAGTATAACAGAATTAAAGTTCTTGGCTAGAAAGAGATATTTTCCTTTCAATTCAACAAAAACAGACTGAAAAAAAAACCTGAAAGAAAACTTCTGCATCAAGATACAACAGGATAAAAATGAGTAGATGACCTAGCAAAAAAAGGTATTTCTTTGTTTGGATTCTTCCTATACAAGCAGATGTCTGCTTTCACCAGAGAATCAAATCTATCAGCTAAATAAGCCAAATGGAAACCTGATGCAGGCATGACCTGATTTTGACTTTGCAACTAGGCTTAGAGGTTGGTTGGCTTTGGGAGCTGCTATTGGATGAGCTTCCTTGCCTTTCTTCCAGAAATCATTGGTTTTAGTCTCAACCAAATTGTTATAAGCACTAACACAAACAACAGATGGTAATAGAGAACAAATGTATAGCCAATAAATTTAGTCTCTAGTGGATATTCAGTTGTACCAGCCTAGGAGTATTTCTATACAATATTTTGCAGGCAGATGTGAATGTATTCTAGCTGTACTCCAAGCCAATTGGTTGCAAACTAACTCCAAACCCAAAGTTGTATTGCAACAGTTGTGTGACATGCTTTGTACCTCAGTCTTTTTTACAACAGTTTGTTAGTACAGAAACAATTTAACAAGAGAGTATTCTGACTGTGACTTACTTTGATTATCTCCTCAAATAATTCAGAATTTCTTTAAAAACCTGACTTCTCTGTTCAGTGTACACTTCTCCCAACTCTGTTTTAAAACCATGTGTGTCTTTGACTCTGATGTTCTGTCATCATTCTTTCTCTTTTTTTTTGCTTCAACAGCTTCCACTTCTGTTCCTCTCCCTTTCTGTTGTCTCTGGGCTTAGCAGCTCCTTCCCTCGCTTTAGGATATAACCTCTAGCTCAGGCTGCTTTCACAGAATACACAAGGTGAACATCCATCAGTCTAACACCAAGAGGAAAAGAAATGAAGGAATCTGTGTAACTGTGGAAGTCTTTGTACATTCGGTACAGATACATGCAGAATAATCTTGTATTCATTTTATATACTGATATTAAATTTTATATATTTATAGAAAATTTTATGTATTTATATTTATAGTTAAATATTGATGTGGTTTTAGTATTTATTTATTTATTTTATCTTTTGCATGGCAATAGATCACAGAATCATAGAATGTTGGTTGGAAGGGACCTTAAAGATCATCTTTCCAACCCCCCTGCCAGGGGCAGGGACACCTCCCACTAGATCAGGTTGCTCAAAGCCCCATCCAACCTGGCCTTGAACATTTCCAGGCATGAGGCATCCACAACTTCCCTGGGAAACTTGTTCCAGTGTCTCACTACCCTCATAGTGAAAATTTTCTTCCTGATATCTAATCTAACTCTGCCCTCTTCCAGTTTGAGCCAACTCTGTCAACCTGTCCTCATAGGAGAGGTGCTCCAGTCCTCAGATCATCTCTGTGGCCCTTCTCTGGACCCACTCCAACAGGTCCATGTCCTTCTCATGCTGGGGGCTCCAGAACTGGATGCAATATTCCAAGTGTGGTCTCATGAGAGCAGAACAGAGGGGCAAAATCATCTCCTTCGACCTGCTGTCCACGCTTCTTTTGATGCAGACCAGGATACGGTTGGCCTTCTGTGCTGCAAGTGCACGTTGCTGGCTCATGTTGAGCTTCTCATCAACCAACAGCCCCACATCCTTCTCCTCAGGGCTGCCCTCAATCCTTTCTCTGCCCAGCCTGTATTTGCACTTGGGATTGCCCTGACCCAGGTGTAGGACCTTGCACTTGGCCTTTTTGAACTTCATGAGGTTTGCACAGGCCCACCTCTCTAGCCCATCCAGGTCCCTATGGATGGCATGCCTTCCTTCAAGTGTGTCCACTGCTCCACACAGCTTAGTGTTGTTGGCAAACTTGCTGAGGGTGCACTCAATCCCAACATCCATGTCACCAACAAAGATGTTGAACATCACCAGTCTCAGTACCCACCCCTGGGGAATGCCGCTCGTCACTGGTTTCCTCTTGGACATCAAGCTGTTGACCACAACTCTTTGACTGTGAACATACATCCAGTTCCTTATTCACCAGGTGGTCCATCCATCAAGTCTGTGTCTCTCCAATTTAGAGACCAGGATGTCATGCAGGACAGTGTCAAACGCTTTGCATAAGACCAGGCAGATGACATCTGTTGTTCTCCCCTTATTCACCAACACTGTAACTCCATCACAGAAGGTCACCAAATTTTTCAGGCATGACTTGCCCTTGGTGAAGCCATGTTGGCTATTACCCATCACCTCTTTATTTTCCATGTGTCTTAGCAGAGTTTTCAGATATTCTCAGTATTGTTGATGGGCTACCTTCCACTAACAGATGGTTCAGGTTTATCAAATTTTGTCCAAGTAGAGCACTTTTTACGAGCTACAACAGTACTACAAACATGAAAAAAATTATCTGGCTTCAGTAATGTTTTATTTGAGCACAATAATTCCAGTTTGCATATTTAAACAGATCTACAATATTCTAAAATAGCATTCCTACCTGTAATAATTGTTTAAAAGCTTGTTTTTAGTTAGTGACAGGAGAAAAGAGAATTCTCTGTCCTTATTGCATAAAAGATATCCCTTTAATTCTTGATTCATTTGTGAAGAATTCAGATAATTTTACAACCTTACAGTTCACAGAAAGTTTTCTTTTATAAAAGGTTCAGTTCAATGTTTGTTTTCATTTAGCTATTCTGTAACGGAGTGTTTCTTACCAGAATGTTTACAGTTGTTGCATAGATAAATCATAAACAGGAATTCTAATTCTTTGCTACTTATTCATATGAGTTCCATTACAGCCACACTGCAGGCAGTGATGCACTTCAAGGATTGTGCTGATGCTGATGTTATAAAGCAGAACAAAGTTTCAATGGTCTGTAAATGTCAGCAGAATCCTGATAGTAAATTATGACCTTGCTATTGACTCCTGAGTACCTTTAGCTACATTTTATGCATTTCACATAATGAAAGTGTAATGCTCTTCAGATGACATAAACAAAAGGGTAGCACAACTGACCAAATTCATGAACCAGAAGAGAACATCAGATATTTATCAGGAGTTCTGTGAAGTTATTTATAGAAGTTAAAGTCGTCTTTAGGAAAGCAATAATACCCAGAGAGTAGTGTTGCAAGCAATACTAGTGTCTGTATTCTTAGGGGAATTAATATTTTTTTTTTTTTGGAGTTCAATATACAGAGCTCTGAGATTCAGCACATTAAACTATCTTTATTCTTAAGCATAAAATTGGAATTCTTGCCTTGCTTGTAATTTATATATTGAAGCTTTGTGGCTCTGAGGGGATACATTAATGTCCAGTGCAGTGTCTGTCAGTGGCACATTCCATGACTGAGGTTCCAAGGCAAACTGAATTCAATAATACAGAGTTGATTATGGATAACAGAACCACAAGTTTGTGCCTGACATATAAG
>NW_009661374.1:1315181-1317318 GCF_000708025.1 Charadrius vociferus | reverse complement strand
TCCCTTCTGTCACTGTCTTTTATTGTGTTTTAAAATTAGATTAGAACGACTTTGGGGCAGAGACCATGCTGTCTCTTCCATCCCAAGGAAGAGCTTATTTTTTGCTGCACTGAAAATGTATCTATTGTGCAGATCACTTTTTGAGTTCCTATTTAGAAATGTTAAAAGTTCATATCATCCTAATTCACATTCCTTTCATAATCCTAAGTGAGATTCAAGAAAGAAAGTTATAAGTTGCTCATTTCATTTCATAGTAACTAAAATGCACTCCAGTAGCTTCTTCATTTTCTCAGAACTACTGAAAATGCATGCCTTAGTTTTTTCTTTCAGACCATTTTACCTGCTGTTGAAAATGTGGGTGTAGTTCCAGCAATATTAATTTTTTTTTTTTTTAGGGCTAACAAATCCCAAATTTTATTTGGTCCTTTGTACAAAAACCACTGCTGTACAATAGAGCCCGGTAAGGCAATTGCTGGACGGTGTCATATTTAGGATAAACATCTTTCTGTGTTGCTGCTTTTTTTGTTTGGAATATAAAGGCATACCATTCCTTTTAAAAAGGTAGTCTGTTGTGAGATGAAATAAATATTTTTTTTTTTCTTGAAGGCAGGAAGAAGAAAATGGGTAGAGAACAGCTACAAAGTAAAGAAAAGCTGTTTGAATGTAGGACCAGTTGATAGGAATGAAGCTTTGAAGCTTTTGGAATGCCTCTTTGGGAAATGTCAGTACCCTGGAATAGCGGTTCTTCTGCTTTAAGAATAGTAGAATCATCAGCCACCTTTAGTGTCCTTATCAGAAATAGCTACGGGCTTCTACTGCTAAAAATGGCTTCTGATGAGTACACAATGCTGTACTGCAGATACGTTGGGAGATATTTCAGAGGACATATGAATTCTTTAAATTAGAAATAAATAGCTCCAAATATCAGTGAAATCCAAGAGATGCCTGAAATTCCTTGTGTTTGCTGCATCAGAAGCCAGATAAGAAAAAAAAAATAAAAAAAATCAGTATCTCTTACTGATTGAAGCACTAAGGAAGGTCAGAGAATCAAAATGCAGAGAATTTGACAGATGTGGTCAGTAAGAGAGGCAGTTCCCATTTGACCATGCAAAGGAAACAGACCTTGAAATATTCACTGAAAACTTCATCAGATATTTAAAAATGCCTTACAGCTACTTTTCAGGCACAGATTAGCTATTGGTTTTCATCACCAAGAGCTAGTGAGGATGCTGACATACTCCGGCTACAGAAACCTTTCCTGTCAATGAAACAAGGTGGAAGCAGACAACTGGTGAACTCTTCTCAAGGGCCTTCTATAGTCCTTGAATTCAGGCATCATGTAGGTGAGAATAAATCTTACATCATCTGGATGGGGAGACAGGATGCTACCGAGAGTCCACTACACATGCTTAGGTGCGTCAGACCTGCTGTTCATATCTAGCTACACTGTTCAGTTTGTTCACGGTAGATCACAGCTCTTCCAAGCTGGGAACCCATGGCCTAGGCCCAGACCCTCACTGCCTCTACATCTTTTCACAGTTCCTGGACCAATGCCACGTTCACCTTCCTGACCACCCAAGGCCGTTATCCTTTATATATTTAAGTACCTGCTAAAGAACCACTTTTACAGAGTTGTTTATCAGAGACTAATCACTATAAATATAAAGATGCACAAACATTATGTCATATAATTTCTCCAAATATTTTGACATGGTTACTATGCTCTTGCATCAAAGGTAACACTCATCTAACTACAGGTACTAATAACAGCACCAGATAAATACCATTTGAGAGCGGAAGCCATTTTTGTTCCAATAAGTGTAAGGAAAAGTGAATTGACAGTGTTCATGATCTCTGGTAGTAGATACCCCAGGAACACAGACAGGTTTGCACAGACCATGCCCTGTGTTGCATGTATCTCCAGGAGTTTATGTATAAATACATTTACTCAGACAACTACTCTGGAGCTTTCACACTGATGTGCAATGGACAGCTTAGAGACAAATAATATGACTGAGCTCAAGTTGCTGCACACACAGTCTGCTGCAACAGAAGACAATTATCTTCTGCTTTATCTCCATTGGAGGAGAAAAACATATAATAGTCGTAGAATAATTTAGTTTGGAAGGGATCTCTG
>NW_009661374.1:1258531-1315150 GCF_000708025.1 Charadrius vociferus | reverse complement strand
TAATCAGATCAGGTTGCTCAGGGCCATGGCCCATTGAGTCTTGACCACCTTTAAGGAGCACCTTCCACAATGACTCTGGGCAACATATTCCAGTATTTGATGAACCTTCATGAACAATTTTTTTTCCTTATATCCAGTTTGAATTTCCCACATTCCAGTCATATTCAAACACAACTGCATAAATTCTGATGTGGACCATCGTATTAAAAGTTTTGCTTCCTAGTTCAGACACTAGTATGCCAGATTTTATACTAATTTCTCTAAAAAGACTAGCGTTTTCATACGACCAAGAGATTTGCTGTCTTTGAATATAAAACAAATTTTACATCAAAAAGTTTAATCTAAATATTTAATTTAAAGCTTTTATGTCTAAAATAGAACTTGCACATGCTTGGCTTCAGTCCATTTTCTAACAAGCATGAATTTGCCAATTGATGAAAAGAAAACTTCTGATGTTCCCCCCCCCCGCCCCCTTTTGACAATGCACCATGTCCAAATGAAATAGAAAAAAACCCCAGCACCTGGTACCTGGTTGTTAGAATAATCCAGGGTATATTTTGTACTGATATTTCTACCTAAAATAGAATAAGAATATAATCTGCCCTGGTTACATCAGTGCATGTTCTGTCAGGCAGCTTAAGGGATCTACTGCTGAAAAGTAAATCAGAGAAAAATAATTTTGTTTTGTTGTATTTTATTTTATTTTATTTTTATTTTCATTGAGACGAAATGGAACGGAACTGCAAAAGCTATATGCCCTTGAGACAAAAAAGGAGTCTTGTGAAGAAGTAATAACTTTGGGATAGTGTACTGAATGTTAGTAATTCTGGGCTACACTGAGACATTTCACCACACTGGTCGGAAAGAAAATTAAAAACTCCTCTGTGCTATACAGCTAAGTAGTGGCAAGTCCTCCTGCAGGGAAGACATATGTGTAGGAGACAGTAGGACTCTGTTGTCAGTCACAGCAGAGGAGAGCAGAGAGGAGAGAGAATCTATGAGATATGAGCTGCTGGACTGAAACACTGGAATGGTAAAACATTATTGCTTGTTATCAAGGGCAAGAGGATATATTTTTTTTAAGGTTATGTAATCACTGCATCAGGTTTAACAATCCCTAATGCATAGCTATATGCAGTAGCTGCAATAATAAAGAGGAACCTGATAGACTGTCTTCTGGCTTAAGGGTCTAGAGTGTGTTGTTCTGTAATTGCAGAGTTCTGAAGTGGTGTGTCTCATTCAATAGTAACATTTTAGCTATAGGCACTGTGGGTCTCTGCCTAATGCAACCACCTACTCATGCCAAACTTCAAAGGAGCATGTTGCTTTTGTCTTCTTGCAGCCAAATGATAGCTGTAATTAACAAACACTGTCAACCTTATGCAAAGTATTAAATGCTGATTGTAACTCTGTTGACTAAATCAACTGGCAATAGCCAGCATCCAAGAAGTGCTACCCAGCTATCCCAAAACTTCGGCACCACAGTGATTTTTTGGTTATGCAGTTGGACTAAACAATACCACTTTACTGACATTATTTTCCATCCCACCCATCAGACCAGAAATAGTAAAAACTAGCAATTACAAGGTCTGAATGACTGTTTGGTACTACACTTATATCCTCAGCTGCAAGCCATTACGGGACACCACGGTGTCCAATCTAAAATGATTGTGATATTCATGGTCGTCTGTTCAGCAACAGCAAAGCTAAGGGAAGAAGATCTTTTTTGACAGCAAACTCCTCAGCATATAAAGTGAACCTCTGTGCCATGAATTTAAACTTGCTTATCTAAGTTCTGTTCTTGAGACTTAAAAAAAACACATGGATCACGCTTCCCCTGAATTTGAAAGCCACAAGTTGAAAGCCATTAACCTACAAATAGTTCCCTTCCCTTCCCTTCCCTTCCCTTCCCTTCCCTTCCCTTCCCTTCCCTTCCCTTCCCTTCTTTACCAGATCAATAATTTTTTTCTTTCAGTCACCACAGGTTTTGAAACCCACAAGTTGAAAGCCATTAACCTACAAATAGTTCCCTTCCCTTCCCTTCCCTTCCCTTCCCTTCCCTTCCCTTCCCTTCCCTTCCCTTCCCTTCCCTTCTTCAGCCAAATTAATAGGATCAATAATTTTTTTCTTTCAGTCACCACAGGTTCTTTGCCCTGAATGTGCCTATATTTTGGCATACATGAAAACCTCAATTTCAATATTCTTTTGAAGTTGTTATAAAATCTTCTCCTCCTTTCTCAGCCTTTTTTTTTTAAAAAAAAAAAAAAATTCTGTAAAAGTATAGGGTATTCTGCTTGTGTGCCTTTAGATAAAATCCTATCTTGTAATGAAAGATCCACTTTAAATTGATGATGGTGACTATAAATATGAAATCCTAGCCAACTTGTGCTAATAGTCTTTATTCTTTCTTATTCTCAGCAGTAGCTCTGGTATTCATGATCTTCCTAACAGCTGACGCCAATTCCATTAAAAAGGAATCCAATTGCAATGTACAAAATTTAGTTTCAGACTTTATTGCACAGCATTTTTGGTAAAATGTGACCACTATTTCTCATGCATGTTATCAATGTGCAAATAAAATATTTGGGTCTGAAAAATAGTCTCCAGCTTGCAAAAGGGGAAGTGTGAAGGCAAGTAGCTTTTTCAACAACAGAGACTTTTGTCATCAGTTTCAGTTCTTGCTGATTTCCCTTTTCTACCCACAGGTTAAGTATGGAAATTCTCCTTTAGGGCACAACAGCAAAACCACAATAAAAAAAACCTGTGATACTCTATTTTGATTTTATGCAAGAGAATTAGTAGTAGTCTCATTGCAGACATCTGTGGACATGTGTGTGTGTGCGATAGTATTTGATGTTTTTGAAAATAATTGGCTTCTCTTTTCAGCCTGTACAGATTCTTTTCTTAAGAGACAATCTATGCAGGCAAGCAGATAATATATAGAGCCCTGTCCAAAAGTCAAAGAAATTGCTAGGCTTAGAGATATACTGTGGGAACTAGAGTAAAAACGGTATGAAAAAAACAGGGTAAAATAAGAGCAGACAAGCTATACCACAGTAACAACGAGAAGCAAACAGCAAACGCAGGTCTTGAATAGGAAGAAGAACAGATTAAAATAGTTGGTTTTCTTGGTGTGTTATGACAGCAACATTATTTCACAAGGACTAGATATCACAGAATGAAGTTGCAGGATGACTAGAAAGAAACATGTTCCAGTATTCCTAAGGATAATGTTCATGATGTGCACTAGGAATTTAGACATGGAGATTCAAAACACCTTCTGTGATTTTATAAGTAGTCTGCTCCTGGGCTCTCCAGCTGATGCTCACAAAATAAAAATCAAGACAGAAGTTACACCATTCATATCCAGCACAGAAGAGACGTGACATGCTAGTTCCATTAAATTCCATTGCAAAACTCCTGAATTTAACTGGTTTTTTTTTTTTTTTTTTTTCCTGTGGTTACTTTTATATTAATCACAGAATATCACAGAGTATCACAGAATCATAGAATAAGAATGGTTTAGGTTGGAAGGGACCTTTAAGATCACCCAGTTCCAACCCGCCTGCCATGGACAGGGACACCTTCCACTAGACCAGGTTGCTCAAAGCCCCATCCAACTTGGCCTTGATCACTTCCAGGGATGGGGCATCCACAACTTCCTCAGTCAATTTGTTCCAGTGCCTCACTACCCTCATAGTGAAACATTTCTTTCTGATAGCTAACCTAAATCTACTCTTTTCCAGTTTGAAGCCACTCCTCCTTGTCCTATCACTACATGCCCTTGTAAATAGTTCCTCTCTATCTGTCCTGTAGGTGCCCTTCAGATACTGGAAAGCTGCTATAAGGTCTCCCTAGACCCTTCTCTGCTCCATGCTGACCAACCCCAACTCTCTCAGCCTGTCTTTATTAGAGAGGTGCTCCAACCCTGTGATCATCTTCGTGGCCCTCCTCTGGACCTTCTTTAACAGGTCCATGTCATTCTTATGCTCAGGGCTCCAGAGCTGGATGCAATATTCCAGGTGTGGTCTCACAAGAGTGGAGTAGAGGGGCAGAATCACCTCCCTTGACTCGCTGGCCACACTTATTTTGATGCAGCCCAAGCTATAGTTGGTTCTGATACTAAATTTCCATTAAGTGAGCATGAAATGTTCTCTCAGACATTCACAAATTTTGCCTGCCATAAAGTGAAGGTAGGGTACAAAAAGTCTATTTTCAGAAGAACAGCTTTTTCTGAATAAACAGTTTTGAAGAGGCATGTGCTACATTAAAGATGTAGTTGTTAGTTAAACACCCTGGAAGAAAAAAATTGACCATGAACTCCTCTCCTCTCCTCTCCTCTCCTCTCCTCTCCTCTCCTCTCCTCTCCTCTCTCCTCTTCTTTTTCCTCTCTTTTCAGAGTTGGATCTAAGCTTTTCTACGAACTGATGAAAGCCTTTCTTTCCAAACATGCACATACATAACGTTGTTTCATAAGAAAACAGCCAGTTGTCTGGAATAGAGACTTAGGTGACTCATTGGTTAAGTTTCTAGATTAGCATTTTAAGCATGGTATCCTAGTATTTGCAAAAAAAACCCACCCAAACCTTTCTCTTTAATGTGGTATACGCTTATGAAAGCAACTTAGAAAGTGCAGTTTCTGTGGGTTTGCAATCCAACTTTAAAAATCCTGCTCTTGGCATTGATTGTATACACATATTGAAACTTTGTTCTTCAAATTGGGCAGTCTGCCTTATTGAACAACAGACCTTCTGTAAACCATCATTTCTTCAAAAAAAAGGACTGGACTGTTTACAGTTCAGAACTACTTAGTGGACTACAAGGCTGTCCAGACTCCACTGTGCAGGGGAGCAGAATAAGAATCTCAGTGGAGCAAGCAAAAATAAATCAAGCTGGCTGCAAAAACTGCTGCTTTGAGGTAACTGTCCTTGAAAACTCTGCTGTCCTACCTCTCCAGACCGGTGAAGCTTCTTACACAGTTTTCTTAACATGTCTGAGATAACATCTTTCTGCAACTGCTTCCCACTCTATTTTTCCTTGCGTAGTAGTGTAGTCAGAGCAAAACTAAAGGCTAGAAACTCTCAGCTTACGGCAAAAGGTACAGCTGCTGAAGTTGTGCAAATGTCTAATTAGAACTTTTAATTAAATACATGAAACTGTACTTCTTGCCGCCTTGTTTGATTAAAATAAAAATATTGAGATGATTGTATCTTAATGCAAGCTGTACTTTGTGCATTTCTTGTTCACAATGCTTGATCTGAAATAATATAAGAAGCAAACAAGCATAGAAACCAAAATCCTATGGAAAGCTAGGAGGAACTGAAAGTCATCTTGGGCACTTCTGAATAGTTTGCTCCACTCTTCTAACACTTCTAAATTGATGTTATATGTAAGTGTACTGGATAACTTACCATGTTGATTTGTTCAATTCTTTTTCCTTACCCTTCTCTTATGGATGAAAGTTGTTTCCTTACAGAGTACCAGATGAAAATCTTAATGTTTTCTGAAAAATCCTGGTGGGAGAGTCCCCGTTTGGCATATGGTGTTTGGCAAAGTCACTTTCTGGCATTTTTCCATCTGAACTATGAGGAAAATTAGATCAACTGTGTGGTACAGATCTCAGCGGGGTAGTGCCTTAAACAATACTAGAACAAGCAGCACTATTTAGGGTTTTCATGACATTTAATGTTGGGAGGGGGAAAAAAACTTTAATATTTGAATTATTTTTATAAAAAAATGTCTTTATAAAGGGCATACATGATCTGAAGTTTTCTGCTGAGTTCTCAGATTATGTTAATGGCAATTTAGACAGCGTGTTCAAAAAAGCTAGTATATTCTAGTAAGCTGAACAGGTAGGACCTACCTGCACTAGCTAAAAGTCTGGATGCAAAATCAGATTATCCCAGTTTCCAAGTGCTCTGTTGTGGTGTTTATAATTGGCCATTGTCTGGGGAGAATCAAGTAGAAGCATAAACTCGTGATCTTACCCTGGGAAATTGCCTAATTTTCTTCTATTAATCAGTAGGGCAAAATGTTTGTTTTGACATTTCTACTGCTAATTCAAATTGGATTTTTTACTTTCATCTATGCATTGATATGTTTTACACAGAGCCCTTCTCAGCTTGCAATAGCTCCCCCTTTTTCTTTCAAAAGTATTTCTTTCATTATGCAGTTTATCTTTATTTTCATTTGACTCATAGTCTAGTTCAGAAATCTGTCTACAAATTACATAATTCGTTAAAATGACTACTACATTTTTTTTCTTTAAGGGATTTGATCAGAATCATTTCTGTACAGAACAGAATCTGCTGTATTTGCAAATACCCTTAAATGCTGAAAATTTGATACGCAAAGAAACATTGAAAAATGAGCAGAAAAATGTAATGCAAAGTTGATTTATTTTTCTTTAATACACTTTTGGCTCTCATACAATGTCTCTCAGACAGACCAAATGTATTTATCTGTTTATGAGAGCTGACTGGATTTGTTTCTGAACTTTCTAGTAGGAAAGCAAACTAAACTTACATTTAGAAAAGTGATTATTTATGTTTGTACAAGTAAGTTATGTAGTACCATATCTCAAACTGAGAACATTAAGAAACTGATTTTGAAGTTTTGAGCACATTTTCCTTTCACTTTTAGAATAATTGGTGTGGCATGCAGTTTATTACTTCTGGCTGATGAAATCTTTTTGTTTGGAAATGGGTATATAAGGTGGAAAGAATATAAAGCATGAAATTGTGGAAATAGGTAAATTGGTAATTATATAAGATGAGAAAGAATATAAGTATGAATTTAATAAGTCTGAAATATGCTTTTTAAAAAGTTTATGGGAATGAGGCTATTAAATGTAAAATTAATGGAAAATCTGGAAAAATAGTCCAGAAAATTTAAGTGAGTTATTATGGATCACCTTGATTCCGACTTTCATGTTTTTTACACTCTGGGGAGATGCCCTGTCATATTTTGTGGTGACATCTTCTTGATTTCTGGAGTGCCAATCATGCTTTTGCTTTATACGTTCTATATTAGTGAGTTGCTATGATGCACCTTTAATGACTCACCTCACCTTTTTCACCTTTTTGGCTTTTTAGATAATGACTGTGTCTTGAAGTTATCTTTAGTATGGTTTTGGCTTTTTAAACACTGCTGGAGAAAATAATTCATCTTTATAGATACACTGGCTCTTTTAACTCACATGATCTATAATGCCAGGGTATCTAATAACATGTAATTTGGATCCCTAATTTGTTTAGCTGTGGTTTCCAGGATTGTTTGGAGAGATATGCTAAAAAAAAAGAAGAGTCAAACTTTTCTCCAACCATGTAATTTATTTAATCTTCTTCATTGTGACAGTTCAGAATTAAAGTGTCAATTCCTAACTGATATAAGCTATAATGAATGTTGAGAACATTATAAGAAATTTAAACCTATTTACTTCAAACTTGGGTAGACAGTAGATGATGATCTGGATTCAGGTTAACTCTTAGAATTAACATGTAGAAATATAGCTGCTAATGAGATAAACAAGAACAAAAGATCTTTATAGTAGGGAATGCGTAAGAGTTCAGATTGGGCTGGGAAATAGGCATTGTGTGCAAAGGCTTCTTAAAATAAGTTTATTAGTTGTTTATACATAACCACAGAATTTATGGAACAGAACAGAATACATTAGAATGGAACAGGACAGGATACAAGATAATAAAAGATAACATAAGGAGACACTCCAGAGCCACCAAAGTGAAAGCCAAATAAGAGCCACAGGTGAAATGGAGCTGACACAATAAACAACAGGAACTTCTGAAGGCCCTCAATCATCCATCACTGTGAATGTGTCCATGGCTGTGAGCGTAAGACCTAACAAATTAAAAATGAGAGAGACATAGTAAAATGTAGTTAAATTTTGGCCCTCTATCATTGTTTCTACCAAAAGAATCAAAGGGGGTAAAAAACTCAAAACAAAACAAAGCCAGCCCAAACCACAATCTATTTACTTAAATGTAACAACACAAAAGAGAAAAAGAAGCCTTCACCATATAAAATGAGCTACCTATCAGCACTTGCAAAACCACCTTTGTAACTGTGAATCTCCTTGTAATACTCTCCCTGACAGTAATCTTTAACAGAAAGTCCAAAATAAGAGTGGAAGTGATTAAGCAGGTAGGGTGCTAGAGCCAGAATTTAGGATATTTTATAGAATTCTCTCATTTTCTCTTGCATTTACTACATCATTTCTTACACTTAAGCGTCAAGCATTTTGAAAAGGTGATTTTTCTCTCCCATTTCTCAGCAGTCACTAGCACAGCAGGATCTTTGCCTGTGATCATTATTGCAATAGATATGAATCAGTATCAATAATCTTGATTAGTGTTTGCCTTACCTGGGATTAGGTATGGTGTAAATCGCATTTCCATGATCTGTTTTGAGAATCTGATACTCTGTTTTTCTTTCTGCTCCTTCTAATCTATATGCACTTCCCTTTTTATTTAGGCTGTTCTTTCATAATTCCCAATTTCCAAAACAGTGGCAATAGAAGGAGTGAAACAAAGACAGACTGGAGTCTATTCTAAAGGCATGGAACAAAGAGACTTTTGCAAGCCTTTCCAAGTAGTGCCTGCAGTGTAAATAATGAGTAAGCAATGTGTGATGAGAAATGTTTGACTACCACAAATCAGAACCATATATACAGCTGGTGAATGACAGACTGCAGATCTTAATTAGTGAGAGTTTTCAAGCTTTCTATACTCTCAAGTTAGATTTTACATGAACTGAAATTAAAGTTATTTTATGGTTTGGTTTTTTTTCCAACTGAGGGAACTAGTGCTTAGTGAAGGTTCAAGGTTCTCTGAACCTTCAGATGGTGGGCTGTCTCCAATTTTTTCATTTTTGCTTGGTTGGTTTTGTGTTGTTTTTTTTTTCTGTAGGAGAAGCATGGTGTGTGCGAAGCGATGACACAGAAGCAAACTTCTTTGCATCTCACTCATTCACATGAAAAAGCAAACTCCACAAACTAGAATGTTCAGCTCCTAGAGTCTGTAATAATTAAAACAATGTAATTATTGTTTAAGAGCTGATGGTGGCAATTGCACATCATTTCCCTTGCAGATCATCTCATCAACCATAAACTCTAACACGGAGGTAGGTAAAGAAGAAACTCATTTAGAGTAGGTACTTGCTCTGTACGCCCTATGAGCACAATCAATTTCCAGTGTCCTCAGGTCCTACAGATAACATCTGTTTTTGCAATTCAGTTGAAAATTCATTAGTAAAACTATTTCCTCTGAGAATTCATGGACTCCCACCAATCCTTTTATTCCTTTGGGCTCTAGACTCATCTCATCCATTGTATCTGATCTTGAGATATATTGAGATGTCCCTGATTTTCATTTCCCAGCTGGTAACTTTCTACATAAAACCTTCACTTTAAAAAGTAATCCCCAGCAACAGACACCCATCAAAACACAACAGCCATTTTTGTTTTAGGGGAAATGCATTTCTTTCTACGTATACCCTGTCCAGATAAACCATGATGTTACATCCATGTTGATATAACAATTACGATTAACCTTTCCACAAGCAATGACATTAGTAGGAGGTCACAGTGGTCATGTAGTATAATACATGATCGTTCATTTAGTGAATCACAGTATTATAAGCTACACTACATAGGAATACAACATTCTTTAGGGATTATACAGACAGGCCCTTGTTTTAATCACCTAAAAATCAAAAGACCATTCTGGATCTTACATTTGTTAGAGTAATAATTTCATTTATTTCTCAAGTAGGTATTGATAAAAAAATTGGCTTAATCTGAAAAGAAAATATGTTAATATTTTTCATGGATCAGAAGAAATCATTGGGGTTTTGTGCAAACAAAACCAGAGTTAATACTTGTTAACTTTGAAAGAGGAACAAGGAGAGGATGACGGAAATGAGGTTCCATCTTGGTCCTTTCTTTGTTTTTGTAAATAAAGTCACTAAGTGAAATTAAGTCTAAGCCCCCAAATTTATACTCCTTCCTTTTGAAAATACCAAAAAAATTAAGATTAAAAGCTTACCATTTCGCCCCCTAAGTTGCATTGCTAAAAATATTTTCTTGTTATCTTCCCTAATTCCCACTTTTTCCCCAGAGTCTGGTTTATTGTTTGTGGAAGCCCATAAATGTTGACAAGAACTTTTACATGTCCATGCATGGGCCAGATTGCAGAAACAGAACCAGACTGGAGGCCTTGTCAGAGAAGTAAGTCAATGGAAACTTCAAAGATCAAATGCTTTTTGTTGTCATCCTCATTTCTTTGATGGAGAGGATGCAGTGCCCAGTAAATATCTATTTTCTGAGGTAGATGGCAGTGTATAATATTTTCTTTGCCAGCATTAATTAGCTGGAAGTATAATAAGCATTCTCTCGAGTTAATAATTTTTTTTGACTACATGACTACTTCAGTTTTGTTCAGAGTTTTAAAAATATTGAGACGTTTTCTGAGTCACTGGTATAAATAATCAACAAATTTTTAATAGTGAGAACTCCAGAGGAAAATGATACTTTATACTATTATTTTAGGAGTCTAAATGGGATGAACTGGGCAATGGTCTATCTTTTAATCTGATTTTGGAGACCACGAAGACTCAGTTTTAGCATTTATTTAACAAGGAACTGTAGGCAGCAGTAGCAATAATTAATGCCTTCCTAATGGGGTGTTATGGAAAATGGTTGTTACTGAATTATTCTAGTTGAAAGACCCCTCCGAGGACTGCTTCCCACCATTTGGACAGCAGCTTCTCATAATGTGAATAACTGCTTGCAGTTTCCTATGTAAAAATACTTGTAATCTTAAACGCAAAGTGTAACAGAATCTTAACCAGAATGTGAAGCTACCAATTCTCGAACATAAATAAAGTACTTCTTTCTAAAGGTAATTTTAATTAATCACTTTGGGGTACAATGACTGTTCTATGGTTTAGAGTCATTAAATCAACAGTGAACGTCTTTCTAAATTATGCCACATGTACTAGAACTAGTCACAAAATTAAATAAAATGAGGAATTGTTCCATTCTTTTATTACATACACTTTCTAATTTTTATTCCCATGAACATTCACTAAAATGTTGGTTGACTTTTATTAAATAAAATTTAAATAAACCTTCCAAATATACTGTAATAATGTATGATGTATAAAATATACACATCAGTAGAAAAGTTTGGGGTTTTTTGTTTCTTTTTAAAAGTAATAAATATTTCTTATCACTTGTTCTAGCTTCTGTGTAGGAGTAATCCACACTGGGAAGTCTGAATATACATATAACATTATCTAATTATTATCTACCATTTGAAATTTGGTTAATTTTTTTCACACAAACCTAAATTTGTCTAAACTTGAAAGTATAGGTTCCCACTCAGCCATCCATAATCTGTTTTCTTGCCCGCTTTTTTCTCTTTCCTTTACAGTTTAATAATTAACTTAAATATGTTTTCACTGTTACATTCTGCAGAAAATTATAAAGCACCAGAAAAAAACCACAACTGTTCACTGACCATCCACTCCCTTGAAATCACTGTGTATAATATGTATATAAAACCATTGCTACTGAAAATATGTAATGAGAATAAGGTTGCTTATTGTTAGAGAAAATCATAAGCCAATACTTCTGCAAGAAAAACTGGATATAGATCTAAGATATCCTCCTAAGCAGAATATTTGGTGGTGATCTTCATGTATCTAAAGATTATCATTTGGGAGAGAAAGCTTGATAAACTGTAACTGGATATAAGACAACAATTTTTAGCAGATAGGGACAAACAGAGAATCTATTTAAGAAACTACAGTTTGCATTTCACTAAAATTTTCTGCTTGCTACTGATCACTTCATTCTGTATTCTTTCTTAAGGTGCCTTTCCTCACATCTTATGAAAACTGGAACCGTTCCTGGCTCCACTCTCACTCACCAATTCCATGGCAAACTGGCCAAGATCCCACGAGCCATCCTACAGCCCAGTGAGGCAGCTGGACCATGTGGATGTTAGACAGCAGACAGTTGCCCAATCTGCCTGTTTGGTTTCCTTGGAAATGCTTGCTGCTGGACACTTTCCTTCCATTGAAACAATCTTTGCCGGATGAGAGGCTTTTCTGCTAAAAGTATTTGATTGATGTAGTAGTTAGTGCCTGAAAGAGCTTCACATTGTCACTGGCTGGGACACTGAGACTGACTTTCTCTCCCCAGAAGTCACATCTGCTGAAACGGAGCTGTGCAAAATGGCAGGGAAATTCCTTTCAGCCCTTCTCAGTAATGTCGGCACTTTTAATCAGAGGAGTCTTAGTACAGCTTTGCTAATTTCAGTCTTTCAAACTATAGCTGTCCTGAAGCTGTTTTAATTTGGTTAAAATCTGTCTCCCTCTTCCTGTTGGTCCTTTGTCTGTAAAATTCATGTTCACTGCCTACGTGCTGAAAATTGTAGGCAAATGTACCTGTCCCTCCCTGCCAGTTTCTCCTCTCTCCTTTTACCTAGTTTGGCAGCACATCTGTATATAAAAGTCATTCATCCATGACTTCGAGGGTCCTTTCTTGAGAAAAAACAGAGCAAAAGAAGTATAAGAACCTGTTTTGAGAAAAGAGGATGGGCAAGGTACTGGTGAGAGGGAAATAATTTTTTGGTGAAAAAGTAACTCCTATGGTGGAGCTGTGAATGAAAATTTAAAAGACTGTGAAGGTGCTGACTCCTGCAAGGTATTTTCCCTGCCATAAATCCCAGGCCAACCACAGCTCAGAGGAGAAATCAAAGTGGCAAACTGGGAGAAAGTTGGACTTGACAGCCTCCATTCTCTGTTGTTTTTTCAGTGCTGGTGACTGAAGAATGAATTCAGGAATGGCTAAAGTATATTGAATGGACTATCTGTTATCTGATAATCAGAGCAGAAATTATCCAGCATTTGGAGAATTTGTTGAAATGAAGTTACTAAAAAAAAAAAAAATCCCCAAAGCAGGTTCTGATGCAGGCAGCTGCTTGAAGAACATCAGTGTGTCTTCAAAGACTACCAACTCTTCTGTTTTTCCATTTTTTCTCTCCCCACCAACATTTAAAATGTTTTTATTGTTGTTTCTTGGTCTTTCTTTATTTCAGTGTAAATACATAGCACTGTCACCTACTAAGTAAAAATACTCTTTCAGGTGATCACAACTTCCCCTTGGATTTTAATCACTTGCCAAAGCCATTTGAGTTGCACGTTCTTCTGTGTCAAGACAATTTACACTGCTGTGTGATGGATGAAAATATAATGAAAGATCTGTAGTTTTCATACTCTATATTGTAAAAACTGGGAGAGGCTCTTGCTCATTTTCAATGTTTAAAATAAAAGAAATTTATGCAGCTTTTTTCTGATTGAAATAATAGGCCCATGTACAACACAAGTTGTTGACAAGGGAGATAAATTGTTATCAAGATAGAAATCTCTTTATTTTACTGACTACATTAGTGGAATTGTTCCCTTGATTGTTTTTCCACGCAAAACAAGAATGTTTGTTCATTATACATCTATTATGAGGAGAAAATTCCTCCAACATAACCTTCTCCCGTTTTACTTGCTTTGCTGTCTTTGTGATAGGCAAACATAATTTCTGTTCTATTTTGTTAGCTGAAAGTGACAGGATCAGGCATTTAGACAAACTCACACATCAAGCAAAGGGCTGGATTCAAGCTTTTCCAAGTTTGAACTTGATATTTTTAAAGAGGAGTGTGAACAGTATTTTGGCCAACTTACATCAGCATGAACCAGTTTTTGATACCCAGATTTCTGCGGTCTGAAAAGTGCAGAAGTCAAGGAGGGTCCTCTAAATCCTGCTAGCTGCAAAAGTTGAAGCAATGATTATCTGTTTTTCCCTACTACAATTGTCCTTCCTCAGACAAAAAGGAGAAGGAACAGGAGTTGAAACCACCTCACTGACTGCAATTTTGTTTGCGTGATTGCAGATGACAGCCCCAGATGTGACCTTGAACTGGGTATTTGTGGGCATTGTGAAGAAGCAGCAATACCAATGTCCCATCTAAAAGTTAAGTATGAAATGGGAAGCATGGAACTCAGTTGCTGAAACACAGGCATAATTTTAGATGCAAATTTAGATCCTGTCTGTCTCAAGCTGCTGACTGGAAAGAGTATAAGCCTCTCACAAATATTGTAAAGAATCTCAAATGACAACAGACACGTATTTAGGCACCAAAATCCTGTGGTTAGAATCAAGCAAGCAAGTATGAGAAGAGCATGACACTGCATTTATCAAAATGGTAGGAGCTGATGATTGATTTGAAGCATGATCTTTGCAGCAATTGTTTCGGTAGATGTATGTTGATCATACAGGTTCAGGCTGGGCAATGGAACATAATGGTCATCAGGACAGGAGATTAAAAGAGTTTGTGTGAAAACATGTGCTTTTGGAACAAATGAATCAAAAATCTTATGAATGATATGCAGACATAGGGTCCTGGGGAGAAATCTGAGAAAAGGAAAATACTCTTAAGGTGTGGTGTGATGGGGCAGTAATGAAGTCACATTCACACTGATCAAGCTGGGTGGTTTTAGGAAGGAAAATAGAAAGCTCTAAGTTGATGGAAGGACACCCCATACGAGATGTCAGGCAGTAAGACAGAAAAAGACAGAAGATTCACAGAATCGTCAGAATGACTCTATAATAAAGGTGATAGATGAGTTTCTGCTTTTGGGTGAGGTTACCAAAGATAACCTAGAAAGGAAAAAGATCCCAGAGCCTTGCAAGAGGTCTATAGAAATAGAGGATGGGAATGACCTGGAGGAGAAGCTGACGGATCTTTTATAGGTAGAGGACAGACAGGGTAAGATCGATTACAGAAGACAAAAGAGGACGTGATTAAAGAAAACACTTGTTTCAAAACCAAAACCAGACAGGTCAAGAAAATATAAGGCAGTGTTTTGGTGCTAACATTTAGATAAAATGAGCTTATCAATAAAAGCATTTCTCAATGAGTGCAAAGGACAGAATTTAGATTGAAAATGGAAAGCAAAATTCACCTTTAGATATGCTTAGACATTTAGTAATATAAATTTAAGCTATTTTTTGAGATTTTTTTTTTTGCATCAGTGAAAAGGAAGAGCCAGCTGCAGAAGGTTATTTGATTTCATTATCTTATACAAGTGTTTTAAGACTGAATCCCCTTCCCATTGATCAAATAGATGACCAGTTGAGGCTTAGACAACTGTCAGCTATGTCTCTGATATGTAATATCAAAGGAAGAACTCAAATGGGATGTGCTGCAAACAAGTGAGAATAGTGGTTTTATTCTGTTTTCACAAAAAAAAACCAACCCAAAAAACAACCAAACAAACCAAACCAACCAAACAAAAAACAGCTAAAATCCACATAGTGTAGAAGTTGGAGTCATGAACAGAATGAGCTGTCCTGAGAAAGTATATTCTGTGAAATAAATTGTTTCTTTTAGAGTAAGACTTTTCTGGGCCTGAAGGGCAACTTTATGCCCAGTATGTGCTACTGTGACAGTGAATAGCAGCTGAGAGTTCTTGCTTAGAGAAACAATTCCTATCTGCTGAAATTCAGCTTCCTACAGAACGCTGGAAAAAAAATGTTGCAGTGTTTACACTCTCACTGAAACAAAATGACATTACGAAAATCTTGCAATATTTGTCCATATAGCTGCAAGTTTAGGCTGGTACAAATATTGTAGAGGGAGAAAAAAGTTTCATCTGATGCTAGGTGAGTAGTAAAAAAAGGCTTAAAGTGTCCAAACCATCAGCTTTTTTTTTTTTTCTTCTCGTTTTTTTTGTTTGTTTGTTTGTTTGTTTGTTTTTGTCAATGGCAGACAGCAGTAACAAGAAACCTTGTAGATCATCCAGGGATAATATCCTTTTAAAATACTTTTTTACCAATTTAATATTCCATGGTCATTGTAAATAGTTCTGGTCCAAATAACTGGCACTGTGAATATAAAATAAACTTTCACAATGCATACAGAAATATATTCTTTGTTTTCAGCACCTTTTATATCCTTTGATTTGATTGTTTGTATCCTGGTCTTGCATGAACTAATACCTTTGTGCAATTGATTAATCGATTCCTCCAGACTTTGGAATTCTCTAGGCTTCCTTTCAGGTATAGCTGACATTTAATTTATAGCAACCTGCCACTCCTTATCTATAAGCAGTGCAATCAACATCCTATTTAATAGATTCATTTAACTCAGAGACTCTTCCTTTCTATTTCTTGTTTTCTTTTTACAGTGAGGAAGTCATCCTTGACAAAAATAAAAAGGAATGAACAGACTGCACTTGCAAAGTGTGAATAGCACTCTTTCAGTGATTAGTTTGATCACTCACTCAATAAAACCAATATGGCTAGTATTGTCCTAAGTCTGGAGGTGACTTTTTCAACACTTTAAATAATAGAGAAATGATTTATGGTGATGCATCCCATGCTATTACACTTTGACATGTATAAATGATGGGCTGAAATTCTATAATGCATCAATTTGCCCATGTTATCATAAGTATTGCACTTTTACAGAAGAGGGGATCACATTTATATACTTCCCTAATAAAAAAAAATAATTTAGAAATCAGCTTAATTAAAATTAACATAAACATTAAATGAATACATGATTTATTTAATAAATTAAGTAAATAAAAATAACATGAATATGTATCAATAAAGTATTTTACATCTGATTGGAAGTTATTATTTCAGTTAAGTATTTCATTGTGATGGAATTTTAATAATTACATTAAAATGTTGGATCTTAAATTACTCACAGGTATTTACAAATAGCATAAACAAAAGTACATTTAATATAACCATAACATGAACATTCAGTTTTGAATGCTTTTTTTCTTTTTTTCTTTTTCCTCTTTTTTTTTTTTTTTAAAGTGAGGTAACTCTCTTTCCTCTTTTCTTTCCTTCTTCCTTCATGGTTGAGGTTGGAAGGGACCTCTGGAGGTCATCTTTTCCAATCCCCCTGGTCAAGCAGTGCCACCTAGACCTGGTTTTCCTGGACCATATCTAGATGGTTTTTGAATATCCTCATAGATGGAGACTCCACAACGTCCCTGGTCAACCTGTGCCTGTGCTCAGTCATCCTCACAGTAAAAAAGTGTTTCCTGATGTTTCAGTTTGTGCCCATTGCCTCTTGTCTTGTCACTGTGCATATTAGTGCTTTTTCATGAGTTTATATTGCCATTAGTCAGCTTGTATTATGAACAACCTTTACATTATTTTGTGTAACTTAATTTCTCTGCATGGTGTCCCTATAAAATGTCTCAGTAGCTGTTTCAGTGATATGAAGCAAAAGCTGGTGATCTTTGGAAGAATTTTCTGGCCAGACTTCCATAAATTCAAAGATCGATTTTCATGTCTATGCTGAAATCAATTTATGGCATTAGACTAATTTTAAATCTTAACCTCTACTTCAGTGTAAATGGTGGAACCGTTATGTGTTATACCCTGCTTAGAGTCTCACTGACATTATGTGCCATCCAACCCCTTTTGCTAGTCTATATCTGTACTAGCCTGACTGTCATGGCACTTGTCAAATTATTCATTAAGAGTGAGACTCATGCAGTTTTCTACAGCTATAGCTCATCAAAAATTTCCCTCCACTACTCCTGGTGGTTGCCTTTATCATTTGTTTTAGGAAATTACCACAGCGTAGGAACCTCCTGTAGTGTTTGTATAATTCCATGTTGATCTTCCAACAGAAGTTGCAGCTTCTAGAAAGGCTTACGAGTGAAAGACCTCACTAGTTATCTGGGGTAAGCGTCATATATTGCCTCTTCTTGGCTGACTGGTCTCCCACAATACCCCTGGCATTACATTCCCCTCTGTTGTTTGCCCTTGAGCCAGATACTCTCAACAAGCATTTATCAGATATTATAGCACTGGACAGTCAAAAATCAACTTACCGTAGGGCTTTTCCTCCCCATAGAAACTCTTACACAGCCTTTAACAGTCTGTGACCATGACACGGTCCTTCATGCTACCCCATTTATTTCCTGTGATTCCTGTCATGTCACAGCCCTGTGACTGTATGCAAACCTCACATTCTTCTTGTTTACTTCCTCAGCCATGCACATTAGTATTTAGCCACCTGAGGAAAGCCTTCAAATACCCTCTTTTCTGAGTAAGAATGTGAAAGCCCCTAGTGGCTTTCTTCTCTGCATACCTCCTCTATTTGCAGCTCTCCCTTTCTTACCTTTGGACTTTGTTCCCCATGAACCAGTGAAATTAGTTTAAAGCTCCCTTTCACTGTGTTAGGAAGCCTGATCAAAAACAGGTTTTTGCTTTTAGACAGGTGACTCACATCTCTTTCTGAGAGTCCTTTGTCCTCAGATGAAAGACCATGTTGAAGAAACTGTTACTGGCACTACCATCTGTAAAGCCAGACATTGATCTACCAGAAGCATCTCCTGAGTGTCTCTTTTTCCATCTGGAAGAACTGAGGAGAGAGTTACCCACAGTCTTATCCCCTTCATGTTTTTCCCTAGAGCTTATGGTTATCCTTTGATATGCTCAAGGTTTTACCTTGGCATGGTGCCCATACTGATCAGTAGCAGGGCTTAATAGCCAGAAGAACAGATGATCCATAACAGTCTCTGTGCAACACCAGATAATTAGCATCTGATAGAATAGAAAAGCTATTGGGAAAAATAGGTCTATCAGCAGAGGAATCCTTTTGTCCTGTGTAGGCAGGAATTGTGAACCACTAACATCACTTCCTCTTGATAGTTCTGTTCTCAATATGAAGCTGTGAGATGTCCAGCCCAAAACCTCCCTGGGAACTTGTTGCCAAGCCCTGGAACTATATTCTAGGGGAAGAGCTGCTCATGGAGATGGAGCCTTCATTCTGTGGCCAGAAATGACGAGCCTCCAAGCTTTTAACCTCCCTTCACTCTTGGGAGTTTATGTTGTCTTGTTGTTCCTGTGTTGCCTTGGCCATACCACCTCTCTCATCCTCAATGACTTTAAAGGTCTTGCTGCTGCAGAGTCTCTGCAGAGAGCCTGTTTCTCTTCTGATCATTTTTCCTGATGTAGAGAAGCTTGCTTGATGCTTCTTGTAACTCCTGCACCTGACACCAAGCTGACCCTATTAGAGCACACTCTCTCACATCAGTAGAGGCAGCCACATTACCAGAAAGTAAAGGAGTGGTCCATCCAAGAAGGGTGCCTCTTCATGTGGATTTTACAACTGTGGAGATCTGCTAGTGAGCAAATATCTCTCTTTGACTAAGTAGCAGGACCCAGAACTATAGCCAGCTGGCCCCTACTCAGTCTCTGCAAAGCTTATGGACCATGTCCTCCTCAAAGCTAATTCCAGTTACCTGAAGGGTAAAAAGGTAATCAGATCATACATGTGAACAACATGATTGCTTTCTGTGATGAAATTACTTTCTAAGTGGATGAGGAGTGTTTGGTGGATATAATGTACCTTGATTTTAGTAAGGCTTTTGGTGTTGTTTCCCACACCACACATTGTAGAAGCTAAGGAACTATGGGCTGGAAAAATGGACTTGTAAGTGGATTGAAAATTGCCTGGACTGCCAGTCCTGAAGGGTAGTTAGTCATCTATTTGGTGGATGGTGAATGGAATACCTCAGGAGATACCAGAGTCCATATTTTTCAACATCTTCATCCAACTGGATGGTGACCCAGAGGGCATGGTTAGCAAATTTGCAGATGATTTGGGTTAGAGTCTTCAAACAAAAAGACCATGAAAAACTCACAGACTGGTCAACAAAAACCCTGCGAAGTTACACAGAAGGGCCCTGCCTGGAGATTTTCAGTTAGACAAAGCTGTGTCCTGATGTGATGATAGTAAAAATCCCATTGCAGCATACCATTGATCTAGACAACCAGCACTTCTGCAAAACTGTAGGGTCTTCCCTACTTGCTGTCATGACAAACTCCTCTCATGATCGGCATTCGAGTCTTGGCATGGGACCTTTAAGCAAGCCTTGCATGTTATCTGCTTGTTTCAGAAATCAGAAGTTGTCCCTATGTTAGAAAAGTGCTCCGAAAATATTAATTTCCTTTTTTGGCTTATATTTAATTAATAGACTGCTGTGTTTTTTCATCACTTTTCCAAACAACCTAATATGCAGCATTTAAGAGAGCGGGCACTGTTAAACAAAAGAACTTCTTATTCAGCTGTATGTGTTAATTAATAATCTGATGAATGGGGGTCCAATAATGCCTACATTTTCAGTTGCTTCTCCATTAATGTTAGTATATTCAGTAAAGCATGTTATAATTATGAGTGTTTTAGAATACTAAACTCTGAAAATAGACAGGTCTATTCTTCTTATGTTGTTCCAGTAATCTTTTAGCTGTTATAGTTTTCCGAGGTGAATTGTAGTTTAATGTAAAATGTGCGTGATGTATTGACATGCAAGTAAAATGCACTGTATAATAAGATGCAAAAATACTCAATGGATTCTTGATCATAATGTTATTAAATCAAGAAAGACGTCATGTATCTAAATAATTGGAATTTCGTATTAATTACATCTCCTTAAAAACTTCCATACTTGAAAGTTGACCTATAGATAACTTTCATCTTCATGAAATATGGACCTTTAAAACATTATCAGAGACAGGAGAATGAAAGTTAGAAGAGATTTGAGGTAGAAGCTAGTGGTATGGATATTAACCATAACAATAATGATTAAACATAATAGTAATTAACTGTCATAATAATAACCATGGGCAGTTTATAAAAAGACTGAAAGAGTAAATTTCCGTAAATATTGCCAGGAGAAATTTGCATAGAACATCATAGTTGGGTTTCATTGCAGGAATTTTTAAAAATCTTGTTATAAAAAGCTTTCATATGTCCTTTAGCAGAAAGAATGTCCCTGTCTTTCTTCAAAGTTGTGTATTTTCTGTGACTCATAAAATTTAGCTCCAATTCTGCTGTGAAAAAAAATCACTAAACATGATCACCTTCCTCCTCTTGCTTCCTGCAGTCTCCCCATGTGTTTGTTAGCTGAATAGCTCTGGTGTTACCTTATAGTGTTGGAATTCATGAATCCATAAGCTGTCTTCCTGTCTGCTTCTTTAATGAGTGGAGGGGGTGACAAGATTGCCTGGGATGCCTTCAGCAGGCTCCGAACAGTTGCAACTGTAGACAATAATTACAATTACAAAGGCCTTCAGTCAGTTCACTTTGGAGGATAAGGAAAGACATTTCCCCTGATTTAAAATTATTTTGATGCATCATTTGCTTTTTTGTTTTCTTTCTGCTGTTGCTGTTATTGCGGTATGATATCATCCATTTTTGGTGCCTGGTGGTGTGCTCAGGACAAAACAATCATTAGATGTGGGTTCAAGAAAGTATTTCCTCCCACTTCAGCATGGCAGGGACCTGCACACATTTTGCCTCCTTTACCACATGGGGTATGGGGTATGGGTTGCCTGCTAGGATCATCTATGCATAGCTCAATTCATCAGTCCCCTGCTAATGAAACTAATGCTGTATTTCAAGTGGCAGTCTGTGCTGAAAGTCTTCATATAACACAGTTTGAAGAATTTCTTTCTACCTTATCAATTAACAATTAACTTATATACCACATAACTTAATTTTTATACACACATAACTTTTGTAGTTTTTATCCACTCTCATAAAACAGTATGTGGAAGTTCACAAAAAGATCAGTTTCAATATCTTGAAAAAAAGAGTTCTATATTCTAGTGATGCATTTTAAAGAGGCTTGTTCACAGATATGATGAGGTTCTTTTCCCCATGCTGTTTTATCTCAGAAATACTAAATTAGTTGTATTATTCCTACTATTACTCTTACTTCATTTTGATTTCTGTTCCTTGGAAGAAGGTAGCTTTTAAAGGGATGTAAATACAAAAAGGGAGAAAAGACCTGCTTCAGAATCAGTTTGACAGTCACACAAGAGTCTGTTTACACAGCTCTGCCAATACAATAATTTGTTGTAAGTGAGGAAGAAGAGCATTCACACAAACATTCCAGTATACTTGATCAAATCACTGTAGTTTTAAATTACATTTAGCAAAGGAGATGTTACAGATTGAATAGGGATTCCAGAAGTTTTGTGCTTTTTAAAGATCTTCCCCAAAATATATATGAACATTTAGTAATCCTGTGAATCTGTACTGTTTTATCCTTAAAGGAAGAATACATTTTGGATAAAATCTATGTTTCTGATAATGTTATTGAAACTGGTTCATTAACATTGTAAGCAACAAAATTTGTTACAGCCTTTTCTTCAAGATGGTTATGCATGCATTGCTGATCTCCAGTGTGTTCTTTTCCTTTTCTATGTGAAAGATTTTACAGAACTGAAACACTGTAAAAGTCCAGTCTCACTTGGAATGGGACTAAGGAAAATTTTGCTCTACCTCTGTCATTGGCTTAATAAGCAAACTTTGTTAAATACCTTCGTTTCTTTGCACTTCAATTTATATCTCTATATAATTAAAATAATGAGAGTTCTTCTGTTTATAAGGTGCTTTGAGATCTCTGGAAAACAAAAACTTGGGCAGACAAGAACAAGAAATACAGCCTTGCCATTTACTGTGGTCTAGGATGTGCCTCTCCATCAAAGCTGGATCAGTTGCATCCCTTCATGTAGTGGTCAATACATTATTGAATAGTAATAGTAAGTTCCATTCTTTTTTTTTTTTTTTTTTGGTCTTCTCTAGTGTATTCCTCACTATTATTTTCTTCCTTGAATTGCAAATACTAGGGAAAAAGCATTTCTATGATATACAAAGTTATGATTATATTATTTTTATGGTATACTTCGAGGTATGCACAAATTAAGACAATTTTAGATGTTACACCTGGCTGTGAAGGTTGATTTATTTCACTGAACTCTAGGTGTATATAGCAAAGGTATCTACATCTGAGTTAATTTCATAAATGCCCTACTCTGAGTAAGGAGAAAGAAACAGTTTAAAAGCATGAATCATTTGACTTGATTTAGATGTCTCCTTGGGGATGAGAATGCCCATTCTTTCCACGAATAGAAGAAGGACTGACTAGCCCTAGCATCTGCATTGCATCAGACTAATTCTCATCTGTGTGTCTTATGCCTGAGGTCAAGGCATTTGAAACAGAAAACAAGGAAGCACACAACATTACTCATCTATAAAAAGCAATATCCAGAGGAGGACCAGCAACGCATTTACTCTGTAAGTCACATTCCCAGTGAATTATTAAGCTACTGTTATGTTATATAATTTAAACTGTTAATAAATAAAATAAAATTAATAAAATAAAATTAATAGTTAACATTAATTGTTTTGTTATGTAATTCATTTACTCAGTGGTATCCTACATTTGGCTTCAATTATTTCTGTTCTCCAATGAAACATTTAAGTCACTCTGCCAAAATGTCACAGTGAAGAAACACATAGTAAACAACAGCCAGAGACTTCTCTCTTGGTTTTGGCACATTTGCATATCAGCTAAAAAAACAATTAGAACAGGAATAAAAAAAGATTAGTGTTTAGCTTCCCACTCATACATGGCTAAAGAATTCTTCCATTGTTTATTCATAGAATCATAGAATGTTGGTTGGAAGGGACCTTAAAGATCATCTAGTTGTAACCCCCCTGCCGTGGGCAGGGACACCTCCCACTAGACCAGGTTGCTCCAAGCCCCATCCAATCTGACCTTGAATACCTCAAGGGATGGGGCATCCACAACCTCTGGGTTCTAGTGTCTCACCACCCCCATAGTGAAAGAATTTCCTCCTGACAGCTAACCTAAATCTACCCTCTTTCAGTTTAAAATGGTTACCCCTTGTCCTATCTGCACTCCCTGACAGAGTCCCTCCCCATCTTTCCTGTAGGCCTCTTAGAAGGGAAGTTAATGCCGAAGAAACTGTAACTGGAAATGCCTCCGGTTACGTCTGGAATCTGTCACAAGTTCAGCTGCAAGCATGGTGGTTACAGCCATAGCCTGCCCATCTATAGCCTTCTCCCTTGGGAACTAATTGACTATGTAATCTGTAGCTTGTGGTGGTTACAGGTAACTTGGTATAGACAAGTCTGAAATGGCTCAAATCAGTTACTTCGGAAATTACCTGGAGATATCTGCAGCTGCTCTTCTTGTCATGTTTCCACTGAAATGACTGACAGAGTCATCCAAGTTTTAGAACCAAATAGAGCCAAGTGGAAGGCTTGTTTCCATCATCTACTGCAGAAGTAGAACAGATTTGTTCTGCAAGTTTAACAAGAGCCCTCTTCCCTTATTTACGGTTAACATTCAAGAAAACATAAAATCTAGATCATACAATTCTTTTCTGAATGCACCACACATGTTAAAATCCCACACAAATTGTTCCTCAGTATGTATATGAAAAAGTCTTCTGTGGGGACTTTTGAGCTTCATCTAAAGCAAGGATAGATAGCTGGACCTGGTTTTGATAAAAGCAGATATCAGATGACAGGAAAGAATATCTAGGGAAGGAAACAAAAGAACATTTCCCCATCAGCTGTTAAAGTCCAAAGAAAATTGGAAAAAATATTGTTGACGGATTAATGGAATTTTGCCTATGATAAAACCCTTTATGGCTTAATTGCTTTGTCAGTTTGATGTAGCTGATATACACATATACATGGAAATCCATATGTACAGTGCTGTAATATATACTCTATCACACAGATCATGTGCTGTACAAGGGAGACCTTAATCCTTCCTCTTACTTCCCTCCCTTGTATAAATCAAGCTCTCATTTCCTACTGTCTTTTCTATTTTCGTTCTAAAGGATTAGTCATTTTTTTCTTTTTTTTAAGAAGCCTGAAATTCAAGTCCTGCCATGTATATCATTGAGTAGATGGATATCTATATTTTTGTTAATACATTTATGACGTGTTGATTTTGATGCTTATTGATTAATGATTTGGTGATCTAAACAAACATGCTCCTTGTCTGTAAGAGCAAATTTTCTGAGAGTCTCCCAACAAAAGAAGTCACTCACAGGAAACTATTGCTTATTTTTTCAAAACTAATCTGAAATACAGGAAGCTTTCAAGATGGTGATTAGAAAAAAAGGTTACTCTGTAAGGAAAAAAAAAAAAAAATCACTGAAACTGATACTCCATGTCAAGCATCCTTTAGAAACACAAATAGAATCTGAGTCAGTACCAGCAGAAAGAGAATTCTAAGCTGGAGATTATACTGTTATCATATCACACACTTGGGAGTCCTCTAGTAGAAAACTTGGTGAACAATTACTCACTGATCTATAGAGAGGATATTAACGTCTTTCAGAAGATGCAACAAAAGTGTTATTGAGTCTTAAGAGTCTAAGTTTCAATGAAAAATTAAGGAGCTTTCAATTATCCCTGTTTGAATGGAAAAGATCTTTAGGTAACCAAATGAAAAACTACAGAACCATGGCTTGGGGTGATAACATTAATAGAGAAAAGTTTTCTTACTTCTGTGAAGCTAAATTCCCCACAAAACTAGAGGATGTAATCTAGAAGATAGGAAATTTGAAGTAAATAGGTGGTTCCGGGAGAAGCAGTTCATACAAAAGATAGTAAATGTATTTAAGATAGTCGTGAATAACAGTAGAAGCTGAGTATCTGCCAAGAGGATGAAACTAAGAGTGTTCAGGGAAAACATACCTCCTTGGATGTGTTTTCTTTATGTAGGCAATCATTAACATTAAAATCCAAAAAACAAACAAACAAACAAAAAGAAAAACACAACCCCCCCGAAACCTACAACAACAGCATCAAAAATGAAGAATATAGCACTCCTAGGTAGGTTTTGGTTTTTTTTTTTCACAACTGTGTTTAAATTTTATTTGTCTAAGGCTTTTCCATGCCCACACAAGTCATTCTCAGGCTGCATCCTTCTCCCACTGAGGGTATGGCTACCACACATAAACATGCAACAGCAAGTGAAATTTGACCTTTTGTTCCATGTTCCTCTCAGACCCATGACACGTGGGAATTTGTTCCTAAACAGACTTGAAAAACATGTCTCTGACTTAAAAAATCCCCAAAACAACAGTGCAAAACAATTTCTCCTTGCTTTTTCATTTTATTTTTAAAGCAGAAAAATATTAGCAAAGTCTAATGCTATAATTAACATTTCTATAAAACCTACAAAAAGGAAAAAAAAAAGATTAAGATTCATTTTACATATATGACTTCCAACACTGATCTTTAAAGAACAGGGCTGACTATGTTGAGCAATTTCTTTTGATATAGCAGGGTTTATTCTTTGGATGCTTTGCTGTTAAAGATACAGATACTTCAAAACCCTTCTAAAGTGCTGGGTGCTGATTTTGTGAACATGGCAGATAAGTTTAAATCATGCCAAAAGGTAGATTTTTAGTAAGGTGAATACTGGTAATTTCTAACCATGGTTAATGGTGGGTATAGCATGAATTCAGAAGTCTAGAAGGGAAAGGAATACTCTCCTTTTTGGAGTTTTATCATGGGCACGCCCAATAAAGGCTGGAGGAACTTTTTTCAACAAAGTGAATTATTCAGAAAACCATCTGATTTTCCTAGGGATCTTTGGGATATAACTATTTCACAGGTCTAGGATGTGGGTATATCCAAGCAAGTCCATGTTTGGGTTTTGTTTGTTTGTTTGGCTTTATGACCTTGGATGTCATTTTTATCATCAGAATTCACAGGAGTGGCCTCATCTTACATCATTAGTATCTTCAAAATAAGCAGTAGCTTGGAATCAGTTATTTTGTGCAGCTAATCAGGACCCTCAGAGGAAGGAAAGGATGAGCTTGATTGAGATTGCGGATAGAATTTGGGACATTTTATCTTCATTTTCTCCCTCTGCCACTTCTGGTATTTCTGTCACAACCTTCTGCAAAAATCTTCAGTATACGATCTATTGCTCAGTTCTCTGTTCTTTAAAAGAACTGATACTACTTCATGTAGTCAGATTGCAATTCTTTGGAGCAATAATTGCTTCTTTCTTCTTTTGTATTTAGAATCTAACACGATGGGATCTATGTGCGGTCATTAATTTAGTGGGGGGTTTTTTGTTGTTTGTTTGGTTGGTTTGTTTTGTTTTTAAATACAAATCCAAGCCATCATTCTTACAGTATAAAATAAATCCTGGGTCAACTGTATTCCACACTTGCACATGTATCATTGGCCAAATCTTGACCCAGCAATCTGTGGGAGTATTCAATTTATTTGTAATTTTCATAACTGAACCCAAATCTGCGCCTAATTCCACCCTACAGCTGAGGATTATTACTGTTCCCTCTTCTGTAGAAAGGCTGATATAGACCCAAAGTTATCCATGAGGAAAATTGTACTAGAATAGAAGAAAATTATAATTTCCCCAATCAAACACACCTTAGGACATTGCTAAACTATGGAGATATTGAGGGGGAATGTCAATAACCTCATCCCCAGGTCTGAGGATGGGCAAGACATTTCCACACTCAGCTTGTTACCGGATCTAGGAAGGGATGCTTTGGGAGTGAGAGTAATTAGAGGCATCTAAGCTATTAGATTTAGTATTTGAAGGAAGGCAATTTAATTTTGGAACCATCTCTCTGTTGGAGGTAACTGTTGCTGTAGGGAGCCCAGCTGCAGGAAAGAGGTTTGATACTGGACTGTGGCATACCCACTAAACTGAGCTTTTTTCTTTGCACTGACTGTGGTACAGGGAATGTAGCAGCTACTTCCATAACAGAAGAGCTTACTCCTGGCACATATTAAACAAAATGACTTCTGCCAGAGCTTGTGTCTGTGGAATTCAATTTAGACCCCATCATGAGTGTGAGCAGGTGATTTGGCTGACTCTTCCTGTGGAGACTAACTAGTTGCATTATAGTGCCTGGATACTTCCAATGGGATCAATCAGGATATGTTAATTGCGCCAAGATAATTTTAAAGTGGTGTAATGGGAAATTGGTTAACTTGGGAGAAATGCTATATTTTTAACAGTAAGGGGTATTGTTATTATTATTCTTTTGAACAGGTGGTCTAGCAGCATGGGAGGAACCATGCTGCTGACAACAAAAGAAAAGAAAAGGATGCAGAGAAATGAACCAGCAGGAAGTTCAGAGTTTGTTTGGATAATTTGAAAAACTTATTAGTGGATGGCTCATCTGCACCAAGAAATACAGTATGCTCAAAATGAAGGGATTGCAGCAGGACTTTATATTGCTTTCTCAATTACTTTTTTTTCTTCAGCTGCAGAAATCTTTAACAGAGGGGAAAACCCTGGATGGCCATCTTTTAGACTATATTAAAAGTAGTAAAAACTTCATGTGGGAGAAAAAGAGAAGAAAGTTAATGAAGATACACTGGAACTGCTGTTGTAGCTCTTGTTGAAAGTGATCCTGTCTTCCTAAAACTGAGCACTCACAAAAGAAAAGAAAACACAGTATCAAAGGTAATTTTGTCATCTGTTTCTGATGCTGATTGTCATGAGTAGTTGCATATCAAGAGAAAGGCAACCCTCATCCAGGGCCAATGCAGCAACTCCCATTGTTAGTTGAAGGCAAAATATGATTCAGGAAGGGTGGGACATGGTTGAATAGAGCCTCTGATAGTAGGTGCAAACTACTTATGGTAAGCAGTGGAGGAGAATAGATGAGAAAAGGAGTTTTGGGAGCAGAGGATTGGAAGCTTCAGTAGATGAAATAGGGAGGAAATGGAAAATTAATTCAGTATTGGAAAATATTAGATAGTCTACAAAAAACTGTGGCTTTGCTTCTGTGTTTGCTTCTGTGGTGGCAATAGGTGTAGGTTAGACCTGGAGGGATTTACAACTTCTTCTAAGGACAAACAGAGGTGAATATGTGTTATAATGTTGCAACTGGTAGGGGAAGGACAAGGGCGAATCTCCCCACCTCAGGTCCTTCTTCGTGCAGTGCCGTTAAGGATAGACTGTTCCCTCTTTGCTGTCTTGCAGACAACATATTCTCCAAATTCTGGGAGTGTTTCTGACTGTAAATCCTGGTTGGACGCACCAGCTGCTTCCACTCAACCTTGAATTAAGTGCTTCTGCCATGGATTAGGACAGAGCTTAAGGTACACTCTCTCCATTACATTTTTATTAGTCAGCTCCGATGGATCTTTTTTCAGCATGCTTACTATTGCAAATCCAGTGTTGAAGTGATCATCATGTGGTATACTGACCTTGAGTACCTGTCTGGGGATCACAGATTCTACTTTGTGAGCCAGGCATCTAGCGGTTAGCTGACACAAGGCAGGGTGGCATAGTGCTCAAGTACCTGCAGAAGCTTTGTTACAAGAAAGTTATGTACATGAAAGGTGGGACTTGAGTAGTTTTGAGACATGAAAGGAGTTGGATTTCTGCTGCTGTTCATGCCATGGTTGTGAAGCTGGGTCACTGCTGTGTGACATATCTTTGTGCTTGCTTAGCCTCTGAACAAGAAATAAAGCAAAAAAACATGTGACATGATAACAGACAGTTCAGTGTATGATTCGCATAATAAAATATATAGCATAAACTTTAGAATAAACATGGTAAATTCAGAAAGTTAAATTACAGCAAAAAATGACTGCTCTCTGGCATATTCTATTCATTTTCCATACTATAAAAATAAATGTTAATTGCACAATATATATTATCAACATGAATCATCATTTCACATAATGCTAAAGTCCATGCTAGATCATGAGCAATTCCAGTGACTTGCTACAAATGCGGGATAATAGCTACCATTTAAAAGTAGTTTTTACATTCTTATAATTACATATAGTCTAAGTTAACTATTTTACTTGTGGGAATGCAGCATGATGTGGTGCAGAAGTGTGATGGTATGGAAAGTAACCTGAAAGAATAAGTGGTGTTTTTTCTCTTCACGTAGACTATTGCCTTGTAGAAGGGCAAGTGTGCAGTCAAGGAAGAGATATATGGTGGGCTGGGGCAGAGCTAGTGGCAAATAAGTCCTGCAGTATGAATGGCAGAGCTGGTCATTCATCACTAGAAATAGGGAGGTACATTTCTATATAGATGATTTTTATTTATCATGTTTATCCAACTTCTAGAATATTTATCTTACCAGGAGGTAGCCATAGTTGACTAATAAGTCTCATTTATTAAAGTGTATGGTGAAATGGCTATTGACAAGATTATAGAACTGTTCTATAAAGCAGCATTTAATAATAATAAAAAAAATATTAGAAGAGATTGTTATGACAGCTTTAAAAACATGCAGATTAAATGGGGTCATACACGAAATGAAACCAGATCAAAATTTATTAATATATCAATGTTCTCATCTGTGCTGTTATCTTTATTTATTGGTGTTAATATATGTTTGGGATGTTTACTGTAACACAATATATTTTGCACTCTGTAGAGATCTATGAAAGCTATTCCTCCCCTTATCGCTTTTCCAATTTCTTCCACAGAACTATCAATTCAAAGATAAGTTAGATTCAGATTCATACCAGAATGAAGGGTCTGTTTTCAAAATGGTTCGATGCCCACTGAGATATATTTTGAGCACCTAGAACTATCTGGGTTAATGATCCTTTAAGGACCCCAGTCCCACATCTATGGCAAATCCTAACATTGACCTCACTCAGGTGAGTGACGTAACTCCTCCTTTCTTCAGTACTGCATGGCAGAACCTTCCAAGCTAAGTAGAAGCACTGGTTCCCCCATCTTTTACTGGAGACAACTTAATTCTATTAAACACCATGCCAAAATCTTAAGCGTGACCTATTTGAACCTATTCAAAATAGGATGTGTTATTCTGTTTTGGAGTGAAGGGTGAGATGTAAGACACAACTATGAGCAGATAACAAAAAAATAAATTTTTAAATAATATGGAAAAATTTAGCTGAAGCAATTGTTCCATTTCACTGACAGTCCATACAATTTTGCTAAGAGGTTAATATAAAACTTTCTTGCGTAAGGTTGTTGATATTCCAAAATATATTTTTATGATTGTAAATAATAAGATTTTCTGTTTTTATTACAACTGTAATGAAGAAATACCATGTTTTTTCTCCTTGGTAGGTATTACTCTGATGAAATGTGAAATGGTACATAACAACAAAAAATCCCTATCTAGAAGTGGACAGCAGAGAATGACCTTATCAAATATGTGGAAATTGACCTTATCAAACATGTTAAGTGTTCTGCTGTTATGCTGTGAGGATCTTCTCCATTATCTGTTGTAGTCATTTAACATTTCATTTTGTTGTGGTGTTGTAGCAGTCACAGTCACAACTTATGAAGGTTCCCCTACCTGCAGGTATGCAAAGATTGTGAGCATGGGGTTCTCAAGGTTCTACAATACAGAAGGACATAGAAGTCTGGGTTTCTGTGAATTCCTTTATTACAAATTGCTACAAAGCTACTATTAGTAAAAAGAAATATATATTGTGTGTATATATATACAAGTTGCTACAAAATTACCACTAGGAGAGCAAGTGTATATATATATATATATATATATATATATATACTCCTGGAGGAGGGCCACAAAGATGATCAGAGGGCTAGAGCACCTCTCCTGGGAAGACAGGCTGAGAGAGTTGGGGTTGTTCAGCCTGGAGAAGAGAAGACTCTGGGGAACCTTATAGCAGCTTTCCAGTATCTGAAGGGCACCTACAAGAAGGCTGGAGAGGGACTTTTTACAAGGGCATGTCATGATAGGATGAGAAGTAATAGCTTCAAACTGGAAGAAGGTACATTTAGATCAGATATCAGGAAAAAAAAAAAAAAATCACTATGAGGGGGGAGAGGCACTGGAACAAATTGCCCAGGGAAGTTGTGGAGGTCCCATGCCTGGAAGTGTTTAAGGCCAGGTTGGATGGGGCTTTGAGCAATCTGGTCTAGTGGGAAGAGTCCATGCCCATGTCAGGGGGTTGGAACTAGATGATCTTTAAGGTCCCTTCCAACCTAAACCATCCTATGATTTTATGATATTACAAAAGTAAAGCAAATATATGTATTTTAGAAGTTATCACTGAATTCCAGCTACTGAAGCAAATATGAATATATATATATACCTCTGTGCATGCATATAAATATATTATACCGGGTGTTACTGTTACAACACTCACCAAGCTGCTCCAATCGATAAAAGAAAAATTCTCACTTCAAAGATTATCTGTGTCATGGAGTGTGGAGTCAGCCAGGCATCCCCAACAAGGGTCTAGTCTGTCCAGGAGATCTTGTGCAGGCCAAGCACTGGAAAAATGTGCAGAGAAGCTCTCTTTGGGTAGGTAGCGAGTTATTTTTTGTACCTTTTTAGTGTAGATACATAAGTAGGCATAAGATATTAATTCCCAGAATAGTAGTTGTTGACTCCTGTTTTCCTGGATGGTCAGTTCTTTTTCACAATTTCTTTGTCCTGCACCCATCCAGGTTTCTTTGTCCTGCCAACTACTCCCCATCACAGAGGTTTCAGGTGAGTTTATCAGGGATGTCTTGGTATTCTAACTAAGGAGATATCCTTCTGTGTCAGTAAGTTTACCAGTCGCCTTTGTGGCTCCCACCAGCTGTTCAAGTGAAATAATTATTTAAATTCTCAAGCATCCATTCTATTTTTACTTTAGTGAGAAATGTAGTTTGTTGTAATTTTAAACAAATGTGGAAGTATTAAAATACTGTCCCTGTCACCTCAGAAATACAACTATGTCCTCAGCTTTATGACATTTGCTTTTTTCTGCTTCTTGAATTAAGCTGCAAATGACCTCTGTAGAAAAGCAGAGAAAACAAGCAGAACATTTCTGGTGAAAAAAAACAATATATATATTTTTTTTAAAATAAAAGATGCAGTAAATTTTTAGTCTGAATTACAAAAGTATTTGATTTTTTTTCAGTGTGGCATAAAATTACTTCTAACTGCTTTCATACCCTTTTCAGAGCGTGGGAAACAGAGAGATGTTTAAGGGCACTGAAATTGACCTACAAGCTTTTATTTTCCAGTCATTTGATCATCTTCCTCTTTTTATTCTCTCTTCCTCCCCCAACTCCCATGTGTAATGCAATATTTGTGGTACTCAGACAAGATTTGCAAAATATACAACATTTTTTTTTTTTAAAACATTTTAAGTCAGTGTTCAGTGAAATGCATATTAGTACACTTACCAGGGGTACTACAGGTGCCATGAAGTAGGATAACAGCGTACCACCATCTTCTAAAAGGTAAGACGAGATGGTGAATTAAAAAAAAAAATAATAGAGTATTAGAAAGCCACATTTTTAAGCATTTTGCCAAGCTGTGAGTACACATTTGCATTCCTAATTCCAATCTGTCAGGGGCTGTGCTTGCTTTCCCTTCTGCAAAAAAGCCATCTTGCAGGGACATCCCTTTTCACTCTACTTGTAGTCCAGCTAACTAGCCATGAAATACTCTGAAGAGTGGAATCGCGGAAAGCTCTTCTTCAGTGCCGGGGAATCTATCTGTGTGCAGTTATGAAGGAATTGCTGTGAGAGAGAAGGGAAAGCAGAATGGGTAACATAAAGATTTGTCCAACTGACAGTTAGTGCAACTGATTACCATCTATTTCTTCTAAATTTTTTGTGTTTATGGTCCTACTCTCTTTGAAGGGGAGTATTAGGTGGGTGATAACCTTTTGTTTAGAAAATATCTCCTTAAAATTCCATGAAATATTGGTGTGGGCAAATGTGCAGAAAGGGAGTGGGGACATCGTTATTTCAGTGCATGTGGGGAGAACTCTTGCATATAATGAAAAAATAAAATGTTTAAAATATATATATATATAGTTTCCGTGTTTCCCATGGTGAGATTTTGTTTTCATCAAAAGGAGAGAACATTTCAGCAAGGAGACACAAGTAAGTCAGTAACAGACATTAGTCACATTTACCTGCCCTGTATTCAGTCTCTTGCCTTTCTGAATCATACTGGCTTGTCTGCTGCTTCTCCTCCTTGCCTGCATTGTCAGTGCTTGCAAACCAAGTCAGGAGGTGCCGATGCTCTAACACTGTTGAGAGTTTGGCTCACAAAGGACACAGTCCTGAACAAGTGATATTAGTGCCTAATGCTTTGTTCACCAGAAAAATAAAAAGAAGGAGGAGATATGGAGCTTTCTCTGGTACTTAAATGTCAGGGTACAAACTTTTTTTTAGCCCTCCATGATGACATTGTAAGCTTGAACCTCAGCCAGCCAAAAGACATAAGTTTTCCTAAAAATGACAAGGAATGAATGTCAATTAACATGACAAAATCACGCTGGAAATGCTTTTTGCTGCATCATGTACATTTTGTTTCTTCTTTCCTGCTAAGAACAAGACTTATTGCAACCACAAGGCAATTTTATCCTTGCCTCTAGAACGTCCTGATCAATATCTCTTTGTTGGTACGTATGTAGCCATCAGTATCATCCCTAAAATAGAAAGGTAAAAAAACACAGCAGCAAATTTTCTACAATGTAAAGGTAAAAGGTATTGATTGAAGTTACTTGGATTTTTGCCCCAAATAGTGGCTACAAAGTTATCAAATTACCATTTTTCTTGTGCTTTTCTCAGCTCTGCTACACCTGCCTGCATACATCCAAACATCCACAAGAAGGAAAAGTCATAGAGCAGAAAAGCTTTCCAGACAGAACAATAGGAAGAGTGAGAAAGATCAGACCTTTTCTGGTCTACATTATTTAGCAATTAACTTGTAAGGTCCCTTCCATTTTCTTTTTAAGGCAACTTAAATATTTTAGCAGGCTTTGGATTACTGAAAAAAAGAACACCAAACCATGAAACAAAAGGGAGAACAATTTAATTGCTGGATGGAAACACTGAATAGATCAAAACCCCTCTCTTCACCCTGTCCCAACAATTAAAGTCCTCAGATATAGGCAGACTGTATTGAAATCTTCAGATTTTTAGGTTTTCAAATGAGGAGTGTTACGGGATGCATGTAGGAATAGATTGCTAACAGAAGGTTCAAACCTGTTTCCGTCAATTTATTTGGAAAAAGGACTCCAGGTTCACAAATGTCTACTTTACAAGTCCTGCTACATTTATGTTATAACAACTAATGTTAAGATGAAATAGAAATTGCTATTTATGTACCAACTGAAGTGACTACAAGTGCTATAGTATTCCATTCATGTGAGCTTCTAAATACTAACAGTATCTAAAGAGAGGATTCAAGCTGCAGATTTGTATGGTGCTTGCACTGGGCTATGTGTATTTTGCAAAAGAGTGTGTCACAACTAGCTAGATAACAAAGCAAAGTCAGATGCATGGTGGCACACTACAGTAATCAGGATCTCTCAATTGCTACATTCTTTTCAGCTGGCTATATTTATTACTATATGCCTTCCTACATTTTCCTTCTGTCATCTGATAGCTCAGAGTCCTTGTAAGGCTGTGAATGTTAAGACATTATGAAAAATACAAACAGGAGAAACATAATTATAGGGAACATTTATATGAGTAAGCTTTTACAAAAACCATAAAATATCCTATAAACTACATGATAAATTTCTGAATGTCTACAGATACCTGGATTTCCATATTAAATTCTTAAATATTGCTTACAAATGTGAAAAGGATTTTTGGGTAAATTCTAGGTAAATCTATCTAAATTTCTGTAAAACATTTTGCTTCTAAGTAGGAGTGACATCACAGTTACTAACACTGTGGAAGGGATGAACATTTGGTCAACATGGAAGAGAAATTAATGTCTTGAAACACATTTTCATCTGCATACAAAACTTTGCAGTATTAAAGGTACCATTATAATAATGCTCTTCTATATAGTGTATATATATATATATACACTATATAATGCTGTTATATATAGTAATAATGGATGGTGCCCACAGAGATTTCTATATCCAGTAATTTCCATAAAAAACAAACAAGAAAATTTTGGTTTCTAAAACACTTAATCACTTTATCTGGTTTCTTCAGTGCGTGATCAATTTAATGGACGTTTGTTATGGTTTGAGAAAACCTACAGTAATTTATTGTCGTTTAGACAATTATTCTACCACCCGATGACCTCTTCCCACCAGGGGAGGGGAATCGGGAAGAAACAAGGAAACCCCGGGGTTGAAATAGAAACAGATTTAATAGAATAAGACTAGATGATTACTATTAATAACACTCAAGAACCAATACTGATCATGATACCAATATAAAATATAAAGGATTATACTCAGTAGGAAGCTGTGCACTCCCAGCAGTGGACAGCAAATATGGGACACCGCAAGCGCTATGGCTTCTTGAGGAAGGGAAGGCCTCAGGGGTCCAGCACTGGGGCAAGAAGTTCTCTGGATGGCTGCCATCAAGGGAGAGAGAGCACTTCTCAACAAACTTTCTAATTTATATTGAAAGTGATGTGCGTGGTATGAAATAATCCTGTTGGCCAGCTTGGGTCATGTGCCCAGGTCTCGCTCCTCCTCGTCCCTGCGCCTGGCAAGATCAAAAAACACAGAGACCTTGAAACTCACACACCATAACTGGCTATAAAGTAAGTATTTTCACAAAATCAGACACTAGGGCCTTCTAAAAGTGCAGTTTTCCCAAGCATAAGAAGAGAAGTTAGTCCTGTGTTACACAAACAAGGACAAATTTATACTTTAAAATGACACCAGTGAGAAACCATTTTAGAGTCCAGGGAAAAATGACATTGTCACTATGTCAGCAAAATAGATATGTTTTTCATATTCTATGCTTCTATTCTATGCAATTCAAACTATTTTGTGTGCATACAGGATAATATATCAAGGCTGAATCCTTCTGTAAGGAAAATTCCATGCAGGCAGATTCTCTACCTCATTTATATCACTTCCACTATCAGACAACTTTCAGAATCTAGGCAAATAAATTTATAATATCTTTACTATAAGCATTTATAATCATCTCATTTCATTCTACTGATTGGCTGTTATTCCATGCAAAGTTCAGTACATAATATTGCTCTCATCTCTCCAAGTTCAAATCAAATACAAATTTGTATAATGGTTATAGTTTTATATCATTCAAAAGGATTTTTACAAGGGTAATTTTTAGTATAATGAGATACAAGAAACATTTAGAATTTCTAAGACATGACTGGCATTCGATGTTTTGCTCTGGATACTCCCATCTCCTCAAACTCCTGTGCATGTAATTTTATTGTTAGGTTCTGTCCTGTGTTTCTGGGTTTTTTTCTGAATAAAAAATAAAAAAAGACTGGATGTTTTGTTGCCTGCATTCATAAATAATCTAAAACTCAGCTCTGTTTTTTATTTGTTTTATTCCTTGTCTTTGCAATTTTGCAAATAGGATATGCCTGTTTGTATCTTAGTAATTCGTATTTCTTACAGTTTCTTTTTAAGATTGGATCTTACTTGTCTCCTAAAAAATTACCATTATAAAATCCACCAAATAAATGAATACTATGTGATAACTTTTCTGTAGAAAGTTTACTGGAATTGATAAGGTCTTTTATTATATTCTGTAGCTTTTTTTTTGTCAGTCATTTGGTGGATCCAATATCTGCAGTACCCCTTTTGTTCAATAGCACATTTCTGTAAAGGTACTTTGATAACTTTGGCCATGGACAATTTTACCTCTGCTTTCATGGAATCACGGAATCACGGAATTTTCAGAATTGGAAGGGACCTCTAGAGATCATCTAGTCCAACTCTAAAGCAGGATTGCCTAGAGCACATTACTCAGGACTGCATCCAGGCGGGGCTTGAAAATCTCCAGAGAAGGGGACTCTACACCCTCCCTGGGCAGCCTGTGCCAGTGCTCTGTCACCCGAACCGTAAAGAAGTTTTCTGGGTATTTGAACAGAACTTCCTGTGTTCCAACTTGTGCCCATTGCCCCTCGTCCTGTCACGGGGAACCACCGAGAAGAGTGTGGCTCCATCCTCCTTCAACCCACCCTTTAGATACTTGTATGCCATAATAAGGTCTCCCCTCAGCCTTCTCTTCTCCAGGCTAGAGTCCCAGCTCTCTCAGCCTTTCCTCATCAGGGAGATGCTCCAATCCCTCAATCATCTTGATTGCCCTTTGCTGGACTCTCTCCAGCAGTTCCCTGTCCCTCTTGAACTGGGGAGCCCAGAACTGGACACAGTTGTGTCCCCACCAGTGTAGAGTAGAGGGGAAGAATGACCTCCCTCAACCTACTGGCCATGCTCTTCCCTATGCAGCCCAGGATTCCATTGGCCTTCCTGGCAACAAGGGCACATTGCTGGATCATGGATAATTTACTATCTACCAGGATGCCCATATCCTGTGCTTTGCACAGAAGTTCCCTCTGAATTCATTAGACTGTGTATCAGAAACTTTGCTTGCAAAAGTTCATTAGTAGTACAGGAAACTACTCATATTCAGCTAACTGTAGTAAAGTCAGTAGGAATCAAATACATAATTATGCTTAAATATGTGCGTGAGTGCTTTCCTGAATTCGCAATTTAAAACTTACCTTATTTTTCAAGGTTTAGGGCGGCTTTTTGGGTTGTCGTGTTTCAGGCCAAATAGGCCACTGGGGACTTGGGGGATTCCAGATGGGACTGACAGATGCTCCCCTCTACCCCCCTTCAAAGAGAGAGGCAGAGGAGGGAAAAAGAAACTTAGGAGTTTAGAAGGAACTAAACTACCTCAATGAAATATTAATAATACAATAAAAGGAAATGATGAAATATATACAAAACCATACCAAGCTCCCAAGATGGCAATCACAACACCGGCTGACACTGGGGCAGTCCCAGCCTGGACTCAGTGGTGGATGGGAACTGGATTCTGGATCTGGATTCAGCATCAGGATCAAAAGCAGATGAACAGACAGAGTCCTCTTCAGATGTCAGCCATCGAAGAAAGAGCAAGCTGACCCTTTGATCCCTCAGCTTTCATACTGAGCATGAGGCAGATGGGATGGAATACCCTGTTGGTCAGTTTTAGGTCACCTGTCCTGTCCACCCCTCCCTGCAGGTGCAACCCCTCTTCGCTTTTCCGCTTCCGACCCTCCAGCAGGCAAAGAAAAAAGTGAGCTGACCCTTGGCTGTTACAGCAATAAGTATAAGCAAGAGCCTCTCTGCATGCCATGCCCTGGCATCAGCTATAAACATAGGTCTTATCACTCTGAGAGCCAACATTGTCTGCACAATATGCTGTTAATTTTAGTAGTTAGAAGAGGCCTAGCTAAGAAGCAAAGTTACTGAACAAAATTGGTCCTGGTTTACCTCAAACCAGGACATGGGTCCAGAGTTGAATGGAAATATCATGTCACAGCCAGAACTATCAGGAAATCAGGAAATCGCATGAACAATGTATTGTGGATCAATCTTAACACTAGGTAAAAAAAAGACCTTTTCAGAATTATCAATTTAATAATTTTCAAAAACAGTTAATTCACAATAAAAGAGATGACACACTAATGGCCTCTAATACATCCTGCTGTGCAAAAGAAGTTCACAGCATGATGCAGCGAGTTGCATTGTTCATTTCCCCTCCTTTCATTAATACTTATTTTATAAATTATAGGTACTAACTTTTGCAAGTAAGTGTGCAGTCTGGCTATTTGTGAATGGTTTCATTCAGTAAAAAATTATAGCATACAAATGGTGGCTGAACTAGTTGTTGATCATCAAATTATTATAATGGAATCTATTTTTAAAAGTAATTGTAATATATTCTTGTGTGCTGTTTACTTATATTTCCTCTCCTATTCGCAGAGAGAACATGTATTTATAATCATATTTTGTCAGTTGATTCAAGGTTAAAGACAATGGTGATTACCATAGAACACTTGATTTTACAAATAGAACGTGAATTATGTATATTGCTCTCTTTAAACATCTTGCTAAAGCAATTGGTGATAAACAGTGGTGGGCATACTCACTGTGACAAATCAGTATGTTTCTGTCTCCTTTGAAATATTCAATAGACAATCAATTGTCACTCTTTTTTGGTGAAATGCCAGATGTCCCTGAAAATCTTTTGGAATGAATCAGTATTCTACTAAACCTCCATTGTTATTTTTTGAGTGAATTTTCAATACAGACCATAGAGAATTAAATAAACATATTCCACCACTTCTCATAGGAATTTTACATGGAATTTTCTACTCACTGTTTAAAACTTTCCATTTTGCTCTCCTCAGTTCCTTGAATATTAAAATACATGGAGTGAATCAAACCACATCTAAAACAAGCATGAAAGTAAGTTTGAAGAGCACGAAGTATGCAAACATTACTGTCTTTTAGCCATTGTACTTCACAGGAAATAAGAAACGTCAGTCCTCATAAATCTGAATTATTTAGTCTCCTTAATATCTAGTTTTTTCTAGAGCAAGAGAGAATGTATGGCTTTTATAAAGTGACAACAAATAGGATTTTATAATACATACTGTAACAACTACTTTTTGTTACACTTGATGTTATGCCCTTCTGTTCATCTTTGCCTATTTCCTTTATAATCCATCAGCCACACTTTTTCTATAACCTCTTGAAGTAAAACACAGAACATTAGCTCAAGAAATTACATTATATAAAAAGATACTATCGGATGAAAGACCCCCATTTTTAATTTACTTTGTGTTGACACAGATTTCTATCTGCTATCACTTTTCCTTATCAGGTTGACGAAATAGAATTTGTGCAGTGGATATACAGAAAATTCACTGAATGGCTATCTGTCATAGTCAGAAAAGGTGCTATCTGTCATCAGTGGAGACTTTATTTACTTTAAAAAGTGTTTGCCCATATACAGAACATCACCCATAGTGTCCTTGTTCTTTGCTTTGAAGACTAGTTATTAGAAATGAGGGAGCAAGTACCAAATAACATAACCTGCCTTTTTTGCTCACAGATATGCTTTCAAATACCCAATCTGTACACTGAACTAAGTCTCAAAAGTGGAAGCAGTCCCAGGAAATATGAAGAAGTGTTTATTCAACAACATAACAAGGTAAGTATCTACTTTTAAGCACGTTTGTAGCACTGTTGAGCTTGTATCATTGCCAAAGAAAAGAGGGACCATGCACTTCATAAACTTCACCCACTGATGTTAAGTATTTTATCTCAGTATCCTAAATCATTCTGTTTATAGGATATGCTACATGTACAACTTCACACAACTATTTTTAATTTTAGCATGAGTTTTTCCATACTTAGAATCATAGAATCATAGAACGGTTTAGGTTGGAAAGGACCTTGAAGATCATCAAGTTTCACCCTCCCTGCCGTAGACAGGGACACTTACCACTAGACCAGGTTGCCCAAGGCCACGTCCAGCCGGGCCTTGAACACCTCCAGGGATGGGGTGTTCAACAACCTCTCTGGGCAGCCTGTTCCAGTGCCTTACCACCCTTAAAGTGAAAAATTTCTTCGTAATGTTTAATCTAAACCTGCCCTCTTCCAGTTTAACGCCATTCCCCCTCATCCTATCACTACATGCCCCAGTAAAAAGTCCTTCCCCAGCTCTCCTGTAGGCCCTCTTAAGATACTGGAAGGCTGCAATAAGATGTCCCCGGAGCCTTCTCTTCTGCAGGCTGAAGAGCCCCAACTCTCTCAGCCTCTCCTCATAGGAGAGGTGCTCCAGCCCTCAGATCATCCTCGTGGCCCTCCTCTGGACATGTTCCAGCAGGTCCATGTCCTTCTTGTGCTGGGGACTCCAGAGCTGGATGCAGTGCTCCAGGTGGGGTCTCACCAGAGTGGAGTAGAGGGGCAGGATCACCTCCTTTGACCTGCTGGCCACAATTCATCTGATGCAGCCCAGGATCCAGTTGGCCTTCTGGGCTGTGATTGCACATTGCTGGCTCATGCTGAGCTTCTCATCAATCAGCACACCCAGGTCCTTGTCCTCAGGGCTGCTCTCCAGCCATTCCCCGCCGAGCCTGTATTTGTGCTTGGGATTGCCCCAACCCAGATGCAGGACCTTGCACTTGGCCTTGTTGAACTGCATGAGGTTGGCTTGGGCCCACCTCTCCAGCCTGTCCATGTCCCTCTGGATAGCACCCTTCCCCTCCAGTGTGTCTGCCTCGCCAAACAGCTTGGTATCATCGGCAAACTTGCTGAGGGTATACTCAATCCCACTGTCTGTGTTGCTGACAAAGATGTTGAACAGTACAGGTCCCAGTACTGAACCCCTTAAATTAAGAACTTTAAATTAAGGTTAAAAATCACCTCCTGGGTAGTTTTTCTTTTCATGAATCTTAGTGGTTAAGAAGTCATGGGCTGAAGTGAATGAGTTCAGGCGGCCTCAATAAATTTTTTTGTCACTCGCTTATAACTGTGTTCCCTTTGAAAGAAGAAATTGAAGGAGTGGATGTAATATGTATTACTGTAGAAAATATTTACAGTGTAGTGAAGCACGGATTCCCTTAAAATTAAAGTCAGGGTCTGTAGAGAAATATTGTTTAAAAATGTATTTATTGAGCCTGCTTTGAGATGCAACTTTCAGTCCAAGACACAATACAGTTTCCTTTTTTTTTTTCCTATGGCACATATGTTGCCCTTAAATTTCTAGTCTGTTAGACAAGATTTTTTTCAAAAACTCTACTCCAAAATTGGAGAGATTTAAAACTCTTCTATTCTTAAGGCAGTCTGCAGTCCAAGAGAAAATTATATTTTAGATTTTGAAAAGTATTAGAGTTTCATCTTCAGTCCCAGACCTGGAGTGACTTGCTGTTTTAAATATTAAGAACATTCTAAGCATGAGCAGAGGTATTAAAAAGAAGTGAGCACATCGAGAGCCTCAGAAATTGAAAATTACCTTCATAATATCTTACGTTTAAAACTGTCCAACGATGATGAAGAACAACTGTTATTTTAGAGAACCATTAACACGGAGGCAGTAAACCTTGATGGAGAAATCACTGTGCTAGGTATACATAAGAGAAAAACTAATTAAATGAAGGCAGAAAACCAACCTTTTAACCTCAAATACTGTAATGGCACAAGCACTTGTTTTCCAAAAAGTGATGGGGAATTTAAAATCAGCTAATATTTTAAGTAATCATGCCCAATATGATATTAAATATGTACAGGTGACAAACAAAAAAATGTGAAAAGCATGCTTACACACCTATATAACTGTGCTACACATTAATCACTATGCAGCCAGGAGCACAAGCTGTGCTAAACTAGTGTCTGAACAACATGCATAATTTCTTGGTACTTGTTATTTCTAGTTCCTGGGAGAATCTCTTTAATGTATCCTTGAGGAAGATGCTGCTCTTTGGGGCGTGTTGTTGCCTGCCACCCAAGTGGTCACTGTAGCAACCACAGCAGTAGCAATTCTGCTGCAGTGAGAGCAGGTCTACATGGGAACTACCGGCTACCCCTTTTGTAGGACTGAGGGCAATTCCCTCGGTTATGTGAAACAGCACAAGTGGCAGCTGCTTTTAAAAGGAAAAAAGTTAAGATCCACTGTTTGCCCTCAGCAAGGGCAAATCTGGAGGCTAGATTGCAAATATCCAAAGTACCATCATGGCCTTAAGCAGACTATTGGAGTTCTGCCATTAGCTTCATTGTGCAAAGGTAAGAGCCAAGATTTCATTTTGCGCATGCACTGCAAGAAATGTGCACAAATCTCTTGGATTAAAATCTCTGTGAAGTAAAGTTGCACGTGAGTCTGAAAAGACACAGACACATAAGATAACATAGGGTAAAGCCTACCATACCCTGGAGTCTTTTGCACAGTGAAGGAAGTATTATTCTCTACAGATATGCGTCCCACAGTGTGCTTATTTGTTTATCAGAATTTAACAAACGGTTCCCCCCCCCGGCCCATTGTAGCTGAACAAATGGCAGTAGAGAAATAGTAAGGGAGAATGGTGCACTGAAATTAAAAAAACTACCATCCCACTTAGCAAATGAAAGGGAAGATAATTAGAAGTAACATCACTGTCAAATAATTGCAGTGATCAGCCACCTTGGCATGATTACTAACTCTTTTCTTTTTCTTAAGGAGAGAAAGAATTAATTGCAAAACAAAATTCAGAAGAGTACCAGAGTGTACCCTTTAGGAGGGAACCTATTGCTCTAAGATTATTTTCTTTAGAACTGATTTTAAAACAAGAGAATTACTAATTAAACATAAATGGATGCTGTGATTCTGACTGCCACTAAAAAATTAAGGGGGGGTATGAAACTCTAGGGGTAGATTCTTAAAAAGATTATGAACTAAAACATCAAGGAGCACTGTACTGGCCTGAAAGAATTAAAAGAATAATCTTGGGATTTTTCTAATGCGTGAATAATAACAGTAGTGGTGCTCATTGAAAAAAAATGGACTCATCTGAGATATAGTTTTTTTCTGGCCACTGTACATGCAGCATCATTGCATTCCAGAGATGGTATGAGCTTTCTGTTCTGGGTTTGTAAAAGTCACAAGGATAGCATCATCATGTTGGGATCCATCTGGATGTTGGGAGACATCTGTTTGAGCTAGTGTCCCAAAGCTCCTTTCGTAGTCCATGGGGAAGTATCACTTGTGAATTGAAGTGTTACAAAGTGAGTGACTATTAGAGACCAGATTAACCCGTCTTTTTCAGTGAATAAAAAGAGAGCCTAAAAAGACTATCTCAGGTACAGACATCCACAATGTAAATATCTAGAGCTAGGTGAAATAGCTCTTTCTCTTACAACTTTGATACCACATGTTCAGCTGAGTCCACCTGTATGCCCCTCCTTTCTTCTTGCAGAAGTTGTTCATTTGGTGCTTTCTTGCTAAACACTAAACATTTGCTTTTGATACTCAAACTCTTTATCCAGAAGGTCTTTCACTGAGTTATCAACACGAAGAAAGGCAAGGGAAAATGAGAAAAGATAGAGAGCTGAAAAAATGAAAGAAAAAGAGAGATAGTATTTCTTTTGTGCTCCCGGCTACCTCTTCCTTTCTCTGCCCAAACCATTTACAGGTAACAAATACTACAAGGAAAGTGATAATTGAAAAAAGACAAGTTATAAAACCATCATGAATGCTTTGCTTGATGCCATACTACTCATTATTGATCATGCAACTCTCAGCTGTACAGTTAGCCTTTGCTCAGGGAAGTATTCTGGTTTCTCCAATGTTCTATAGCTTTGATAGCTTTCTAAGCATGTGAGTATTCTTGGAGTGTTTGAAACACCAAATCACATCTCAGAATTGTTTTAGGTGGTCGATGTTTATGCTGCATGTTGTTGCTGCAAGGCTCCTCTGTAAATAGTCACAGTTCAATGACCATGAACATTTCTGTACATGCTGAATTTACTAGTACTGAGTCACTAATATAGCATTCATATTTGAAGGACCTGCTTGATCTACAACATACCTTCAGCAAGAAGGAAAAACACTGGAGAAAATCCTTTCTCATTCTACAACTAGGCTTTCCTTTTGGTCAGACAGATATCAACATTCATTTTGAAGTCTTGATGAAGTCAGGGAAACTTGCAAGTGAGCCCAATAATTACACAGTGGGGGACTGGGCATTTTAGTTCGGATCTCTCCACAGACAAAACCACAGCTAATCTGGGGCTGATCAGTATTGACTGTGTGACTTTGAGGCAAGAGTAGAGGTGATGCTGGTTGGTTATTGTCATGAGGGGAAGTTTTTTTTTTTGCATGGAGAGATTGATGTTTTAAAGGATTATCTCCTAGTATAATTTAGTTAATTTCTAATGCAATGAAAACACAAGCACACCCTTTATAAAAATATAAGATGCTGTGGTGCTGTTGTCCTTATGCCAAATGAATAACAGTCACTTGGCATGTAAAGTGCTTGGGTTCAATTCTTGACTCTCTCTATTGAGAAGCTGAACCAGCTTCTCTCGCTGCATGTGCCAATAACCAACCTGGATGTTTTTCTAGAGAGGAAGTGAGACACCATTTTCTCCACCAATGAGCACTTATGCTAAAAAATGATTAACTAAAAAGTGCTAATTAAAATGAAGGGATTGCTGGTGGATGTCCATGTAATTTGTTAGAGAAGTATGTTCACTATCTTGATAAGAAATTAACCACAAAATGGTATATAAAAAACAAAAGAATCCATAACTGAAAAAAAATGCTTTATTTCTGATAAAAAGAAATAGACTATGCATGAATCAATGTTTAATTTTATACAGGGATTGCCTTGGTTATATTTTTGTCATAATTGACATGCATTAGACAGAGTTCACATTGGTACACAAAGGGTGACACTAGCATAAAACTCATGTAAAAGTGGATAATCATGCCCCTTGATTCCTCTAATTTTAACTTGTCAACTCAGTTCCCTGATGTCTTTTGAAATTCGCATTTTCTTATTGACCAGTGGTACAGAGAATTTCGTCTCACAACAGAAAGGTGTGTAAGAAAATTAAATCATACTCATATGCTGCTGAAGTAAAGCCTTATTAAGCAGGGAAATAGAACAATAGTCCATAACCTTTAAGTGTTCCAGTTGATACTGTAACAACATTTTCTACGGCTCTTAGGACTAATGTCTCTCTACTACCTCAGAACATTTTTATAGTATTGATTTTATTATTATTATTTTATGCTCAATAAACTTTTAGTATTTTTTTAACAATTACATGTGATTTTCCTGAACAATAGATAGTCTCCCAGGAAAAGGAGGCTTTAAATAACTCTGAATGTGCAGAGCACCAGTGAGATATAGAGAGTCTATTATGTAGCTATTTCATTTCAGTGTGCACTAGGCAGAGACAAGAGCATTTTGTTTGATTAATACCATGCAAGAACTTCTATCAAAATATTAATATCCTTTAAATAGGCATATCCACTTAGTAAATGAGATATCATCAACTTTCTCTATTGCCAACATTGCAATATTTATCTGTTTCTCCAGTAATAGTAGCTATAACTCTATGACCCTAAAGAAATAAAACATGTATATGACAGGACAAGCACTGTATACATCCACAAAGATTTCTGTCTTGCATTTATTGTCTCAGGTACTTAGAAGGACTAAAATTGCAAAATGACACAAACCCCAGCAATAACTACAGACAATCTAGAAATTGTCTCCTGGAAGTCAACCTAAAAAGTAATAAAGTTCACCTTTTTCAAATCTTTATAGAAATGCTGTTAATGTAATGCTGTGCATTGCGAGAACCTAATTATAAAAACATAAATACCCCTAAATTTACAATCTACGTATCTGCAGAATTCCCATTATAATTTCATTGCTTCAAATTATATGTACACTCAGAAGCTGGGATTTAATTAAATATAACTAAAATTCAAGGAAGAGGGGCTTATGATCACATGTATCATATCACTAAACACCAAGGAAAGAGACTACTGCAGCTAAAATGATAGTCTTGCTGTACCAATAAAGAGCTAAAAACTGGTAATCAAATTTTGGCTAGAAATCTGAAAGTCTACATGCACCTTGGTAAATTGTAGTTGGTATTCAGATCCCAGAAATGAGAAGATAGCCCAAGACAGATGATTGTTCCCATGTATTTGGAACACTAGTCCAAAATTTTCATCTGGAACATTTTTTTTTTTTTTCTTTTCAGAGTCTATAATAGGAGAAAAAGAATCTGGTCATCCAGATCCTTGTGTTTGGTTTCGTAAGGGCTGGATGCTTGCTGATACCCAGATGTGTCGATGGTTGGTAAACAACACCTAGAAATGCTTGGGATTAACCAAGCAAGTGTCCCTGTACATAAAGATGTGTGTGTTGTGTTTTCTAGGCGTGCTCTGAAAGTTCGCATACTGACATTGTCTGACGAACCAAAAGCAGAGCACTTTCATTTAAAATAGTAGTCCCTGAGGGTTACATATCAGTTCCAAGAGACTGGATTCAATTCCCAAGGTAGCATATGAAGATTTAAAATTACACAGTCTCTTTCCTATTTCTAAGGAAAAGACCTTATGGCACAACACAAGGAAAGTAAATTTCTGGATGTGCTGTACGTTTGGAGTTTGAACCCATGCTGACATGAATATGACTCTACCAAATCACACTGACGATATTGGACAATGTATATGAAAACATGAAAACTTGATGACTGTGCTGTGATATTTCCCCCAAACATTCTCCCAGTTTTCAAATACTTGTCTCATGGAATCTAAAATAATTCCTATCTGTTTCAAAGGATTTCTCCTGAATTAGTTTGTCCCACTGGACATGGATAATCCTACAGTTTCTGCAAAGCACAGTGATTGTAAGCTGTGTGAAAGGGTATCTTGTTTTGTTCATCTGAATCATTGCATTGGAAAAGACAGCAGACAATCAATCACTATTTATTTTCTCATTGCCACTCATGATTCTGTAGTCTTTTATCATATTACACTTTGGTCATTTATTTCCAGGCTGACAAGTCCTAGTCTCCTTAGCTCAACAGTCTTATGGAGGTTATTTTATACGTTTGATCATCCTTTTTACCGTTTTCTGAATACTTTCCAGTAGTACTGCAGTAATTCACCCTGTATTCAGGACCGTAGATTTATAACACTATGTAGCAAAGTTTTGCAGTTTTGTCCTCTATTCCATTTCTAATAATTTATAAGGTTATTTTTGCTTTTCTGACTACCAGTCAGCACAGAGCTGACATTTTAATAAAAATATTTTTGTAATCTCAATATTGTATTCTCCCTGTTCTGAAGAGCTAATAATTAATTCAGGGGTCCATCACTGTATAGGTAAAATCAGAGCTTTGTTTTTCCATGTCTTTAATTTTGTATTAAATTCCTACTCTATTTCATTTATGCCTTTATTGCCCGGTCACTATCAGAGTTCTTATTCAGAATTTCCTGATTCTCACATTTATTAATCTTAACTGCTAGGCTCCCCATTACTTTGAATACCTCTCTATTTAACCCTTTTTTCGGGTCACGTATAGATTTAGTCGAGAAATGGATTTCAATGCTGTGCCCTTTAGTTTGGAAGTTAAACAATACCGCTTCTTATCTTTTAGTTTTGAATTCTATATATTTACTGTGGGTTTTTTCCATTACACTTTAAAATGATACTTACATGCATTAATGTAGAGCCTGATCTATGAAACAGCGAATAGAACACTGGATAACTTTTCTGGGGCATACCCTGCTGAGCCACAGACATAACTTCTGAAATGGTCATTCTCTCACTGGTCCTATGAACCTTACAGTCACTACTGCAGGCACTTTAACTTGAAAGGACACATTAACTCCTGCTGTTTAGTGTCATCTGTAGTCTCACATAGACCACAATCCTATCTCCAAGAGAAGTTTTCAGCCCAGGAAAACTGGTGTCCATATGGTGTCTATCTCAAAGGTGCAATCAGACAGACCACCCAGAAAACTTAGAAGAGTTTCTCTTTCATATTTTTCCATCACTCCCAGTAGCCATTAACTGTGGTGAACCCCATTCCTGGGCTCCCTAAGTCCCCCCATGCTTGCACAGAGAATGTATGTACACCACTCAAGCCTATGAAGTCCTTAGGGTGTCACAGTCCCTAAAGCTGTGCTTAGTAACATCTCAGTTCATTTCTGAATCTGACCCTCACAGATAAAAGAAGTATAAACTCCCATCTTTTGCTCATCAGTAATTTGTTCGTACCTTTTGGGAATGGTGTCCCTGCCTGTGGCAGGGGGGTTGGAACAAGATGATCTTTAAGGTCCCTTCCAACATAAACCATTCTATGAATCTATGCATGGGAGCTCTTGTTTCATTCCGCTGTCATTCACATTCAGTTTTCTTCATTCCTAAACCAATTTAATGGTTCACCAAGTACAACTTAAATAAGCCCAAAACTGAAACATCGAAAGCTTATGAAAAAGAAAGCTGGAAACACAAACCACATTTGACACTCAGAAAAATTAACTTTTTTGATTTATTTTTACAGGCCATATTCAAATAACTATCGGTCTCTTTTGAAACTAAGAGACAGCATCAACTTAAGCTGTTGGAAATTTCTGATCTAACTGTATGTCTTTCCTAGGCAGCTGTGTAGACAAAACTTTCATTTAACGAACACTTTGTGCATAAAACAATGAAGCTTAAAGATGAATGAAACAATAAGAAAAGTGTACACCGTCATCTTAGAAAAAAATGACAGTTGTCTAACTAATGAATTCACTGATAGAAGAATGTAATTCTGACGTTTGTTACTTACCTTTGTTCTCCCTCCTACCAGACCATGCCATACATTACATCCTTTCTCCTTTTGCCAAGTGCCACTCCCTGTATTTGTTTAACACAATAAAATAGTACCAGAGTGTCTTTGCGCAAGCCTTCTTCCCATCCCTCTGGAAGAATTGCTGGACTGAAAAATGTCCCAGTCTTGCTCAATCAACACCTTGCCTCTTCTTCATGACTTCAGAAAGAGCTACTTTTGTATAATTTCCCTTCATTCCTCACAGGTTTCTCAGCAGAGCACGTCAGTAAGGGAGCTCTTACAAATAAAACTCCTGCTCCATTCTCAGTCATGTGAGCATTACAACAGGGGCAGGGTAGAGTCCTATGAGCTCTGAACTGGCAGGTTTTATGGCAAATTTCATATGACTAGAGGAGGAACTTGGTCAAAGAACCGTTGGAGAAAATGCTCATTATACTTTAGTTGTTCATCATTTGATGAGAGAATAAAGGTTGGTTTTGCATTTTGCATTGTCTGATTCTCACTTGGAATGAGGTTCCTTCCTCCTCTAGTGCAAGGAGCTGAGCGAGGATCAAAATCTGGACCATCATCTGGAAACCTGTTGTTGTAAAATATTAAGACAGGTATCAATTACGTTACTTAAAACTTATCCCTTACTCTGGCCAATTACTCATTTACTACATATTTTATTATATAGGAAACTGGAATGCTTAAAATAGCTCTTCCCAGTTCTGATTGTTCAAGTGGTCTTAGACATTATTAATGCAGAGGATGAAAACCTTAATGTGATATGTTTTTAATCAGAGTGCCACCAAAAAAAAACCTGTATTTTTTTATTCAAGTGATGGCAGATTGTGACTTGCACTGCATTTAAATGCACATCTAGTACTTTCACATTATTTACATTTTAAAAACCCTTCCTTCCACTTAGTGCAATTTTATATTACAATACTTATTTCGTGCTAGCACTAAATTCAACTCCTCTCTGAAATGCAGCATGGGATTGCTTTTCTTTCTTTTAAGTGATCTTTCTTCTACTTCATTTTTAATAAATTCTAGTAAACATTAAGTATGCTACTGCTGCTTTCACAGAAGTACTTATATGACACTTTCATTCTGTTTTTAGACTGATAATCTGACTTAATTATGAATGATGCCAAGATTATAAATGATTGGGTTGTCTTCTGAAAATGCAGATTGATTTTACATGCTTTTTCTCCTGCCTCTCTCTAAAATAGACTTAATGTTCCAAGCTGGAACATCTGCTTTCAATAAAATACTTATGTATTTTCTCCAGCAATTGCACTTGTAATATGTAATTTCTGTTTTGTTTGCAGCTATTTCCATACATTTTCCTCATCTTTGTTTCAGACTTATAAAAAGGGGAGTTAAATCCCTTGTCCAGCTGATGCATTTTGGAATTTTCCTTGGGATGGTGGACCACAAAACTTGGAGTAATGTGTAATAATCATTCATGACATCGGACAAGCTGCTCGCTCAGGAAGTGTCAAGTCTGAGTGAGATGTGCCACTACAGGTGTGGGCTTGTTCCTGCCAGGAGGGTGGAAAGAAGAGGTTCCATACTGATTCCCTCAGCCTTGCCTGGTATGGAGAAACTGGTGTGTCACTCTGAAGCCTGCCTCTGCACGTATTGTGTGTTGTGCATTAAGAGGGCACTGGTACAACAGAAAGCAGACTTCTGTGTAAGGCAACCAGCATAGTGACCTGTTTTCCCATGGCACAGAGCAAAAGTACAGAAGTTCCTTTCAGCTTTTCCTGTTTCAATCATTTTTGCATTTCAGGGAGAAAAATCAAGGCCAGCAGGTATTTCTGCTTCATTAGAAAAGAAAATGGAAGAAGCTTTTCAGTTGCTCCATCTGACCAGTTGCAGGGTCTCTGGGAGGTTTTTGCGGAGTTAAAATAGGATTAAGACCTATTTCTGTCCCTTTTCCACAGGAAAGTCTTCCAGACCTTCTTTGTCCTCATACCCATGTCAAAGGTAATAAATAAGCCAGACAGTGAGAAAGGGTCAAACTGAATATGGCTGTGCATACACGTAGACTTTTCAAGGGATTCTAGGAACCTTAATATATAAATCAGAGAGGAATAGCAAAAAGCAGCCCCAAAGACAAACAAAAAATGGATTTAAATGCATTCTTTTTTTACTATACTAGCTTTCAGTGAAAGTAGCTATGTCAATAAAGCACAGAAATAATTTACAGTAACGCCTGAAAGTGCCAATGTTACTTTATTTTTTCTTTTTATTTCTTCATGGCTTCCACGCCAAACTTTTTAAATAACCTAGATGCAGGCTAAGTAGGCAGTTGCCTGGGGCAGCCACAGCTTTAGTACCTACTTTTCCTTTGAAAAGCTTTGCAGATCTTTCTGCTGAGGAGAGCAAGGAAATATTCAGGGCACCAGTCACTGAGCAGCAGCTGCTAATTCCACCTCTTCCCCCTGTACAGTCCCAGCAGGATAAGCAAATTAGGTCTTTAAGCCCTATCTCCAGCTTCCCCTCCCCTTCCCTCTAAACGTTATCATCTATTCAACCCAACATCAGCTATTCAACCCAATTCTCTCCCTAACTTCCCCATAGCAAGGAACAAATTTAACACAACACTCCTGGAGTGGGTAAATTTGATTTTTCTCATGTTTTTGAGAAGCACACAGCCAACCCAAGATACAGGTAAATATTCAGCTTTCCTGAAGAACTTTAGAATCCTGGAAAGGAAAAATAAGAGAGGTTTTTCTTTTTCATTCAAACACTATTGAGGTTCTGCTGTGTGTTGATCTTTTGTTCTGCAGTCAGACAGATGATTTCATTCTCCAAGGCTACACTTTAGAAACTATAACAAACTGTAATATTAGTGTAAAAATACTTTTAATGTTGCCTGCCAATCAGTCCCAAAACTGTTGGTGTATATTTATCACCATATATTTGTATGGTATAATGCACTTGTGATGTTGATTTCATTTGTATTACTCCATACAGTTGCAGTTTTTATGGTATATTATATTTTTTAAGACCTTTATCCATAAACGCTGAGGTAACATACTGTCATTTGCCAAATATATTAATTTAGTTTTTCTGCTATTCTTCTTTGCATGTATAAAAAGAAAATTGAGGAAATAAAATATAAGATCACTGAATCAACTAATGAAGAAAGTGTTAATATGAATATTTTTTTTCATTTTTCTTGGAAAAGTGGGAAATTACAGTCCTGGAAATTTTGACAGTTGTTTGTATTAAAAATTAATCATAACCAGCTGAAGAATTAAGACAATTTCATTGCATTATTTGGATTCTTTCCTAAACAGAAAGTTTAAACTTCAGTTTTTATAACAGTACCGTGTATAGTGTAAATGGATTATCTTTGAAACTCATTTGTACCATGACCACCTGTTCAGTTCTCTTGTGTTGCATCTAAATACCAGGAGTTAGTGTACTCATAACTTCTGGAAGTGACTGAAATGTCATATTCCCATGGAAAATCAGAATGCAATGAGTATAGCTGGAGACAGTAGCTGGCCCAGTTGACGCTTTTGATATTTTTTATTTTCCTTTATTGTTAACTATTTTTCCATTTATTTTTCAAGAAATTAAAAAGGATTATTTGCGGTTATACAACACATTTCCTTCCAATGTTACTCTCTTTCATTTTGATTAGAATTTTACATTAAGTGTTAATGCTTTTTACTAAGAAGCAGGTTAATTGTATCATCTAGTTTCAATTAACTCTAATAGAGTGCATGTATAGCTTCAGAGTCTATTGTGCATATCCTCACATAGACAGCGAAATGGAGTAAAAGCTATTATTTTGATGTCCTGATAAATTATGTTCCATATTATGTTAGATTAACAAAATGCATGACTAATGTCCCATGTACACATGAGCTGTGACAGCATTTCTGAGTGTTAATAAATCTAAACACTGGCTGATATCCAGTTCTTTTTTTGTGGTAAATGCAAATTAAGTCCACGTCTTCTCATTATACTTAGTAATTTACTTCTAAATGCTCAAATCTAGTCATTATTGTTGGCAATCTTTATATGGTGACTCTCCAGACTGAATTAAAAATAATAATAAAAATAAAGTAATGATTATATCTAAATTGGGGCCTGAAGATAGTTATTCTTTCTGAAAGCACATTGCAGTCATAATAAGCAAATTAATGGCTACAGGCAGCACTTTTTTGAAACACAGTGGACTTCGAGATACCAAATTTGTTTGAAAACTTCAGCAGTATTGGAACCAACATAAAGCTTTTTCTGTGCAATAGGACATAAGTATCAGAAAACTATTTAACTCCTTCATTATAAAAAGAAAAGTCTTAGTTTGTGCAGTTGTGAGGTACTACCGAGACCAAGGACATGGAAGGGTGCTAGGGGCATTGGTGTCTCAATAAGGGTATGGTTGGCTGCAACCCTGTAAGGCGCATCAAACAGCAATTATAAGAGTGGTTTAGAGCCCTTCCTGTGGTGCAGACTGATTCGTTGCCTACCACCAGTCCCAGGAGGGCCATGATGCTTTTCTTAGGCATAGTGCAACTAGAAACTTTGCTTCTTTCTCTTGCAGATCTGAGCTGGAAGCATTCTTCAAAGCCTGTATGGTACTTGGTTTGCAGAAGCAGTTACACATAGCGGCAAGTTCATAAAATGGATGTCACAAACTGGGCTGCCCAAGGTTAACTCTGGACCCAGAGTTGATGTGGATCCAAATATAGTTAGTACAAGGTAGAAAGCTTATATGGTACCTGGAATATTTGGTTTCTAGAATGGCTAGCTCTACACAGAAAATGGTATTGTTCTTAGAACATGCTGTTGGGTTCATAATCATGATTTAATGGCACTCTCTTGTGTTGCTGAGGTGATTACAATCCTAGAGAGATGTTCTTAAAATATTTACTGACTTGCAGAGTCTCTGTGCAGCAAATAAGTGTAACACTGTGTAAGCAGAGGGCAACATCATTTGTTTGAATGGTAGACCAGTTCTTGTATTGACAGGGGACTGTAGTGAATATTTGCATGGAGAGAACAAGTACCTAGGTCTTTCATCTGGTGCAAATGAATATATGAAGCAAGGCATTTTAGAAAAGTTAAGAACTGGGCTTTGAATCTATAGATGAAGCCGTTTTCAGTACAGTATAGATGACAGGCAGATGCAGTGGGTACAGCATGACTAGAAAGCAGTCCACCTATGATTGTGGCATAGGATACAGAAATTATTCATCCTGAGTGGTGGAGTTTGAGATCCTTAGGGTGGCGAAGAGGGCGCACAGTAAGCTTGCTACCCTAGACTTCAGGGGAGCAGACTTTAGCTTCTTCAGGGATCTGCTTGCTGGAGTACAATGGGATAAAGCCCTGGAAGGAAATGGGGACCAAGAAGGCTGGCTAATATTCAAGGACTGCCTCCTCCAACCTCAGGAGTCATGTATACTGACAAAGAGGAAGTCAGGCAAAAACACCAGGAGGCTCTCATGGATGAACAAGGAGCTCCTGGACAATCTCAAACAGAAAAAGGAAGCCTACAGAGGGTGGAAACAAGGACCGGTAGCCTGGGAAGAATACAGAGAAGTTGTCTAAGCAGCCAGGGATCATGTTAGGAAAGCTAAAGCCCAGATAGAGATAAATACGGCCAGAGGCATCAGGGGCAACAAGAGAGCCTTCTGCAGGTATGTCAGTGACAAAAGGAAGACTATGAAAAGTGTGGGCCCTCTCAGGAAGGAAGTGGGAGACCTGGTCACCCAAGACATGGAGAAGGCTGAGATACTCAATGACTTCTTTACCCCAGTCTTCTCTGGGAAGGGTTCTAGCCAAACCACCCAAGTTGCAGAAAAGAAAGGCAAGGAGGGACTGGAAGAATGAGCTACCGCCCACTGTAGGAGACGACCAGGTTCAAGACCAGCTGAGGAACCTGAAGGTGCAAAAGTCCATGGGACCTGACAAGATTTATTCACAGGTCCTGAGGGAACTGGCAGATGAGGCTGGGAGCTGGGAGTATGATATTATATGGGTACCATATAATATCCATCATATATGAGAAGCTGTGGCAGTCTGGTGAAGTTCCTGATGATTGGAAAATGGGAAATATAATGCCCATTTATAAAAAGGGTAAAAAAGAAGACCTGGGGAACTATAGGCTGGTCAGTCTCCCCTCTGTGGCTGGCAAGATCATGGAGCAGACCACAGAATCACAAAATCACAGAATTTTCAGAGTTGGAAGGGACCTCTAGACATCATCTAGTCCAACTCCCCTGCTAAAGCAGGATTGCCTAGAGCACATTACTCAGGACTGCATCCAGGCAAGTTTTGAAAATCTCCAGAGAAGAAGACTCCACAACCTCCCTGGGCAGCCTGTTCCAGTGCTCTGCCACCCTAACTGTAAAGAAGTTTTTTTGTGTGTTGGAACGGAACTTCCTATGTTCCAACTTGCACCCATTGCTCCTCGTCCTGTCACTGGGAACCACCGAGAAGAGTCTGGCTCCATCCTCCTTCAACCCACCCTTTAGATATTTGTAAGTAGTAATAAGGTCTCCCCTCAGCCTTCTCTTCTCCAGGCTAAAGAGTCCCAGCTCTCTCAGCCTTTCCTCATAAGGGAGATGCTCCAATCCCTCAATCATCTTGGTTGCCCTTCGCTGGACTC
>NW_009661374.1:1233870-1257688 GCF_000708025.1 Charadrius vociferus | reverse complement strand
GCCTTTCTCCAGTCCTCAGGCACCTCTCCTGTTCCCCATGACCTTTCAAAGATTATGGAGAGTGGTCTAGCAATAGACCTCTCTCAGCACTCGCGGGTGCATCCCATCAGGGCCCATGGACTTATGGATGTCCAGCTTGGCCAAGTGGTCTCTGACCCGGTCCTCCTCAACTGAGGGGAAATCTTCCTCCCTCCAGACCTTCCCCCTTGCCTCCAGGGTATGGGATTCATAAGGGACAGATTTAGCAGTGAAGACCGAAGAAAAGAAGGCATTCAGTAACTCTGCTTTCTCTGTGTCTTCCACCACAAGGGCACCCGTCTCATTCATCAGTGGGCCTACGTTTTCCCTAGTCTTCCTTTTTCTATTGATATACCGAAAGAATCTCTTCTTATTGTCTTTAACTGCAGTGGCCAAGCTGAGTTCTGATTGAGCTTTGCCCCTTCTAATTTTCCCCCTACATAGCTTTGTTATATCATGATAATCCTCATAAGATGCCAACCCCCTTTTCCAGAGAATGTAGGCTTTCCTTTTGTTCTTGAGGTCCAGCCAAAGCTCTCTATTTAGCCAGGCTGGTCGTCTTCCCTGTCGGCTCGTTTTTCGAGCCATGGGGATGGCCTTCTCCTGTGCTTCTAAGACTACCTGCTTGAAGTAAGACCAGCCTTCCTGGGCACCTTTTCCAGATCCTCCTGGAAACACTGCTACAGCACATGGAAAATAAGGAAGTGATTGGTGACAGCCAACATGGCTTCACTAAAGGTAAATCGTGCCTGACAAATTTGGTGAACCTTCTATGATGGTATTACAGCGTTGGTGGATAAAGGGAGAGCAACAGATGTCATCTACCTGGACTTGTGCAAAGCATTTGACACTGTTCCACCTGACACCCTGGTGTGTAAACTGGAGAGACAGGGATTGGACCAATGGACCACTTGGTGGATAAGGAACTGGCTGGATGGTCACACTCAAAGAGTTATGGTCAAAGGCTCTATGTCCAAGTGGTGAGCAGTGACAAATGGTGTTCCTCACGGGTCAGTGCTGGGACTAATGCTGTTTAACATCTTTGTTGGTGACACGGATGTTGGGATGGAGTGCACCCTCAGCAGGTTGGCCAATGACACCAAGCTGTGTGGAGCAGTAGACACACTTGAAGGAAGGGACGCCATCCAGAGGGACCTGGACAGGCTTGAGAGGTGGGCCTGTGCAAACCTCATGAAGTTCAAAAAGGCCAAATGCAAGGTCCTGCATTTGGGCCGGGACAATCCCAAGCACAAATACAGGCTGAGAGGAGAATGGATTGAGAGCAGCCCTGAGGCGAAGGACTTGGAGCTGTTGGTTGATGAGAAGCTCAACATGAGCCAGCAATGTGCACTTGCAGCCCAAAAGGCCAACCGTATCCTGGCCTGCATCAAAAGAAGCGTGGACAGCAGGTCGAAGGAGGTGATTTTGCCCCTCTGTTCTGCTCTCATGAGATCACACTTGGAATATTGCATCCAGTTCCGAAGCCCCCAGCATGAGAAGGACATGGACCTGTTGGAGTGGGTCCAGAGGAGGGCCATGAAGATGATTAGAGGGTGAGAGCACCTCTCCTATAAAGACAAGTTGAGAGAGTTGGGGTTGTTCAGCCTGTAGAGGAGAAGACTCCGAGGAGACCTTATAGCAGCCTTATCTGCTGGGTATCTGAAGGGGCCTACAAGAAGGCTGGAGAGGGACTTTTTACAAGGGCATGTCATGATAGGACAAGGGGTAATGTCTTCAAACTGGACAAGGGTAGCTCTAGAATAGATATCAGGAAAAAAAATTCACTATGAGGGTGGTGAAACACTGGAACAGGTTGTGAGAAGTGGATGCCGCATCGTTGGAAGTGTTCAAGGCCAGGCTGGGTAGGGCTTTGAGCAACTAGGTCTAGTAAGTGTTACCCCTGCTCATTGCAGGGGGTTTGGAACTAGATGATCTTTAAGGTCCCTTCCAACTTAAACCATTCTATGATTCTATGATTCTGCACTGTATTTTACAATCCGACCTTGGGTCACAAAAAAGGCTGCTTCCTTTATGGTGCAGTAGACATGCTCAGGCTGCTTCAAAGAATATTTGTGATCCAAATATCCTAGATGTGCCATATAGACAAGGCATAAAACTCATACTGTTTTGCCTTGAGTATAACAGTTTCACAATGCTGAAAGAGACTATGTTTAATGGGAAGGCTAAAGCTCTACAAGCTCTCCTGGTAAGTCTGTTCAACCCATGTCTGAATATTTGATGTCTGGACCATAACATACAGTGACTTGTTATTTACTATTATTTTGCACCTATCTGACTTTAGTGAATGTTACAAATGAGTGCTGCTGCTGTTAATCCAAAGAATTAGGTCAATTATACATATACATCCCCAAAAGGCTTGTCTTTGAAACATCTTCATAGTCTATTGGTAAATGATGACCAAATTAACAAATTGAATCTGACAGAATAATACTTCAGTAGCCATTCTTAACCATGTTTTCATGTCAACAAGATTCTAAAGAATATAAAATAGTAAGGGGAAAGAAGGATAGAAATAAAGTTTATTCTACGGGCAAGTATTCTCAGCTACTTAAAGGACAATTTTGTGGTTTAACCCCAGCTGGCAACTAAGCACCATGCCACTGTTCACTCACTCCCCACCGGTGGGATGGGAGAGAGAATTGGAAGACTAAAAGTGAGAAAACTCATGGCTTGAGATAAAGACAGTTTAATAAGTAAAGAAAAAGCCATGCACACAAGCAAAGCAAACCAAGGGATTCATTCACTACCTCCCATTGGCAGGCAGGTGTTCAGCCATCTCTAGGAAGACAGGGCTCCACCATGGCTAATGGTCACTTGGGAAGACAAACACCATAACTCTGAAAGACCCTCACTTCCTTCTTTTTTTCCCCAGCTTATGGTGTGCCATGCTGAGCATGATGTCATATGGTGTGGGATATCCCTTTGGTTAGCTGGGGTCAGCTGTCCCAACGGTGTCCCCTTTCAGCTCCTTCTGCACCCCCAGCCTGCTTGCGGGTGAGGTGGTGTGAGAAGCAGAGAAGACCTTGACGCTGTGAAATCACTGCTCAGCAATAATTAAAACATGCCTGTGCTAGCAACACTCTTTCCAGCACAAATCCAAAACATAGCCCCATCCTAGCCACTATGAAGAAAATTAACTCTACCCCAGGCTAAACCAGCATGGATAAGAAGTCAAAGATAAAAATAACTTGCCAGTTTAAATAGTAAATATATACTGCATGCTGTAGAGGCAGCCAGTTCCTTCCAGGCAAAGGTTCAAATTATTTTGGAGAGAGCACAGTAGCTGGAATTTAATTATTTGAAAGGGCTAGAACCTCTGAAGGGCTTCTTTGTGTGTACTGGTGAGAAGTCTAATTGAAGCAGACAATGAACAGGTCAGAGCTTACTGAAACTGATTAACTGCATCACCTGGCCTGCAATTATTGTTACTGCTCTTAAGGCTTTTAAGTGTGACAGCTTTCCTCAAGAGGTACATAGGTATTTTTCCAAGAAGGTTTTTCTTCCCACTCTGTTTATGTGTCTAAACATTATCTAAGTGTAAACTCATCACCTTTATCTAGGGAAAAATACACCTCTGGAGTGGGTGTTTCGTCTCCTCCTAAAATATGTATCTAAGATGAATTGGTCTCTGAAGGTGTCATTTCTCATCACTGGCTTTAGAAGAAACTTAGGGTGATTAATGACTTATATTTAGACATCTATTGAGATAAAACTTATCATTGGTATGTTTTCATTTAAGATACCTTTGAATGTGAAGAGAAAAATAGGTTATGCATAATAGTAGTTCTGATTCTGTATCTTTGAAATTATGCGATCAACTATTAGATATATAAACAGTCCCAAATGACAGAGGTAATGACTCTACTTATGTGCTAGGAACTGGTCATTGAGATAAGAATGGACAGATCTGCTCTATTTTGTTCTAGAGTGCTCTGTGAGAGCACTTTTTCCCGTGATTAAGTTCTGACACATTTCTAAGTAAAAAGGTTTTTATGTTTTTATGTCAGATCCATCCATGAGTAGATAGACCATCATTTTTTTCATATGTTGAAAATTCTCTTAAACACAGGCAGAAACTTTAGCATTCTAGTAACGAACATCTTTGATTGGAAAAGCTGTGATAGATTCTGAGCATATGGTCTGGAATTATCTATAGCGGTGAAAAGGAAGGCTACATTTTCTTCCTCACAGATTACAGATCTATGTCTATGTTGGACAAAGTTTTCAAAAGCAATCACTGTAATTAAATCGAGAAACCATACACAGATTTTATTTTAACATTATGTGCTGTTAAACTATTCTATGCTAGACACCTAAAGTTATTTGTCCCTATTCAAATCCCATCTAAATAATCCAAATCCAGAAACATCTAGCTGAAATACACATCTCCAGTATCTAGTTCACCTGTAACACAGGTTATCATACATAACCCATACTATTTTAAAGATGCACATTAAAATGATTTCAAACCCATTTTCCCCCCAAAATTCGATGTTTATTCCTGTCAGCTATCCACAAGGCTTAAGCTCTAATTAATCAACAAGTTTGTTTATATATGTATCCACATGCCATTCTTTGAAATAATTTTGAATACTTCTATTTTATTCCCATATTACATTTTTAAAATTCTCTAGTCCTATTAATTTTATGAATTTCCTCCCCTTTTTCAAAGCAATTTTTGCATATTTTATTACTGAGCTGACTTTCCTATTTAGGCATCAAAGACCTATCAAGTCAAAATATTTAAACGCTTAATAATCCCGGTCTAGAGCTAAAAGTATTAATGAGCTCATTCTTTCTAATCCAAGAAGTGCTTTCTTTTTATTCCCTTTTATTTTCCCTATCAAACCTAATTGGAGTCAGAACTTCCTAAATCCTTGCCTAAAATCCTATTTTTTACTGATTTAAAATTACATATTGCACTATATGGTGCTAATCCAATTTTACAGTTTTATGCTTTTTATAGGAGCAAGTGATTGTAATATAGGTTAAAGTACATTACAATTCTGGTTATGTCAAAAGTTATGACAGATCAGATAAAGAGATGCAAAGGGAACTCTTCAGAGCAGAAAGGACAGTCTTAGCTCATGCAGGTGAACCAGATACATAACAAGTATTTCATGTTTTTTGAATAGAAAGATATCACAGTCATATAAGAACACTTCCACTAGAGGTCCTTCATTAAAAGCAGTCCCATACGACTTCTTATGTTTCAAAACTCTAGAGTATGTGAAGTGATATCTTCTCATCCCAACCAGAAGTAAATGATATTCAAAGTAATTAACTCAAATCTTACTTAAATGCATAAAATGGAAAGAGAGGATTGCAGGTCAATTGGCAGCATGTTTTGTTTGGCATCATGAGTTAAAAATAATCACCTGTAATAGCATTGAGGAAACATAGTCACAGTGTTGCTTTCTCATTCATTGAAAGGTGGAAGGAAGACAAACCACCAGGAGTTAATCTGATTTGTAGCAAGAAGGACAAGAATGAACAGGCCTTTAAAAAATAAAAAATTCAAAACTAGTTAATCAAGGAAAACTCTTACAAATTCTGTAATAGTAATGCCATTTGCTTTTGATCTGTCTTTTCTGTTTAGATTCTTAGGTCTACTGAGCAAGGCCTGTCTGTTACCTGCATGTTATATACTACCTAACTCAATGTGTCTTCTAAGTAATGCTTTTAACAAAAATAGTAAACTGTTGTTCAAAAAACCTGTATTGAAGCCAAATTTTGGATTAATAATTTGTCCAGATTATATTCTAGAGTAAACTTTGATTTCAGAAATTTCTGGGATAATCTTTTAATAGATTGAGAAAGGTAAGGTTTCTACCTTGTGTTTAAGCAGCTCAAATGAGAAATCGGTGCAAACTCTTGTGCGGGTCTGAGATTGCTCCTTCTTGTATCATCAGATGAACATTACTGTTCAGTATTTTAATTGTCAGCACAATAATACTTTATTTTAGTCATATATATGCTCCATGAAAAGAAACATCCATCCTTTTAAGTCTGTGATCTCCTTGATATGACTTAGAAATACAATAAATAATATCTTTTCCTCAGTTATTGACCTGAACCAAACCCCGATGGCCAAAGGCATAATTCTGACCTTTTTGGTCTGCCTTTGGAATTCTTCCTGTTTCTGTCAGCTCAGGAAACACATTTCACCACTCACTCCCTCAAGATCAGTGACCTAGAGCCATTTTGCCAATGTCTGGGGAGAACTGAAGCTGCTACACACAACTGATAGGACAGGGATCTGCTGGAGAGGGTCCAGCAACAGGCTACAAAGATGATTAGGGGATTGGAACATCTCTCATATGAGGAAAGACTGAGGAACTTGGGTCTCTTTAGTCTAGAGAAAAGAAGATTGAGGGGGGATCTTATAAATACAAATACTTAAAGGGAGGATGCCAGGGGGATGGGAGCAGTCTTTTTTCAGTGGTGCCCAGTGATAGGACGAGGGGTAATGGGCACAAGCTTGAACATAGGAAGTTCCATCTTAACATGAGGAGGAACTTCTTTACCTTGAGGGTAGTGGATCACTGGAACAGGCTGCCCCAAGAGGTTGTGGAGTCTCCCACTCTGGAGACATTCAAAACCCACCTGGACGCTGTCCTGTGCAACCTGTTGTAGGTGACCCTGCTCTGGCGGGTGGGTTGGACTCGATGATCTCCAGAGGTCCCTTCCAACCCTGACCATTCTGTGATTCTGTGATTCTATAACTGAGTGGGAGGTATTCTGATACTGGACCAGAATTTTGCCATATTTTGCTAGAGTTAGAAGCTCAGTTTGCTCGGACAAGCCACAGGCGACAGTCAGGGCTTAACAGCAGATTCATTTCCCCCTTTTTTTTTTCTGCAGTGTATTGACACTGAAACTCTCTTTTCCTGTTGTGGTACTAAGTAAATTGAAATTCTCACGTTAATTCTTTGAATGGTATAGAATACAGGTAATTTTGACCCTGCTTCTTTTCTAGGTTCCCACAAACAGATGTCCTTTATGCTTTATTAGTTTATTTCTGGTAACTGTGCTGATGAAATGAGCTAGAAGTGTATTGCCCATTATAATTGTCATCACATACAAGTTTATTAGTGGGTGGTACCCACCGTCTACATTGATCCAGGACCACCCTGCAGTACCACAGTTGTTTCACATCTATTCAGATCCCAGATTCTCTAGCAAGACCAAGAGCAAATAGCTGAGAGTCACAGTAACATTCTGTGTATGTAAGCCTCTGTTTTGCAAGTGATCCTGTAGTGTTCTGAGTGGTCACTTTTTTAAAAAATGACTTCATTCATACTCTGTATAAGGGAACAAGGCAAAGACTGCGATGATGTGGACAGTTTGAAAGGGCCAGCATGTAACAGACAATGTAACAGGGAAATAACCCTGGCAATTCAGCAGACAGAAATAAGTCAGAAAGGTTATTTCTGTCTGTGCCTGCAAAACTTGAATTCCTGTTCAAAACTGAAATGAAATTGAAGAGTTTCTGAAGCATTTTGGTGGTTTGCTTTTACAGTGGAAAGAATCTAAGTCACCAAAAATTATCTCCCTGCAAGACCAAAGTCCATGATCAGGAGCCTAACCAACTGTGGAAGAATGAAAATATTGTATCTCACTATCCTACATCTCATATTTATGCCCTACTTAGTCGTTTATTTGAAGAATAAGTCAGAATTCTCTCCTGATCTCAAGAAACAAGTCTAAAGAGCAAAATTTGCTCCTCATCAAGTTTGTGAGTACAATACATTTGAATCTTGACAAAACTGTATTTCTGCTATGAAAAACATTTTGTTGAAAATTCTTTAAATATCGTAAAGTCATTACTTCAGAGCTACATGAAAAAAAAAATGGAACCTGATATAGGAGAATGCTGTACTGAAGGGATTAAGCAAATTAAACTAAATACATATATCCTGTTGCATTCACTTTATGAGAATCCAAGTCTGAGTGTCAAAGCAGTAGAATATTCACATTGTTTAAGTTAAATAAAATGGAAACTATGTTATATCTGAACAGTTTACATCAAGAGAGCCAGCAAGGTAACTGTGTGTTAGCTGGTACTTGAACTGTCTTGTCCTAATTACTTGCACTTTGGAACATTTCACCTTCGTATTTGCAATAATAGTTTATCCTCCAGTTTAAATCGTTACAATATCAGTCTTGGGTGTGAACTGGAGACTTTTTTGTTTTAACTTCTGTTGACTTACTGAAGCAGATTCATTCATTTGAAAATAGTTATATTACATTTTAAAGGTGGATGAAAATTGTTATATTAAAAATAAATCAGTAATTAACAACAATTAAAGGTAAGTGAATGTAACCTCAGAGTTTTTGCCTTTTGTTATAAAGCCTTGGTATGCTTGTGCCCCAGGATACGACACAACCATGTCTAAGAATTTATTGCTTTTAAACAAGAATTGTGTCAAGGACACCCACAAGTTCATATTAGGGCAGACTGTTCAGTAGTTGATTGATTATTGTTACGCAACAGGTTGATTCTTTGCACGTTCTTGGGTTTTGGAGTTATATAATGTTTATTGTAGTGATTGATTCTCACTATTATATTCAGCATAGGAAAGTGTGGAAACTGTTCTTTGAAAAGACATTCCATTTGTTGCATTATACAGACACACATTGCACAAATGTTGATCACATAACAAACATTGAATAAGCAGTCTTCTGCTGTGCTCTTCGTCTACAAAGGAATCCTGAGAACATGTGGGTTCCATTCCCTTTATGAGAAAGTCTAACCTCAGAACTAGAAAGAATTTATTTATCCTCTTCAGCACAGTTCTCTTTCTTGAGAGACCTTTCATATATCATTCACAGTAAGCTTTGTGTCCATGTATGTGCAGTTAGGCAAAATCTGTGAACATTTAGTTAGATATTGAAAGCTTTGGGAAGCTCTCACATATTTAATTATTGTGCTCTAGGCACTAATGACAATGTAAAGCTAAAAAACATTTTGGTCATGTGTAACACTAAATAATTGAAAGATATGAGCGTATCAGTTAACACTTAATATGAGTGAAACAATTCTTATAAAAGGATCAGTTGGACCACACCTTGATACTAAATTTCCTAGTTTTTGTCATCTTACTGAAATCCTAAGAATTAAAAAAGAAGAATCTAATCCATGGCTTTGATACCAAAATGATCTGATTATTTGGAAAACGTATGTCTTCTAAAACCTTGTTTCTGTTTTTAATGCACAAAATAAAATGTTTTGGGGTTTGGTTTTTCTTACATATGAAGAAATGCATTAGTATTAGTACTGAACAGTCTTCTAAGTAGTCGACACATTTTCATGAATCACACATAGAACCTTCATGAAATTCTTTATAATCATACTACATTTATGAAGGATTTTCCTAAAAGGCTTGCATATGTGAGCAAAGGCCACTGGGAGTAGAGCATCAAGAACGCCTTGTAAAATTATATGTGGTGTTCAATTATTAGATAAAGTGGAATTAATTTCCTAGGATGATCATTACTGAGGTAATGCATGACAATTCAATGACGACTTTGCGTTTATGCTGTCTTCCTTATAAGTTGTCACACTATAATTCAAAAGTACTAGATATTTATATAAACTAGTTTAAAGTAATTTCAGTCATGAAGACTAGGAAACCAAAGACCATTTTGTCTTTGTTAGGAAATTTAATGACAGAAGCTATAAGTCACAGGAAAATAGTTCTCTCATTCAAGGATTCCTGTAACATCAAAGAGCACTTGAGCCACCAAAAATTACAGATGTTAAAACTCAGTCATTGCTTAAGTTTTTGCAATGCAAATTCACTTCTGGGCATGTTTTAAAGTGGCATATAGTATTTACTCCAAATTGTATTAGATAAATTCATGGACTATTACACTGTTGTCATTCAGCTCATTTTGATGAAAAAGCAATTACTTATGGCAGATTAATGCAAACAGTGGCCATAATCACAGCAGGTTAGGTTAAGAGTTTATTAGAAAAACACAAGCCATTTAAATTAACCCAAATGACCAACATGTCAGTTCAAAAGAAACATGTGCTTTAATTTGTTAAACTGTAACCTTTGCTATATTAGAAAAATACTTTGACACAAACACTTTACAAATGTCAGCAGAAAATCCATACTCCATTTCTTCACATTGGTTTTGTGACACAGTGTTTGCTGATATTCGTCAAGGGATAAGTTACGATTGATTTCCTTCCACCCTTACTCTTTTCTCTTGTATTACGGGGAATTAAAGGGCAAAAATGACCTGTTTTTTTCCCAGACCATTCATATGGATATGCTACAGTAGGTAAACTTAACTGCTGCCTGGAACTTAAAGGTCAACAGAATCTCTAAAAAAAGCTTTGTATAGTAACAGTTAGAGAAGGCGAGAGTATCATTAGACTGAGAAGCAAAAGTGATGCAGAAAGTGGAAGAGCTGGTGTGGAAAGATATTCTGAGGCATTTGCTTCTGTCTTTTCTCTAGGTGTTGCTTCTGTGTATTACACACCAAAATGGAATTGCTGAACACAGTTTGATTTAAAGAATCAGTAATATTTGTTGCTTTAGGATAAAATCTCTTAATTTTCCTAACTCTGTTTCTATCTGTCCTTTTCAAATCTCTAAGATTTAGAGATTACGTTTATACACTGGAGGTGTGTTTCCCTGTTGGTAGAAAATTGCCCTTTTGTCAATGCATTTTGAATTGGATGGGAAGGTGTGATAGAGAGACTTTGAAAATAACGTTAAAGACATATGCTGCAAATGATCCAAGACGAGTTGCTTGCTTTCCATGCCTATAATTTCAAATATCTGTCCATGAGCTGTTAATACAGCTGAAAAATGAATACACGTGTATAAATACATGTATGCGCACACATATGTATATGTACATCTCAGGTCGCTTATTCTGCCATTTGAGAGATGCTTTTATTGGAGAAAGATTTTAAGATGCAATAAATGGTTTTGTTGATGCTATATCAGGAAAATGCAATGAGGAAGATGTCTGTCTTTCACTGCATAAAAGACACAAACCAATAAAACCATGTATTTTGTGTGAATGTGAGTCTTGCATGTTTACTTCTTCATGGTCCTTTATTCCTTAAGAATCAATATAGTCAAAATGAATACTCAGAGAAAGTATCTCAACTCAGACCCTCACAGATTTAGCAAAACTTCAGTGATATAAATGAAATTACGCCTTATTACTCCAGGAGATTGTCTGAGATGGTTCAGTAGGTATTCTGTCTCAAGGATATTCATCTTTCGTCTATTGACAAAGATGGGCATTAAGAGCATTCTGAACAAGAGATGTGGTAGACAGAGGAATAAAGAGGTCAGAAAAACACCTTTCATAGACACATAGGAAGGGTATATACTTAAAACAGGCTAACAAAATAATACTGTATATGCGTCTAAAATTACAAATCAAAATGAGAAGAACATTTAGACAGCAGATATGCTGAGATGTTATGTCCTGCAACATTTGAGGGTATGGGGGGGATGATTACTTGTTTCTAAAAATTGGTAGCCCAGGTTCTGTGACAGTCTTTCCTGACATATGAATCTTGCGGTACGATGTATGTTCCTCACTGATTGTAGAGAAAACTGTCACAGACTTGCATTTTTATATGTGATGTAACAAAAAATTTGACTGTGTTAAACATGGATCACAATTAGGAAAATAAAATTAAAATACTTCTTTCTGCTGATGTACACATATTCAAAGAAATGTAGCCTCTTAAGTCATCTATGACGGGCTAAACCAAAGGGGTTCCCGCTCCTTGCATGGCATACTTTTTCTATGCAGAAATAACAGCAAGAAAACATAATGTAAGTAATACAGTTTGCAAGGAGTTTGGAGGTCATCACAGGCAGTGCACTTATCGAGGTGACTACTGCACAATTGAATTCACATGGTGCGAGGTCAAAGAAATGTGATCCATTGCCTTTCAAAACAATAAAGATAATAACAAAAAGTCTTAATAAGAGACACCATTCTGCACTTTGTCTTTTTGAATGTCATTATTCTCAGTGAAAAATGACAAGGACCTTAACAAAATGAAGAAATCCTCTCTGAAAAGAAAGAAAAAAATGTTTTGTTCTTTACAACAAAAAGTGACATAAGAAGTTCCACCGCTCTTTTCAAGAGGGCAATGGACCTTATAAAAAGTTTACTTTGGTTGAAAGACCAAGTAGCTTAAGTATTTATTTTCCAAGATGTATATTACCATATTGCTTAATAGATGTCAGTGATGTGATACTTGAACCTTTTTGATTAAGCTCCTGTTGAACTTTAGATTGCAATAATCAACAGTCTGTACAATTTAAATTTTAGATTATTTAAGAAGTCTTCAGAAGCAGAGACATTATAATATGAGATGATTATTGTCGTTGTTATGAAAGAGGCTGCTAAATCCAGTGGGAATGTTCATCAGCATACTGTAATCAGCAGCTATGGAGAATGCTTAATTACAGTTATTTAGGTGACATGTTGATGCAGTAGTAGTGGTGTTGAAAGCAGAAAAGTTGCATGAATTAGCACTTGTAGCCATGTGAGAGGATATTAAAAGGCATCAATATCTATGCAGAATGTCTGATTATGTGGCTGTTTATACTAATTTGCCTTACTATTAAACTACAGTGCTCAGCATAAAAGACCATTGAGTTTACATTTTCTCTTATCTTTTATACTTATTCAAAAAGGAAATGAATATATTGTGTTTGATTGTCCAGAATTAAATGTTCATAGTAAATTTAAATAGTTTTAATGGATAAATTATACAAAAAGAAAATGGGGTACATGTGTGGATAACTCTTGTAACTCTAAAATTAATTTTTAACATAATTTTCTTGATTAGATTAGATCTGTGAGAAATTATGAGTGCACATTTTTGTATATTCATGAATGTTACGTAGCTAAATTCATATCACTTAGTAACAACCACTGTTTTTGGTTGCTACTTAATAGCTTCTGGACTAGTGATCTTTTAAGAATTATGCTCGTCATCCAGTAGTAAGTTTTGCTTTGACTTAGGAAATTCTTATGACTTACATATTTCATCCCTAAATGAACAAAGTAGTTTATATTCTACTTCCCATGTAACCAAAAAATATGTTTTAGTCTGATAAATACCTTACTATAAATCTCTTACTGATAGATCTCTTCCTATTAAATTTGGGCTCCATATGAAACCGGTATTAAATATACTATAATCTAAGAATTTCTGCTTTTTCTATGCACATTTCACAATTCCATATAACTATTTAAAACTTTATAAAGAATATCTTTAATTTTATAATGAACTGTAAATATAGTTAAAAAGGCATTTGCAAGTAAATCTGAAATTTCCTGGCAGCCATAAATATAAGGACTATTGATTTATCAGCATGGTTTTTTTGTGTGCATTATGTGGCTTTTTGCAAGAATTTGAAGAATTGATTCTAGACTAAAGTAAGCTGAAACACTGTGAATGACATGACCCTCTAGTGCTTTCCTTTACATTAAACAAAGTGTAGATAACTTGTGAGATACTTGCTGAAATCTTAATCTTTTTTTCTGGGAGTTTTCTTTAAAGAAAAAAGTTTTACATTTCATGCAAAAAAAATTATGTTTTTCTATATTTTTGTATTCAACTCAGTCTCTAGGAGGATTTTTCCTCCCTCATCATATGATTAGCTATACAAAGGTCTTAATCTGCCATCTGCATGCAGACTACCTGAGCATTTGGAACTAAGAATGCAGACTAAGTGACATTTTCTGAAAACATTGTAGGAGAAACAGGGGAAGCTGCAACATCTCCCTGCGATTTTGAGTATGTGTCTACTCAGGGATTATAATTAGAAAAAGTACCTGAGTAGGTTAATAATGCTGAATGTTTAGAACCTTTAACCCTAGACCTGAAGTAGGCTTTTTTTTTTTCCCATCAAAATACAGTTACATAGTAGTGTATTGATTTTACATTGCAGTTCAAGTTTAAAGATTGCTTGACTAAAATCAAAATAAAAATGTTTTGTCATATGGCATTTAATCATGCATAAAAGGCTGGGAAAGAAGGAGACAGCAGGGGTTTTCTTTCTTTGTTCTATGGATTCATTCCTCACATGATGTCTGTTGGAGAAAAAACTACTGAAAAACTTTAGGACAAGGAAGGTAGAGTTCATGTTTGTAGTGATAGATATGAAGTGATTTGTTTCTCTGCCTGTTCAAAGCTGTTCCATATATCACAGAATGCTTGAGGTTGCAAGGTACCCCTGGAGGTCATCTGGCCCAACCCCTTGTTAAAGCAAGGCCACTTAGACCCAGTTGCCCAGGACCTTGCCCAGATGGTTTTTGAATAATTCCAAGGATGAAGACTCCACAACCCCACTGAGCAACCTGTGCCACTACTCAGTCACCTTCACAGTGAAAAAAAAAAGTGTTTCCTGATGTTAGTAGAACCTTCCGTGTTTCAGTGTGGGCCCTTTGCCTCTTGTCTTGTTACTGGGCACCACTGAAAAGAGCCTGGCCCCATCATCTTCGCACTCTCCCTTCAGGTGTTTATATACATTGATGAGATTTCCCCAAGCCTTCTCTTCTCCAGGCTGAACTTTCTCAGCTCTCAGATTTTCATCATGGAAGAGATGTTCCAGTCCCTTAATTATCTTTGTGTCCCTTTGTTGAATTCTCTCCAGGATGTCCATGTCTCTCTTGTATTGGTGAGCCCACAACAGCACACTTTACTGCAGGTGTGGCCTCAGCATTGTGAGTGGAGGGGAAGGATCACCTCCCTTGACCTGCTGGCAACATTTCTTCTAATGCAGCCCAAAACACCAGTAGCCTTCTTTGCTGCAAGGGCACATTGCAGGCTCATGTTCAACTAGGTGTCTACAAGGACCCCCAGGTCCTTTTCTGCCAAGATGCTTTCAAGCTGTGTGGCACCAATGGGAAGGAAACCATTGGTGCATGGAGTTTTGCCTCCCAGGTGCAGGGCTTTGTCCTTCTCCTTGTTGAAGGACAAGAGTCCTTCATGAGTTTCCCTTCTGTCAGGCCATTTCTCCAGCCTGTCCAGGATGGCAGCACAACACTCGGGCGTATCAGCCACTCCTCCCAGTTTTGTGTCAAAAGCAAACTTGCTGAGGGTATACTCTTCCCTATCACCCAATCATTAATGAAAATGTTAAACAGGACTGGACCCCTGGAGTACACCACTAGTTACTGCCCTCCAACTAGACTTCCTGCCACTGATCTCCTCCCTCTCCAGTCATGGGAGCCATCCCACTACCTCTTCATGAACCCAACAAGATCGTAGACCTGTGACTGCACACAGATGTCTAAGTCATCATGTTTGTTCCCCATACTACATGCATTAGTGTAAAGGCACTTTAAAGAAACACTCCATCAAGTTGAATTCTGGGAGATGCTTTGGGGGATTTCTCCATAGTAGTGCCTTGTAGGCACTTCCTTGCTTACATGCAATTGCTGGAGTTGACTCTGCTTAAATCCCATTCCATTGATTTTGTTATCCCTTCTTGCCACATCACCCATGCCCTTTGCTCAGGGACCCTGCCTGTTACTCTCTCACAGGACTGCTGGTTACTGTCTTCCTCCCCCATCATTCTTAGTTTAAAGCCCTCCTTGTGATGTCAGCCATCCTGATGGTGAAAATAGCTTTTACCTTCCTTCTGACGTGGATCCCATCTCTCCTGAATAGACACTGATCTGCAAACGGGGTCCTATGGTCATAGAACCCAAAACCTGGTTGCCAACACCAATTCTACAGCAAGTTACTGACTTGTCCTGTTAGTACCCTTCTCCTCTGTCATTGTTTAACCCCAGCCTGCAACTAGGACCACACAACTGCTCGCTCAATCCCCGCCAGTGGAATGGGGGAGAGAGTCGGAAGACTAAAAGTGAGAAAATTCATGGGTTGAGATAAAAACAGTTAAAGTGAAGCAAAGCAAAATGAGGAATTCATTCACAAGTTCTCATCAGCAGGCAGGTGCCCAGACATCTCCAGAAAAGCAGGTCTCCATCATGCACATTGGTCACTTGGGAAGACAAAATGCTGTAACTTCGGATGTCTTCCCCCTTTTCTCTTTCCTCAGCTTTATACGCTGAGCATAACGTCACATGGGATGGAATATTCCTTTAGTCATTTGGGGTCAGCTGTCCTGGCTGTGTCTCCTCCCAACTTTTTGTGCATTCACAGCCTTCTCTCTGGCGGGGTGGTATGTGGAGCAGAAAAGGCCTTGAGTGCTTAACAGCAACCAAAAGCATTAGTGTGCTATCAACAGTATTCTCATTTGGGTTTGGAAAGAGAATACTGTTGATAGCGCACTGCAGACCTTTCAGATTACATTCTCAGATGGCAATATATAAGTCTCAGGGTTCAAGGAAATTTTCAAAGCCTCATGCTATTAAAACACAGGGTAGATCACAGGAGTACAGGAAACTCTGCTGTGGTATGAGCAAAGATAGCAGGAAGTTGCATTGTTAATCTAGGTTTTAATAATAATTTTATAATAATGTTCTAAGTTCCTTACAACCCTCGCCCCCTGCTTTTGCTTTTATTCCACAATGTGGTTAAAAAAAGTTGTTTCTCTTTATGGTTATGAAATCATTATTCCATAAATACAGGGCGAATGGAGACCACTGGAGCTCTTAAGCTGAATGATGTTTTTATTCCAAGACATCCAGAAAAAATATGAAGACTTAAGGAAATGATAAACCACTGCTTGCTTTGGTAGTCTTTTGCACTGGTTAACTGGAAATTCTACATCGTACTTTCTGTCTTCACCATAGCTGAATGCTTGGAGACTTTTGAGCCTTCTTTCTAGCAGCTTTGGAATGGCTTTTCTGTTTATTATGTTTCTGCAGATTTTCTCTCACCAAATAATAGATAATGTAATCATAATATTACATTGAGTCTCTGGGACTTTTCATCACCATTTTTACCCTCTTTCTCTACTGGTATTATTTAGTTGGGTCTGAAAATGTAAAGAGCAAAAACTAAAACGATCAATGCAGAATAAATAAGAGATAGTGATCTCTCAGGCCCATTTGTTAAGGGGAAGCATCAGTTGTATAAAACATAGTTAAAATATAATGGACTCCAGATGCTACACAATCATAATGTGTTTACTTTCAAAGCAGAAGACAATCACACTGAGGAAGAGCCTTATTGAAATGTCTTTATATCTCTTTTGTAAAACGACTTTGGTAGATATAATAATCTTGTTGAAGGATGTTAGTCATGGTTGCTCATTCTACTATTATTGACACAATATGTTCAGTGGTTTGTATATCAAATACATTGTGTATCTGTGCTAAACAAATATCTGATCATATGTAAACTATAAACTGATACTTGATTATGATTTCTGATGAGCCAATGTCTATCATATGCTAAACTCACATTTTTCAGTACTGAGGCTGGATATTTAAATCTGTACTAAAGCACAAGCATTCCCATGAATTCTTCAAAAGCAGGCCATTTTTTAGATTTGTGTTTGTTTAGGTTCAGATATATTGCTTCTTCTCCAGAGCCATAAATAATGGCTGTTGCCAAACCATATAAATTGTTGCCATAGTTCCTGTTAGATGTCGTACAGGGTGGTCAAATGTTCTGAGACAGCACAGTTTTCATAATTTACTAGAGATTCCCTTTCATATACACACTCTGCAGACATACAACTATTTTGTATTTGTTCTTAAATTCATTCTCTGTGGACATGATCCAGTAGAGAAGAAAGAAGAAATGTATACATACAAAAGCTGTGGAATTTCAATAACTTTAACTACATGGAACTGACAGGCTTCATCAAATCAAACAAAGTGTTAAATTATTTTTTTATAATAGTTAATTCTATTTTCATTCTGCTTTACAGATATGGTCAGGATGATTCAGTGATTACAATAGTGTTTGTTGCATTACAGGTTTTTTTGGCTCTTTTTCATTATATTTTCCAGCCCGAGGGAAACTTTACATGTCTGTCAAACATGAGGCAGAATTTGATGTTCATCCTATTACTCTGAAGGGAGAGTTTTTAAGGGAGAACTAACAAACAAAATACCTCAAATCCTACCCTGAGCCCCTTCTGAGCTTCGGCTGAACCTACAGTCACTAGCACATTTCCACCCCCAAGCTCTTTGACCAGCTCTCTAAGGATATCATTAAAAGTACTGTATACTGTGTATAGAAAAATGAAGAAGTGTCAGATGTAGTCTGCAGTAGGCTGTATGCTCTAGTTATATAATAAACCAAGTCCAATTACATGTGATGTGACATGTGCTTGGGAGAAAGCATCTGCAGTTACACAAAGAATGAAACTTATTTACAAAGCCAGTGTTTTAAAAGTAGATGGAAAGTAGGTGGCAACATTTTCTAACATTTTTCTGTACTGTACAGCCTATTAAAAGTTTTCAGAAAACTCTTTTACTTTTTTCATTAAGATATATTCTGTAGAAGGTAATGAAGCCAAAGACTAAGTCATGGTTTTAGTTAATGGACCACACTCATTGCTGATGGCAAGGCAACAAGTGCTGATACCACAGAGGAAATTGTCAGAATGCAGATGTCAGAAGCTTGTTAGAGAATAGTGTGTTTGATTGTTTCCGATAATACAGGTCTATATCAGAATTATAAGACTCCAATGTTACAGAAAGACTTTCATCAGCTCTAGCTATTAAAGACATTTTGGAGAACCATGCTTGCTCTGTTGAAATCAATGTTTCAGCTCCCTCTTTTAAATTCCTAGTTCACCAGATTATCTGGTTTTGTAATAAAGAGAAACCCCTTCTTTTTGAATTAGAAATTTGACAAATTTATTTGTGTTTACCTTTGTGCAGCTGTATCACAATCAAATATTGAATAATACAGTTTATGCATTTTGAAAAAGTTAAAATCAGGTCAGTAGTTGTATAAAAAATGTGTACCAATGTTACTTGGAATGGGGAGAGTTAAGTAGTAGCATAACTGTTGGTATCATCTTCCAAAACTTGTTCAATGGTATTTTCTCCAGAAGAAAAAACAACAGTTCTAAGGTCAATGATCCTGTTAGATAAAAATATAATTTGTAATAGTACTTGATGCATATGTTGATTTTCATGCCAAGCTTGTCAAATAGAGTGAGATTAATCCAGTATTACTTTAGGCTTCCAGAATGTAAATATCTAAAACCTAAATTAGTTGTTTAGCCTGTCTCTGAAATCAGCATAGAAAGATCCCAAGGGACAATTCAACTCATCCTATGATAAATATCTAAAAGAAAGATAGGTGGTATTCTCTCAAGGAGCTTGTTTGCCTAGGTTAGACCAAATGCCTAAAGACAAACTGACTACAGTTATCACAATTTCATTAAATTAACTCAAAAAAACCCCATTTCTACCTATATAACCGATTTCTTCTCCTTCACAGCGTCTTTAAAAATACTGACATTTTCCATACTGTTACATGGAACTGTCAAGTGTGCATGTATATTTTGACTTTGAGCATGAAATGTGCTCATATATTGGAACATATGATTTTATAGATCAATGTTATCAGAATGAGCTTTTTGTGACAAGCTATTAATCTCTGAAATACTTGCTTCAAATGCAGAGAGATACTTTCAGTCAGCAATTGTTACTCGTAGTTCAAAATCTCACTCAGACAGAAAATAGCACATTGTTAGACATTTAACAAATTTTGCCTATTTCCACAAACAACATTGCAATAAATGTCCTGGATTTAGGCATAAGGTTGTACTACTGGACTTAAAAGCATTCATACAGTATTCATAAGAATCAAAACAGTTTGGAGAATTATTCATTCAAATTCTTTGATATTTATTTCCCTCACACTCAGTAGGACAATGGAGAAGATAAGGCTCTACTGCGACATTATTTCATCCTTTCAATACTTAAAGGAGGCTTATAAGAAATACAGGGACAGACTTCTTAGTAGGGCCTGTGGTGATAGGAAAAGGGGTAATGGTTCTAAACTAAAAAAGGATAGATACAGACTAGATATAAGGAAGAAATCTTTTATGGTGAGTGTGGTGAAACACCGGAACAGGTTGCCCAGGAGATGGTAAATGCGCCATCCCTGGAAATATTCAAGGTCAGGTTGGACGGGGCCCTGAGCAACCTGATCTAGTTGAAGATATCCCTGCTTCTTGCAGGCTTGGTTGGACCAGATGATCTTTAAAGGTTCCTTCAAACCCAAACCATTCTATGTTCTATGATTCATTCTATGAATTACGAAATTTATCCCTTTCAATACCTAACTCAAACTTCAAATCTGTGAAATTTTAGGAAGAGAATACTCATATTTGTAGCTTAATTACATATTACTATTACTAAAAGCTCAATTCCTCTCCCTTGGTTGAGCTGGAAAAATAAGAGCTGAATCCATATTTTAGCTGGCTAACATTTAATCATCTTCTAAGACAGTTCTTTCTGCTATCAAGCCAGAGGTACCCCTCCAGAAGGTGATTCATCTTGCCTATGCTAGACTTTTAGCTCACTTATCCTAAATCTCTATCCATTGTGTGAAATATGAGGCCCATTATCTGCTGAACAGGACAGAAAGGCTAGAATAGGCAATAAAAAACTGGTTTAAATATATACCATTAATATGTAGGGCGTTATCAATATTTTCTTAAAATTTCAAAGGAAGAAACTTTGGAATGGAACAGTCATTAATTTTCCTGTTTTCTTCCCTGAGATTTGGAATACTTTTAGTCAGAATAGAAATATCACAGAACAGTCAGCTTTGGAGTATGCTTGCTCAAAACATAGTATTTTGTTTATCCTGTCAAATCCTGGGAATACTTGTGTCTAAGAAAAAATAAATAAGTTTTTAATATATCAGTTAAAATTTTTCATTCCTCAAGGATAGTTTTTGTTGTGGAATATACTATGATTCAGATAACTCTTTTACTTCTCTGAATATGTTCACTTAGCTCTAGGTACAATAGTAAGTTACAAGAAATACGGTATGAAATACTGCTGTGATCCAGAATCTTTTCAAAGGGGTATTCACTGGGCAAGTTATTCTTTGTTTACAAGTCCCATTTCAGATGATTAATTACATCCAAATGTATCTTTTTATTTCTAGGTCCTCCTCTAAAAAGACTGAAATGACCTTGCAAAATTAGGGTCCAGAGCTGCAACTTTGATTTCTCAATGAAGCGTATAGATACCTAAATAAGATATATAAATATATCTTATATATGTATATAAGATATTTGATATATATGTAAGATATATATATTTATATATATTTTTCCATAAAAAGTATACCTATTATGGGTCTTGAAAAATCAATATATTTGCTGATATAAGGGTTTAAAACTTTACAGTCTAAATAATAGTTTAGAATTATGTACATCATGTAAGTATATAGCATACAGTATACTGAATAATGGCTCTGTTTGGAATTATCCACTTACCAAGTAAAACATAATGCACCTAATTAGTAGTTTCAAGAACAAGCGGAAGTCTGAAATTTTGCCCAAGAGTTTTGGAGAAAGAAAAAAAAGCCTTTCATGCCTTTGTCCAAAACTGTTCCTCAGTCTCATGAATTACTGCTAGACACTTATTTTCAGAATATTCAAGTATAATTGTATTCCAAAGGAGAGGGAGTCTTGAACTAGACTTGGAATTAAACCAAGCAATCAGAATAATTTTAAATAATACATCTAGTCCAGCTAGAATCAGAACCATTAAAATAAACTGAAATGTCTTGTTAGAGCAATGCGTGACTACAGAGCTCTTCCTTTTTTTGTTTTCTGTGGAAAAGAGGAGGTTAGGTTTACTCTGTCACAATGTAGTTAACTTTGGTCATAAACTTACATTGACAGGTTTAGGATGGACTTGTTTAAATTACAAGATATATTGTATTTATACAATATATCTTGTAATACAGTAACAGAGAACTACAGTACACATCCTTTGCACACCCTGAAAACACTCATATTTAATTCCTGTAAATGGTAGTTGCTTCATACATAGAAGAATCAAAAAATAATTTCTGTTGAACTACAGAGTAAAGTTTGAGCCTGTATAGCTAGAGTGAAATTGCACAGACTAACATTAACATTATAAAGGACATAATGAACTGAACTGCCTGATTTAAACTCAGTTGAAATACTGCTTGATTTTAAAGTTTAAGAAAGGGGTATGCTTATCTACATAATGGTTTACAGCAAGATGACCATGTATTACCACTAATGTCCACTTGCTACTTTTACAACAGTAATTCCAATAATATATGATCTTTAAAATTGCATGAAAAGAAATTGTAAACATTAAATGACAAACTATAATTCCACTGAGTTCATTAATATGTAATTGAATGACAAGTTAAGACTTAAAGAATCCCCAACATTTTTGGTAGCTTAAAAACAAAGTGTAATACTCATCTGTGGTTTGAGATAAGGTTTGAAAGCCTTATGCTATTTTTAGGGGAAAGTTTCTCTTTAATTAGCTGATAAGTTCTATAATATAGCACTAACTTGAGAACATAGTTTAAAGTCTGCATTTTCATTTAAATAACCAATTACCTTCAATTCAGAAGATTTATTTAACCATGTATGTTTTTTAAATTATGTTTAAAATCATATTTAAAACAAGACTATTATTTCTGTGCCATGGGACAAAAGTTGTGACGGTGAATTAAGAAGACAGTTCATTTTTATGTTTATAAAAAGGGGCATTTATTCTTATTTCACACTGGTTTTCCACGAAGTATGATTTCATTAATTTTTACCTTCAGTTACACCAGAGTGAATGAGTGCAATACAGGATCAGAAACACATTTATTTAAATCAGTGTGGCATACTGTATTCCATTAGTTTTCAAAATATAAAAGGGATAAATATGTAAACAGTTTTAAGCACACAAGATAGTTAATGAATAGATAAATAAATATGTGTTGATATTTGAAACAATGTAAGACATAAATTGTCAATTATGGCTTCATTTTTGTTACTCTATGTCCTAGAAGATGAGAATGGAAATCTTATGTGTAGGATTGCGCTGTATAACTTATATCATATCATGCCCATATCATATAATATTTATTTCATATTATATAAATAAAATATGATGCACAAAATTTTGCCTGGACAGTAAAAAGACTACTCAAACCTGATATGTTCCATATATCCTGAAAATCCTGGACAAACGATGAAACACACAAATTAAATATACAGTAAATGTCCACTGAGGCAATGCATCTGGGACATGCAAAGTCTACTACGCAGGTGAAGATCCTCTGAGCAGGATGTGTCCTGTAGGTATGATACATATGCACCATTTACACACATACTTCACACAGGGCAATCCTGTGAAAAATTAGACCAAGCCACTCCCAGCATGATTTAGGGAGTGCTAGAACTCAGCAACTACTGAAAACTCTTTCTATTAATTAAAATCCTGATAAAGGTGATTAGCTCAGGTGTTGTGAAGAGGGCCCAAGTCACCTTGATTGATCCAGCAGTTCTTCTGGCCCAACATTTTCTTTGCTGTCTGTTACCAGCCAAAGGGCTCAGTTGTGATGGAGGTGATACCAGGGTGCAGGTCTTCGGTGCTGTTCACAATGACACATGGCTTCCTTATATGTCACTTGTCTGACTTTGCCTCTTAACTTCTCTTTCTTATCCCCAGTTTTCAACAAACTATTTTATGACACGATATAGTGGTCAGTTTTGAGCTTTATTTTAGTGTTTCTGCTTATGCTGGAGGCACAAGAGAAAAGAAAAGCTCTCAATGAACCACTGCTTTATGCTACGTGTTTAACATAGGAGCAGACTACTGTGACTTCAGC